>NW_009260612.1:1105696-1107225 GCF_000687185.1 Egretta garzetta
GCAAGCCCTGCTTCCCCCGGCCCTTCCCCTGCATGGGAAGCTGCGTGCTGAATGGCATCCGTTCCTTCATCTCGGGAAAATATAAACATCTGGGGAATAGTTAATTACTGGCACTGGTAATTAATTAGCTCTACGTATTGCTTTTCATTTTGGGTGGAACTCAGATGATAAATGGTATGTTTGAACCTACAAATCCATTACAACTAATAGAATTGTAAAAGCTTTTTCTCCCCAGCTGTTATTCTGAATGGAATGGCCTACTCACAAACAACACATAAACGTAATTTATTTTCACCACAGTGGCAACTTTTACTATTGCAACAGTCACGAGTATCCAGGCTTCTTATTACAGCATCCCTTTTTATTTACCTTTACATTTATTTGTAAGCTAGTTATTATGCTCACTATGTTCTTTGGAAAAAAAATGCCATCCTAAATCACATTTTATCTGAGGACTTTTAGCAGGTATTTTAATTAGAAGTCCCCGGTGACGATGTCTGTAGGCCAGCAGTCCTTGCATCAGCCTTTCGCCGGGTACTGTCACCAGCAAGAAGGGACAGGTTCAGGTACACTTGGACTATGCTCAAAATGAACAAGAACGTTGTGGGCTGGCAGAGGGGGTAACTCAAAGGCAGAGAAATGCAATTTGGACAGGAAAACGCAGTGACAGGGTAGGGAGAAACCAGGACTATAGCAAAGAGCCCACACAGAACAAACAGGGAGAAATCGGAAGCCCCTAGGCTGTCAGTCTTTGGGATATGAGACCCTGCGACCCTCTGGGGACCTGGAAAGGCTCGGGTAGACTGCAGCTTAAATCCATGTATTGTGGTATGAAATGCCTGCTTTATACGGGCCAGTTCCCCAGCCCATTGCCAAAAATCCTGTTGTCATCAGCAATTTGCTCTGAAGGTTATTATTGACAGTTTTTCCTACAACTTCCCCTAAAAGACCGCAGTAAAGTTACACTCCCCCTTCCACATAAATTGGAGCTGTTCTGTTTATTGCCCAAGTCACACTGGATTAATTTCTTGTCACATCTCATTAGAAATTCATCTTTAAACAAGGTTTGTTATTTCTCCAGACTCATTTCCAGTGTTCTTGCTTCACACAATGCTGTTCCTGCTTTGTTTTTGTTTTCAGGCTAAAAAGACTCAGATACTTAAATATGATTTGCTAATTCTGCAGAATCATAAATATCTATGAGAAATGCCAGATATCCTCACTGGGTTGATTTCGGAGCACGTTAGCGCTGGCTAACATAAGCTCAGCTACCGTGGCTCCTGCTTGTGGCTCTCTGCAAGGTTGGGCAGGCTGGAGAGGTGGGCCTGGGTGAACCTCATGGTCAACATGGTTCAACAAGGCCAAGGGCAGGGTCCTGCACCTGGGTCGGGGTAACCCCTGGTATCCACACAGGCTGGGGGATGAAGGGATGGAGAGCAGCCCTGCCCAGAGGGACTTGGGGGCACTGATGGATGAAAAGCTGGCCATGAGCCGGCCATGGGCGCTGGCAGCCCAGAAGCCAACCCTAC
>NW_009260612.1:1107466-1109566 GCF_000687185.1 Egretta garzetta
AGGGCCAGCTGGGACAGGACAAGGGGGGATGGCTTTAAACTAAACCAGGGTAGGTTTAGACTGGATCTAAGGAAGAAATTCTTTCCAGTGAGGGTGGTGAAACCCTGGCAGGGGTTGCCCAGAGAGGGGGTGGAGGCCCCATCCCTGGGAACATTCCAGGCCAGGTTGGCCGGGGCTGTGAGCAACCTGATGTGGTTCAAGGTGTCCCTGCTCCTGCAGGGGGGTTGGGCTGGGTGACCTCTGGGGGTCCCTTCCCACCCAAACCATTCTGTGATTCTATGATTCTATAATTCTATGATTCTATGAATCCCCTTCAGCCACTGTTTGCATGGCTGACATCGTGGCCTGACAACCACTCCACCTCCCAGACCCCTGCACAATTACATATGCAAAAAGCTCAGGTAGAAGAATCCCCAAAAATGAGAAAGGTGTTGCAGAATGGATAAAGATACAGAAAAAAATAATAGTTTGCAACGTTCAAGATTATGCTTCAGAAGGAAATACGAGTAGGGGAGAGGAATGTTCTGGGGACAAAAGATAAACGCTGCAGCATGGTACTGCAGCCATTGGCATTCAAGGCAGACGCCTGGCTCTGCTCCGGATTTGAGGTCCCGCGCCGAACCCTTCAGCAGCACAGCACTCGCCCTATTAACCTTCTCCCTCTTCTAAGGAAATGCCACTTGCAATTGAAATTCAGAGGGAAGATGACACATCACCTGCTATTTCTTAGCGTCCTGAAAATGCGTGTGTGTCAAAGATCAAGTATTCCATGGTAAAATCACTTTTTAGCTCTATTGGCTCCCTGAAGAATATTTAGACCAGAGGCTTTTAATGGAAACGTATTTCTAATAACAACAGCCATGCCTGCCGGTTGTTAACGTTGCAGAGGATTGGGGAAGAGAGAGAAAAAAAATGTCAAAGCATTAAAAGATCGAAGTGGATGCCGGGTTCTTGGTCTGGAAGATCCCTACAGTCACACAGATTCGAAGGAAGAGGAGCTTGCTTTGCTGTTAGGAAGCCCACACTGACAAGCTGAAATTCCCCCGAAAATACATCTTTGGGGGAATTCACATCATTGTTTACATCTATCGAAGAAAATGATCATAAGGTGATGGTTAATTCAGGTTCTGACCCAAACCCTGAGCGAATGTCTCTGAAGGAAAGTGATTAACGCTGGAATTCGTGGAATGCCATCTCCGGTGCACCAGCACCCTTGGCAGACGGAGCTGGAGGCGCGTTTGCTGGACCCGGCAGGGCGAATACGGGGACCCTGCTCCTTCTGCCCGTCGGCTTTCTGCAAGGGGATGAGGTGGACACGGTGAGCCTGGCAGCGGTGCCGGGGCTGGAAGGCGAGGAAGGTGGGACCCAGCAGCCAGGGGTTAGGAAGCAGAATGGAAAAGCATCCTGTGTTTGTTGTCTCGTTTTTCTGAGGAGCCCTTGTTTTCTTGGATGCTAAATGGCATTGGTAGTGGTGGGGCTGTACCTTGTCCTCCGTGGCAGACAGCCTTCTCCCAGCACAGAGCGGTTTTGCTCCCAGGAGACCAGAGAGCAGCCCTCCCCGGGAGAGCAGGGCTGCTCCCTCCCCAGCGCCGCCGAGCACAGGGAGCCGCGCTCCTTCCCCATCACCCTTCCTCCGCCGCTCACCACTCCCCCTTGCAATGTGGTGCTCATTCCTGTGTTTAAATAATAGGTGCATCCTCCAGATCACAAAAAAATAGCGATAAAGCTATTGAAGCAGGGAAACAAAGACCTTTTTTCCTTGAAAATGCATTGGTGGAGGAGAGGGAAATTCACTCAGCTCCTCAGCCCATCCCTGGGGCTTGTTCAAAACCACCCAACCAGCAAGGCCAAACCACAGAGCAGCTCCGCTTTTGCCGGGTGGACATCCCGGTCCACGAGCAGCGGGCTGGAAGCCATGGCCGGGGCAGGCAGCCTGGGGGAGAGCTGCTCTGCCCCGGGGGTCTGCTGCCTGCTAGCTCCCAGCACGGACTGGGACATCTGGGTGTCCTGGTTTCAGCTGGGACAGAGTTCATTTTCTTCCTAGCAGCTAGCACAGTGCTGTGGTTTGGATTTAGTACTACAAGAATGTTGATAACACAC
>NW_009260612.1:1109815-1115338 GCF_000687185.1 Egretta garzetta
GAGGGAGGGGGGAGTCAGCGAGCGGCTGCGTGGTGCTGAGCTGCCGGCTGGGTTAAACCACGACACTGGGGCACGGACCCCCCCTCTGCGTGCGATGCCCTGGCAGCCGGGGTGTGAATCACAGCACCGCGCCCCAGCGCCTGTCACGCTCCTCGCGTCTGGGGAGGAGGCGGCGGCTGCAGCCCCCCTTAACCACCATGCACCGACCCCTCCCGCAACCCCAGCAACGAGCCGGCACCTTCTGGGGGACAGACATGCAAACCAGTGCCCAGAACCCCCTCCCTCCCTCCCGCTCGATTGCCGTTACCGGTTAATGTAACCCCACGCAGAAGGCACTCGTTAAAGAGCAATTAGTTGGGTCGAGGGCGCGTGCACGGTGCTGTAGAGCAAGGTGAGCACAAGCAGACCAAGCTCCTCATTCCCAACAGCAATTGTAATGTGGCGGCGGAGTACGGCCGAGCAAAAGCAGCCTTGGCCAAATATTTAAAGAATGAAAATACTTTGAGATTAATGACAGCTTTCGTGGAATTGTAATGAATGTGTTAGAACCTTTTGACTGAGCAAAAATGAAGAGCAAATAAATAATAATTGAAATGCTTTATTTTCACAGAGGTGTGAGTTTCAATTTTCAATTTAAAAATGTTTGTTGTTCCTTTTTAATACAGTTTGGGTTTAACACATTTAAGTGGGGCAGGAAGCGTTTCCTTTAGGAAAACAATTAAACCTTAAATACTTGATTAATTAATTTTGGGTTTCCTTTTTGTTTTGGAGGCTGATGAGAAAGAAAAGTTGTCCTTTTTTTCAACTGGCCAGAGCACTGAACAGCCAGCGAGCCGCAGGGCTGCATCCCGGAGAGCCGGTTCACTGCCAAACCAGTAAATCCCCAAGTTCTTCAGAGTTCTCTGCTGAGTAATGGGAGTGTTTAGCCTGCAGGTGAAACACAGTGGATAAGATTAAACTGTGCTTATATATGCTTCAAAATAAACGAATAATAGCAAAAGATGGCTCTGAAGCAGGCAGGAATATGTAAAATTCATTAGGTTTGACTGTGGCATTTTGAAGTAGCCATCATGACTGAAGTCATACATGCCTATATTTTTATATATTAATTTAGAATGAGCTGTGTGGATTAATCAGACATTAGAGGTAAAATCCATAGCACAAAACAATACCCAAACCAAAAAAATAACGCAAAACAAAATACGCCACCAAACAAAAAAAACCCCTAAATCTTCTTTCCAGTTCTTTCCTTTGTAGTATACTTGTGTTTTCCAGCTTACTTGTTCTGCCTGGAATTAATTTAATTTATGTAAATCAGGTGCCATTGTAAAATGCAAACGTTCCCTTCCAATTCAAAAGCTAAAGTCAAGGTCTTAGAG
This sequence comes from Egretta garzetta, assembly GCF_000687185.1. NCBI lineage: Eukaryota > Metazoa > Chordata > Aves > Pelecaniformes > Ardeidae > Egretta > Egretta garzetta. The sequence goes on from NW_009260612.1 coordinate 1,111,195, forward strand.
GAGAGGTCCATGAAGAAGACAGCAAGTGGAGGCCAGGCTCAACCAACGGTTTGGTCTGTCCCAGCCTGAGAGCATGACCATGACATGCCAGTCTGTCCTGGTTTCCACTGGGATAGCATTGGTTTTCTTCCTGGTGGCTGGCATAGGGCTCTGGTTTGGGCCTGAGGCACCAGCACTTTAGAGTTTGAGAAAAAAGATACTGAGGTACCCAAAAGATTAAAGTTAGTTGCCCTTAGCCGTTACCACTGCTGTTTATATGAGTTTGTATCAGCTGGTTTAAGGCAAGCCGCCCTGACCTCAGGTTTGCTCACGAAGCTGGCGCTTCTCTTGCCCTCCCTTTCCAACCCCATGGAGACAACAAGGCATCGTTCCTGTCACTGAGAGCGGGAGGGACAACGGAATTCCGAGCACCCGGTGGGGAATCGTAACACCTTTACAACTCAATATCACTACAATTTACCGTACGCACGGTGACTGAAAGCTGAGAAAAAGCAAGCGCCAGGGGAAGGGGGGCTGGGTGTCGCGAGGTGCTGCTCTTCCCAGCCCAGGTTCTGCTCTCACACGTTTCCCTTATGGTTTGTATCGGTCTCTTCCTCCCATTCACATTTGCCTCCATCGTGCAGATTTCCCCAAACCAACTCGAGTTTAAGCTTACGGTGCACACACACTTGGCTCCGCTTATCTGCAAAGATAATTTTGCCTCTGTGGCTACTTTTTGTTCCTTTCAAAATGTCACACACTGCTTTGCAGTGCCAAGCTGCCCATTAACTTGGCATGTCAGTGCCATCCGTCTTTGGGTAATGGCTACTGAAATCCTCTCTGGTGGGTGGATATTTGGTGGTTTGGGGATGATTCACCTCCCAAGTCATTGTTACCCTGGTGCTTTGTGGCAAGCTATCGCCCCTGGCAAGCCGCGTCTTTGGTGCCATGCCCTGGGCTGGTGGTGGTCCCTGCCCCATGCCTTGTCTTGCTCTGGCTCACCGGGCTGCTCCGTGGCTGCACCGTCCCCCCAGCAAAGGCTGGCACAGCACCCGCCTGCCCCCAGCTCTGTCTCCTTCCCTGGGGCTTCTTCTCAAATTCTTCCTTCAGCAAGTTGGTGCCACAAAGCCAAGGGAACCGATGGAGTCAGCATGGAGCTCCTTCCCATGTTAGGAGTACTGCAGTCTGTGAGGCAAGCGTGGCTGGAGGGCTACGACCATCCAACACTGGTTCTGCTGCCACTAGTCCACACTTATGTCAGGAAACACGTGCCATCTGGTTAGCACCAAACCCATGCTGTTTTGAAAGAGGTTGATCTGCACAAGTTACATTTCAAAGAATGGGACCAGGCCTCTCCCTACCCTGTTCTCCAGCATTCCGGGAGAGGGGAAGGGATGAACTCTTTGGCTTAAGCTCAGCTGAATCCTGCAAAATTTAATCTATTTTTATAAACAACTTAGAATCATAGAATCATAGAATCACTTTGGTTGGAAAAGACCTTTGAGATCATCGAGTCTAACCTTTAACTTAACCCTGCCATCCCACCACCAAACCCTGGCCCTAAGCACCTCATCTCTCCTTCTTTTAAATACCTCCAGGGATGGGGACTCGACCACCTCCCTGGGCAGCCCATTCCAGAGCCTGACAGCCCTTTTGGGGAAGGTTTTTCCTAATGTCCAGCCTAAACCTGCCCTGGCGCAGCTTCAGACCATTCCACCTCGTCCTATCATCTGCTACCAGGGAGAAGAGGCCGACCCCCACCTCCCTACAGCCTCCTCTCAGGTAGACTTCTACAGAAAATGAACAAAAATACCTCTCTGATGCAGTTATTCTTATTAAGCAGCTGATTCTTAACATCAAGAGCTCAATAACAGCCACTCCAACGAGTGCCTTCATCATCCTACCCTGATGTCCAATGCCCATGTCCTGCTTTTCAGCGAGGTGCTCCGTGCACGGCGCTGTGGAGGCTCGGCGGGGCAGAGCTGTGCCCGGGGCAGGGTTGGCCCCACCACCAGCGAGAGCGGCTCGTGGCCCAGCCGCGTGTCTGGAGGAGCTGCAGGAAACGCTGTGGCTTTCACTGCTTGCCTCTGGCTAAAATACATTTTTTCCCCCTCTGCAGAGCTCAGAAGGTGCGTGCACTGATGCGGGGCTGGCCTGTTCGGGGCTGGTCCTTTCCCTCCTGCTCGTGCCTGCCGCCTCCCCGGCTGCGTGGTACAAGTGACTAAATGGCGAAAGTTCCCAGAGTCATACGCACTACTGGTGAGAGCCACTTGCTCTCCACTGGTAAATAACATCAATTAAATGAGCCCCTTAGCAGCTCACAGAAATGCACACGGCTACTCACGAAGCTCTGGCATTTCAAAGTTATTTAAATTTTCTTAGATTCAGAGTGAATGATATTCCTCTAGCTTTTGAAGTGTGATTTCTCCTTTCCTTTCTTTTCCCAAGTTCAATAAAAGAAATAAATTAAAGGATTTTCCTCATAAATTTTTTTCTATTTCCTATTTTTTTTTCTCACTTTGAAGAAATTAAAACTGAGACAATACCAGGAAAAAAACATGGCTAGTTGGAATTGCAGCTGCAAGCCCTGCCTCGTTTCCCGGTGAATACTTCTATCAGAGCCGCAGTCTTCGACAGAGGGTTTCAGCAGAGGACAAGCCCAGCATCTGAAGGGGGCAGCCCCACCTCAGGCAGTTTCCCGGGCGCTGCAGGCTGCAGACGATGCCCAAAGGGCCACACTCGCTGTCCCTTTGCCTTCATCCCATCTATCGATGCACTTCCCCTGTTCCCAGCGTCTCTGCACACTCTTTGGCCGGCAGCAGCATCATTTTGCAGGTGCAATGTCCTTTAGAAAGACCATTTAATTTCCTGACTGTTACCATGGGCATATGTAAATGCATCGGAGCAGCAGACTGCGGGTCCCCACTCGTCCTTGTTCCTGGGACGCAGCAATGGGCACAGGGGCAAATCCTTTCTCCATCAACAGGGACTGTTGGATCAGGGACTGTTTGGGAACAGGGGGGTGAGAACCTGTGTGTACGTGCCGGGCTCTGGGAGCATCCCACCAGCATCCCTCTCTTCATCTGAACATCCACCTGGGAAGCTGACCTGCCCAGAGACTGAGCTCAGGCTCTTGATTAAAGTCTGTCCTTGGTCTGTGGCATGTTGTATTCCTTCTCTGTCATTTTTCCAGAAGAGCAGGATTTTATCCAAATTACCCTAAATGAGGGCATCATCGCTAAACCCAATTAAAACAGAACAGGTACTTTGACCCAATGCAATAAATGCATTTGAGCCTGTATATTTACTGGGCTCGAGGGCTCTCTATTCACTCCATTCCAATGCAATAAATGCATTTGAGCCTGTATATTACTTTACTGGGCTCGAGGGCTCTCTATTCACTCCATACATACAGACTTTCTAGTGTGTTTAGGGATCCAGACATCGAAGGCTTCTGCCTGCTCCTGACCAGAGAAATGGTTGTCTGTCCAGAAATGCATGATCTGTTCCAGTCTGAGGAATCACAGTGTTCTTGGGGAACATGCGCAGCACTGGACACGGTGCCTGTCCTTGCACTCACAACCTGGGACCGTTCTCGGGTATGAACGCTCTCACCCTCCAGCACAGAAGGGCTGCAACCACTCTGTCTGTCGGGCTTTTCCTTTGCCCTGATCCGAGGCCCAAACCCTGCCTGGGGTTTCTGGAACACTGCTAGCTGGTACATGCCAAACCCAGAGTGGGGAGCCATACGAGGGAACCAGCCCTTTCTCCTGCTCTTAAATAGAGGGGGATTAGCCTCCTAATCTGTGATTTTATTTCCAAGAAGAAAATGGATTTTTTAAAGAAAATATCCTTACCACTTAACTGGTGCTTTGATTCAGCAAGTGCGGTGTTAAGAAACAGCAGCGCACCATCAGTCCGTGCACGTGAGCGTGCACCAAAATCTCCGCATCCTAAACTCTCCCGCTCCACTTTCCCCCCCCCCTGTGGTCCCAGCATCACACAAGAGACTGCTCAGCTTCTGCCCAAATTGGTTCAGAAAGGTAAAACTGCTTCAAACGTGGGAACACTTGAACCCCCGCCAAGGCAGGGACGTTCGGTGCCTCCATTACTGCAAAGAGCGGGGGCAGCCGAGACGCCCTCCCGCGCTGCAAGGGCTGCCCTC
>NW_009260612.1:1115359-1119088 GCF_000687185.1 Egretta garzetta
ACGGCGGCAGCCAGGCACCTCGGGGGAACGGGGGCTGCCCTCCCCCCTGGGGGCAACATTTGGGTACAATTTATTCAAGGGACTTTTTGTAAGTCTGAAACTATAAACTGTTTTAACAGAAAAGCAATTTTTTCTACTTAGGACTTTCCCAAGTGTTTGGGCAGCTGGGGTGCGTACCAGTTTAAGACCCGTAACGTTTGTGCAAAGTAGCGTCGCCCCCATAAATACAGCAGGATTCCATACATTGCTGCGCAAGGGTCAGCCGCATAATCTAATGTCTGTTTTTCTTGTATGGAGCAAGTGGCGACCATGTGAAGAAAGCATATCGAATATTTGCAATTAGTACTGTCAGGAAATTAATGACACATCTTCCTACACCATTTCGGCAGCTGTAAGACTTGTGTTCTACATTTCACTGACAAAGGTTGTTGGACTTAATAGTCAAAAAAAAGGCCCAACAGGTAATATATGGATGAAGGTGACTGTATTCATATGATTTAGGATAATCATTCACAAGGAAGGGAACAAACCGTGAGACACAGAGCCTCTAATTCTGCAGCATAATTTCATTATTGCCTACTGAAATTGGCTTCATCTCAGTTCTTTAGCCCTTAGAAAGTTTGAACAGATGGCAGCTCCTGCTCAAACTGTATATCTCATTGAGTTCGCATGACTTTTTGATTATGTGTATTTGAATTAATGGGCTGCTCTCTGTTTGTTACATCGTCAGGTTAATGGTGTTTAAAAGCTGGTTATATGTATCCACTCCCCGCTGGTCAAGAGTCCAAAGTGAACAAAACTTACTACGAGAAATTGGTGCTGAGCAGTGAAATAACTCTACTAAGGATAAATAGAATCACAGAATCATTTGGGTGGGCAAAGCCCTTTAAGCTCCCCCAGCCCAACCGCCCCCCTACCCCTGCCATCCCACCCCCAAACCCTGGCCCTCAGCACCCCCTCTGCCCGGCTGTTAAATCCCCCCCGGGGTGGGGACTCGACCGGCCGGTGCCCCTCGTCCCATCGCCCCTTCCCTGGGAGCAGAGCCCGACCCCCACGTCACGACAGCCTCCAGATCTATCCTTGCCAACTTAGGCATGGCTCTTTGCTGCCTAACCTACATAACAAGGCAGTGAAGGGTAGCCAGAGGGGCAATTAATCTCTGTACCATGTATGTCATCATGGCATCAATGTGAGAAGAAATCAGCATTCTTTGAATCCTTAGGAAAAAAATCTCTGAAGTCAGACATTGCTTTTTAGCTGTTACGGAAATAAGGAGTCAGCCTTCTTGTTTTCCTTTTGAAAAGAAAATTCTTAGATAAGAAGTCCTTTATCAATCACGTGCAAGGACTTCAGCTCAGGCTGCAAGTGCGTTTCCTGGCTGATAGGGCTTTGAAAGGAGGAGATCATAAAATACTGGGATGTAGCGTGGGAATACTTGAAGTGTTCTCTCTCTTCCCAAGGTCCAAATGGTCCCTTGAATTCCCAGAATTGGTCAAACTGCAAAACGGCGTTCCCACACATCTGTTCTGGCCCGGACAGCTGTTGCCTTTGAGCCTGACCCTCTCTTTTCCCAGGCACCAGAAAACTGAGGCTGTCTTCCCAGAGCTGTCTGAGCGGATTATTTATATGCAAATGACCGCCCGTATCTGCATACAAACAAGGAGGTTTGTGGCTAATGAGTATTCTTTTCTGTTATTTTTGCTGCAACTTAGAAGTGGGGTTGAAGAAGCATAATCCTGTGCCTGAGCATACACCGACGGCGGCGAGCTGCTAGCGTAGCGCTGAACAGCTGTCATGAGCAAATTTCATTCAACTCCTTTGGTTTTGTTGGTTTTTTCCCCATGTTTTTAAGGTTGTTTTATCTCTCTCCATTTCTACACATGTTACAGAGAATTTCAATCAGTCATCTCGCAATGGTTATTCAGCAGCACATTAAACGGACACAGAAATTCTCCGTTCACAAGGTTCACAGTCTCAAAGCTTTCACAGTCTGAGGCATTTGAGGGGGCGGGTTATTTTATGTCATGTGGCAAAAAAAGGGGAAGATTTTTTTTTTCTGTATTTTGGCCAATCTGGCACCATTCCCAGCCGTAGTTTCTCTGACCCTTACCCCTTTAGAGAAGTGGAGACCTGTAGTTCAGCAACACCATAGCCCAGAAGAAGCATTTAAAGGTTAAAGGATTTAAGGAACCTTTCGATTATTGAAGCTTTCTCTCTCTTCGGTAGAAAAACGAGAGCTGCATCTCATAGCACAGAACTGCGCCTTGCGCGGGACTCCCAGTGCGTTCCCACCGGCTGGCTCGGCGGCTCTCCCCGCTGGCACGTCTTCTCCTGCAGGATGGCAGCTTGGCTGGGCAGCCGGACGCCTCTGCAGCGCGGCGCCCCCTGAGCAGGTAACGTTTGGTTGTGAAAGCCCACCCAGCTTCCCCAAACGCTCCCGGTGCCGTGCTCCGAATGCTCCAGCTACGCTACCTGGAGTTGCCCCCAGCCTGTTCTACCGCTGTTCTTTTGTGCCTTTGGCAATTTTGTCATGGAACGTCTCGCGTCCTCTGTGGGCAGGCAGCAATGATCCGTCCGGAGCACGGGTGCTGGGAGTGCGGACCCTTCGCTGAGCCTCCTTTGCCGGCTGCTCTCGAGGTCCTTACCAGCCCGGGGCGGGGGGGAGGGCGCATGGGAAGAGAGAAAAACTCGGATACAAAGAACAAACCCATGAGTTCTCAAACATAACGGGACAGATTTCCCACTGACTTAGAATCATAGAATCATAGAATCATAGAATCATAGAATGTTTAGGGTTGGAAGGGACCACTAGTGGTCATCTAGTCCAACCCCCCTGCAGTGAGCAGGGACACTGCTAACTAGATCAGATTGCTCAGAGCCCCATCCAACCTGGCCTTGAATGTTCCCAGGGATGGGGCCTCCACTACCTCTCTGGGCAACCTGTTCCAGTGTTTTACCACCCTCATCATTTGAACTTGCCTTGGCAAGTTCAAAAAAAGCCACTAGATTTTTTGTTTTTCTTTTTTTCCCAATAGAAAGCTGTTAATTTTGTCTCAAAATATTGATCTCTAAATGGGGAAAAAAGGTGTGAAATGGCTCCAGGTGCTGGGTCTGTTCTGTAGCCCCACAGCTTGGAGAAACGTGGGAGAGGGGAAATGTCTTTTCCGTTCATTTGAAATGAAAGCGGAGCGGCGGCGCTCCCCGGAGCAGCTCTCCGGCCTGACTGCACCTGCAATACGCTGCAGGCTTTCTGAGGCAGCGTCTTCACACAGGAGATAGAAATCTGTACGTCGTTGCTATCAAAGTTTTACACAAATATTGCCTAACAAACAAGAGTAATGAGACAACACAGTAAAAATAAGCCATGCCAGCAAGTAATTAATGCTTCCACAAGACTCACCTTTCAGCATGAGTTATCTAAAGGCTTAATTTTACAGCAGCGTCTCCTGGAAGTAAAACCAATCCTGGGACACAGTTAGCAGGGGCTCTGCGGTATTTCTTTCTTATTTTGACTTTAATTTTTTTAAACAATCTGTGGGTTTCAGAACGCAGACGGCAGTGCCTTGCAGACAGAGTCACTGCAGGCAGCAAAGGATGTGCCATCCAAATACTGGGTGTCGTCATTTTATCAGCGCTCGGCGGCGAGAACGATGCTGCTGGAGCGGGCAGAGGAGGAATTAGCATATGTGGGCAGCAGACAGGCAGATGTACAGGCTTCAGGGCAATAAA
>NW_009260612.1:1119142-1128121 GCF_000687185.1 Egretta garzetta
TGCGTGTTGCCCGCCTCCTGCCCCCCACGGGGGGGGGGCCAGCCGCTACACGGCCCATTTCTGCACGGTCTTTAAGGGCTTCCTGCCTTTTTTCTTACATTGCCTTTGTGTGAACAGGAGATGCTGACGAGGTCCCTCTGAGCCCCGGGGACTGGGCCGTCACCACTGAGGCGCCGGAGGAAGGCAGCCGGCTCCCTGCAGGCAGTTTTCCTGCTCCTTCCCATGGAGCTGGAGGTGCTGCAGGGCTGAGGGGCATCTCCGGGCACCTTCCCAGCCCCCCGGCATGTATTCTGTGGGGTGGCCAGCCCCAGCACCCCTGCAGGGCCACCACGACCACCCACCCCCTACAGGGTCTCGCTTGCTGAGAAGCCCCTCTGAGGGCAAGGCTCTGCCCCTCGAAGCGCCTGTGCTGCTCAGACGGTCCTGACGTACCCCGCTCGTGAGTGCCGGGAAATCTGACTGCTCCACGGACATCGATAATTGCCATTCCTATTGAAAGCTGCATCAACATACTTTTCTACTAATACCGCATAAAACAGGCCAAAAAAGACAGTCCTTGTGCACGTCATGTCTGACATCACTTATCTCAGGTGCGATAGGGTTCATTCCAACTTTTCTCTCCCAAATACAACATCTCCAAATTGGTAGGATTTCTCTCAGCCAGGTAAATCTCTCAACGAAGCTCCAAGTTCATCTTCTCATTATGCAGGAGATTTCCATCAGCTCAGTGAAAGTGCTACAGAATCTGAAATTTTGCTCTTGCTGCTTGTCCCCAGGCTGCCACCGGGCCAGTCTGGCAGTGCAGCCACCAAGCGGCAGGATGAGGTCTCCTCCAGGCAGGACTGGCAGGGAGGTCACCGTGGTCTGCTTGCTAGGCGTGGGTTGTTTTCCATGGCTCCTGCAGACCTTCACAGCAGTGTCACCTGCAAGGTTCTGCGGGATGATCCCGCAGCCCACGGCCAGCAGAGACTAGGGGGTTGTAGCGTCGCCGATGGCATGCAAGCCATCCTGTGCCCATGGGCAATGCCACCAGGGCCAGCTTTCACGGACACAGCATCTTCGGCTTCAGCACCAAGAGCTGCCACCTGTAAGATGTGGGTGAGCTGGAGAAGCACCTTCAGGCTGGAGTTTAAGGCTGGTCTGGGAGCCACCCTGCACCAGCCACCGCTGCTATAGACCAGCAGCCCTCTGTAACTGATGGGAGATGGCTACCAGCCCGCTCTGCACTTGCCACTCCCGGTGCCGTTGCGCCCGTGCCCCCGCTGCTCGTGCCGCGAGGACAGACCTGCACCTCTCGCTTCGGCTCTGTGTGCTCAGGGGAACCACACGGGCTTCGGCTACGGGGAGAGGGGATTCTCTGCTGTTCCCAATTTCTCCCTTGGATCTTCCCTGTGATACATCTCTTTGTAGGTGCCTCGCACATAAAATAGGCAGATAGGTAAGTGCGGAGATGGGTAAGTACGTAGATGGAGAGACAGACAGACAGACAGACAGATAGGTAGGGGATAAAACAGCTGAGTTACACAGTCCTACTCTTTCAGCTCCAAGGAACCAATATACATAAATGGACACATCTCAGCCTGTTGAGTTCAATAATTTTCCTTATTTTTTCCTTCAAACTAGAGCAGAAGAAACACTTTTTTTTCAGGCAATATATGAAGAAGACTCCATAACTCTTTAGCCCAGGAAGTCACTCAAGTGCAGCAATTTTGTAAGGTTTTTACCTGTCTCGTTCATAGTGGTGGTTAAAGCACCGCCTAATTAACGTTAGTGGATTTGGGGAGCGCTATCCAGCACCCTTTCTCTTTTAGGAAGTTTCAGGTAGCATACATGCGCATATGCACACCACTGCCAGGGAGGGGGGGGCAGGTTACCAGGTGACCCTTTTGATTTATACCCTGTTTTACAGGATCTCACCACTCAGCCAAAGCAGCGAACCCTGATGCTGTACCTGGCAAGGTGTTTCCTTAAACAGGTCTCAGTCCCAGCAATTCCCGTGCGTCGGGGTTTTTTTTCCTTTGTTAGCCTCTGTAGATAACTTTCTATCCTTCCACTAGCTTGAATACCCAAATAAAAATAAGCCAAGCAGCCTGAGCCTTTCCCGCAGGGCCAGAAAGCGGTGGGCTAAAGGCAACGGCACGTTTCTGCTGTTCTGGCCCAGTACTGAGCAGGTTGGGCGGCGGTGGGTGCCTGCCGCTCGCCTTCTGGAAGCGCAGTACCGAGCCAGGCTGCCGTGCGATGATTTTATCAGCTTGACCTTGCGCCCTGTGGAGAAGATGCCCACGAGATAAAGCAGTCCCATCCATAATTCAGCACGGATGCCGTGTGCTCGAGATGCCTGAAAGAAGCTGCGGTGGCGGAGGGGCAGGAGCAGGAGCGGATCTTTCAGCAGGGTGCACCAGTCCTGCCCACCAGAGTAAGGCTGCTCACTGGGCATGGTGGCCCTGTCCCCCTCCAGCCCCCAGTGCCACCGGTGCAGTGGTGCCAGCCCTCGCACCTTCAAAAGTACCCGTTTCAAAAATGCTGCAGGAAGAACACAGCCCCCTGATCTCCTTTGCATCTGCCCTTGATCACCAGGCTGGCTGGCACCTGGAGCGGCGGGGCTGTGCTGACCAATTTATCTTGCCTTAAAGCCTTTTTGCATTTTGATGCTAATGAATTATGAAACCTGTAATTAGTCTATATCATTCACCATTAAGCCTGTCATTTAGCCTTTAAATGGAAAGGTTCTGTTTGTTGTATATGCTGTTTATGTAATGAGCATTTATCTTTATTTGATTATAATTATTTTATCTAGAAGGTGCCCCTCTGTTAAGGCACTTGGGAAGCTACGTGTGCAATTAAGAAGAGCATGAACCTGTAAATGCAAATCCTAAAAGCATAACACGGAAGGAGTAGACAACACCAGAAGCGGGGAATTTGCTTCAGAAAAAAACCACTTACAGTGTAGAAAGAGGAAGGAAGCTGCTCGGTAGCTGCAGAGCTGTGCGGGTGGCAGCCGCGGGCTGCAGAAGCCCGGCTGCGGGGTCATGGCCGCAGGCAGAACCAGAGACCCAGGCGTCCGATTTATTTGCCCTCCCTGTTCAACTGAAAGCTCTGCTGCATCGCTTTCGGTTTCCTCCACTGCACTGATGCACCCAAGGAAATGCCTGTAAAAGCGTAAGACAAAACTCTGCTTTTAGTCTGAGGTTGTTTTGGGGGGGATGGAAGCAGCAGTGCCATCCGGGAGAGGATTTTGCCCTTTCTTAAGTCGGCAGCTTCAGCTCCCTAACATGCTGCAAGGTTGCTGTTTTCCGTGGTGCTCCAGTGTTTATCCAGCTCCCCGGTACGGCTGCTCCGGGCGAGGCGGGCAGGAGGATCCCGGGTCTGGACCCGGTGCCCAGGGCGCTTTGGGTGGAAGCTGAGCACCCCAGGAGCTCGCCAGCCAGGCTGCCAGGAGCCGTTGTGTTGGCTTTGCACTGCCACCATCTCCCGAGTTCTACATCTTTTCTTTTTCATCTTACCATTTCTACATCTTTTTGCCAGGGACTGGTCTGCCTTACAGCACAGCTGTTCCTTCTGCCAGCTCCTCCAGAATCATAGAATCAATCATAGAATCCCAGAATGGTTTGGGTGGGAAGGGACCCCCAGAGGTCACCCAGCCCAACCCCCCTGCAGGAGCAGGGACACCTTGAACCACATCAGGTTGCTCACAGCCCCGTCCAACCTGGCCTGGAATGTTCCCAGGGATGGGGCCTCCACCCCCTCTCGGGGCAACCCCTGCCAGGGTTTCACCACCCTCATGGTAAAGAATTTCTTCCTTAGATCCAGCCTAAACCTGCCCTGCTTCAGTTTAAAACCACCCCCCTTGTCCTGTCCCAGCTGGCCCTACTAAAAAGCTTGTCCCCCCCTTTCCTCTGGGCCCCCTTTAAGAACTGACAACTGAATGTTTGTGGGGAAAGGGAAGACCCAGCCCCCCCAAACCCAGGCAGTCTTTCCATGACAAGTCTGGAGATGAGATGGGAGCGGCGTGAGTCATTGCGCTGGGAGCTGTGCTGTGCAGGGACCGTCCTGATGGCCTGTAGGAAGGAGCTGTTGTCTCCGCTGGTGCGACCTTCGCTGTGTGACAGGGTATTTGATTTCAGCTCTTGCCTGGCATCACACTTGACAGGTTGCGTTTAGATCAAGCGTATCATCCTAAAGAAAAATCTGTCCTATTTAGTGCTGCCAATAGGCAGGTTCTTCAGCATTTCCATAGCAGTTTGTTCTGTGTTTGATCAACCTCGCTGTTAAAAATGTGTTTCTAATTTTGAACACGAATTTTGAATTGGTTCTCACGTCTTTTCCTGCTGGAATAAAGTCCTCTACCTCTCTGGAAAGGTTTCTTTCTGAACCTACTGAGGCACTGCATTCAAGGGATGGTCAAAGTGGGTGTAAAGCGCAGCACTTAAGAGGAACCCCATAACCGTGGGCTGTTCTTCATCTTCTGATGGCTGTCAACAAAAACTACTGCCGTTTTAAGAGACATTCTTTACCGATGACCCCATCAGTTCTGCCTCCTGTAGAGCAGGAACATACTTTGGCATCAATGAAAACTTTTTTTATTTTTGAATGACAACAGATCAACAAGTAGCAGGAGAAAAGATGTGAAAGCCACTCCCATAATGGTCATTTTCCAGGAGTATCCTCGCATGTACACTCGTGGGTAAACTCGGGTGCTCTTGGTCCCTGTCGGCCCAGATCAGCTCACAAATACTTTCCCCATCTTCACAGCCTGGTGGCGAGCGATAACGGGCTCGTCCCGGGTGGAGCAGAGCACCCGCAGCCCCCGGCCCCCCAGCTCTCGGCGGCTGCGGGCAGCGACCCCAGGGCTGCTCTGCTGCTGGGGGGCACAGGCAACCCAAACCGGTTGCACTGTTGGCTCCTGCAGACCTCAGAAGAAACCGCTGTCAGAACCTCTGGAACAGAGCCATTGTAGGGAGACGAGCAACAACTGCACTGAAGAAAGGGAAAGAATAGAAACCCTAATAAAAATTGGGAAAAAACAGACTCTCCAATTTCCACGCAGCAAACAGGCTTCTGGATAGTGAGGTAGATAACTGCCAGAGGTCACTGCCAGTAGAGGAGCTGAACCACACTCCAAGAAAGAAAAACACAAATTAATTAAAAAAAGAAAAAATAAACAAATTGTGGTTACATCGTTGTGTTCCTTGAAATATCTCATAGAATCATAGAATCACAGAATGTTTTGGGTGGGAAGGGACCCCCAGAGGTCACCCAGCCCAACCCCCCTGCAGGAGCAGGGACACCTTGAACCACATCAGGTTGCTCACAGCCCCGGCCAACCTGGCCTGGAATGGTCCCAGGGATGGGGCCTCCACCCCCTCTCGGGGCAACCCCTGCCAGGGTTTCACCACCCTCACTGCAAAGAATTTCTTCCTTAGATCCAGTCTAAACCTGCCCTGCTTCAGTTTAAAACCATTCCCCCTTGTCCTGTCCCAGCTGGCCCTACTAAAAAGATTTTCCCCATCTTTCCTATGGGCCCCCTTTAGGTATTGAAAGGCCGCACTCAGGTCTGCCCGCAGCCTTCTCTTCTCCAGGCTGAACAAGCCCAACTCCCTCAGCCTGTCCTCATAGGAGAGGTGCTCCCGCAGAGGGGCAGAATCCCCTCCCTCGACGCTGGCCACGCTTCTCTCGATGCAGCCCAGGGTAGGGTTCGCCTCAGCCAAACTGCATTGGTGGTTTTGTGCCTGCTGTGGGCTACCTGCTTCTTGAGAAGGTGGCTCAGTCGGCCTTGAACCAGCTGCGATAACTGCACTGCCACTTTTCTCACTTCAGCAAACGTCTGACGCTTCCAGTCCCGCAGCACGTGCCAGCGCTCTGAACGGCACCCGTGATACGGGCAAACACTTTGCACGTGATTGGCAGTGACTGGAAGCGTCTCCACATCAGGAGCTTCTGATGGACCTTGTGATGCTGCTGAAGCAGCAGCTCCAGCCCCTTCATCCTCCTGGGCATGGCCAATGCCTCTGCGCAGGGTGGACGGGCTGCAAGAGACCTGCATGCTTCGGGAGCACCTGAGGGCTGCGGGAGGGACCTGGGAGCCTGTGGCCGGGCACTAGGTGGCTGCTTTGCTCCCAGGACTCACAGGATCTAAAACCACACGACCTGAAGGGATCACTCCCAGCAGAATGAATTAACACCCATTCGCAGGTGACTGCCAACCCGACCCAGGGGCTACCGGGTGGTTCCCACCCCGGGCTCGCTGCATGGCAGCGCCAGCCATGCAAGGGGAAGGGCAGAGGAGCTCAGGTAGCACCTTCCCTGGGGGGACACCTTGTGCCTGGGGGTCCCTCCTGCCTTGGGACCACAGGGACAGCGGGACCGTGTCGTGAATGGAGTGAGAGGGAGGCAAAAATAATATAATTTATTGGTGTAAACCAGTGAGTTCAGAAGGTTCAATGGTAAATGCGAGAGCAGTTTATAAGATTCGATGCAAGGCACCCTTGGGTATTTACTGCCCAGAGGCCAGGGTCAGGCAAAGCTGCCAGGCAGACCCTCCCGTTGAGCCGTCAGGCTCAGGAAGGAGCCCCTGGCTTTCTAAACTCCTTCCTCAGAGAGGAGCCGAGGTGCGCCTGGATCCAGTCCTGGTCCCAGCCTTGGCCAGCGGTTCGTGTCTCAAGGGTTATGGATGCGCGATCCATCCTTTCCATCCCTCAGCCAAGGTTTCAGCGTGAGCGTGCTGTGAGCCACGCACCGAGGATCTGCTGGGGTCAGGAACCTCTCAGCCTCGAGGGGTGACCCTGAGAGGGGTCCCTGCTCCCGGGGAGATCCTGGCGTGCAGCCGCTGCCGTGCAGGAGAGCTCCAAGGGCTCTGGGGCTGCTCGCTGGGGATGGGGGCAGGATGGTTGGCTCACAGTCATATTTCCATCCCGACCGCAGATTTGAGTTCCTTCACTGTGCTCAGGTGGGCGCATTGCACGATAGCCCCTGGCTGCTGTGTTGGCATCTGTCTCCCCCGCACCCACTTTGAGCCGGCTGCATCCATCACGCCCAGATGCATCCATCACCACTGCCACGGGCGGTTATCGCTTGTGCAGGGTGACGGGAAGAGGTCGGGGTCAGGGTCGGGGCGGGGGGAGCACACTGCCGCAGGCTGCGACACAGATGGAGACGGTGCCAGCACTGGTGGGGCTCCAGGGAGGTGATGGACATGAGAGGTTGAAGCTGCACTCTGCATGTAAAGATAAGCTGGCAGGTCAGAGATGTCTTCTTGCCCATCTTCTCTAAGTGTATGAATATATGCAGAAGCAAAGAACAGAAAGGGGAAAAAGAAAAACCTATTTGTCCACATTTCCTGAAATTACTTGCACTCCGGGCTCCAGGTTTCACCCGAGCCGAACCACAGGTCTCAGGAACTTCAGCAAGGACCGGGATTTCAGGCACATCCCTCTCCACAGTTCTTGCCTGGGCAATCCCCAGACTTTTCCCCTCTAACGTTGCTGGTTTCTGTTGGCAATGCCGTGGCAGCCGAGCCCTCTCCTGGGGCAGGGCAGGCGTCCTGCGGGAGCTGCATCCCTGCTCCCACCGGCGGCCGGAGGCTGGGGTGACGCAGACGCCGGGGACTGGCGATCCAGCAGGACACGAGGCATGGGCATCACGGACAGCCCGGGCAGAGCAGCCACGCTGCCGAGGGCCACGCGGACACCCACGGCGCTGGCAGTGCTGCCGTCCCACTGCTCCTGGTGACGATGGGACGAAAAACCTGGACATCTCATTCACTCGACCTGTCCCTGGGAATCTGTGATGTTCTCCAGGAGAGCTTTTTGTATTCTACAGCTCTAATTACGGGATCCTAGAGACTGGAATAAATCTCTACTGATATTTAAGGTGATTTGAAATACTCTCCTGGCAGAAAAGATAAATTTGTTTTTTGCCATTTAAGAACTTTAAATCATGAATGCACTGATACAAACAGAACTGAAATCACCTGCTGTCCTTCAAAAGTAGTTTGCATTGTTGTAACAGCCCTCAGATAGAGGAGTTGTAAAAATCACTTCCATCTATTCTCAATGATTTACTGTGCATCACAGCACAAAGCAGCCCTATAAATTACCCTTGTATCTAAGTTCTTAAAAATTTTCCTATCCTATTAGAGCCATTAAGTCTGTGCTAAAAATAATTTGAACTCCATTAAACATATTCAAAATATTTCAATGAATCCAATGTTGACCAAAACATGTTTCATATTTTCCAGTCTCTGGTGATAAATCATGTATTTCACGTGAAATCTCCGATCTCCGATTTTAGTGTTTGATTTTACGTGTATCGTCTGAAATGCCACACCGCAGGAAAGCAACGTCAAACTTCTGCAGCACTGTAAGGTGAAAGCCTTTGGAATCAAAGAGTCACAGAATGTTTTGGGTTGGAAGGGACCCCTAGAGGTCACCCAGACCAACCCCCCTGCAGGAGCAGGGACACCTTGAACCACATCAGGTTGCTCACAGCCCCGTCCAACCTGGCCTTGGAAGCAGAGATTAACTTCTGCTCTCTGCAAATACTGCAGCCTAGGCTCTTTGGGTATGAACCGTGTATGACTCAGCCTTCTCAACATCCCATGACCCCACACATCTTCTCCAGGGCCATAATATTTCATAAGTATTACTATCAATGCAGGAGTTAATAAAGAACACCACCACGTGCAGCAGGCTGCCAGGCAGACCCCTGTCCCACCAGGGGTCAATCGTGGGGAATCATACTGATGGAAGGAGACAGTCCCGACATGACTGGAAGAGAATGCCTGATCTCTCAGTGCCTGCATAGAGCAAACTGGATCATCATTTACCTTGAGTGGTGGTCGTTTGAACTTCACGGTCTCATTCCAGCCTCCCAATCTCCTTTTCACTGTTCCTGAAGTAAAATGAGAAGCAAGGCTCAAATGTGCTGTTGGGTTTTACTCAACACCTCCCCAAGATGATTTGCCCATCGGCAGGACAGGCC
>NW_009260612.1:1128439-1141022 GCF_000687185.1 Egretta garzetta
CCGCTGGCTGTGTCCTTCCCTCTACCAGCCACAGCCCCGGAGCAGCCCCAGCAGCAATGCAGCATGCTCTGGTATAGCGTGACATAGGGAATGATTTCCACCTTCCTCACTTCTTTCCTCAGCCCCTCCCCTCTCTTCCTCTTGCCATCTTTATTGACAAAATCTGACTTTTTGTGCTGTTTGAGGACACCTGGCTCTAGCCCGTGCTGCCCACCTGCCCTCCCCCTGGAAGCACCAAGCATGCTTTCATGTGCCAGCCTCTTTTGACCAGCTAAAAAGAAGAAGACATCTCCAATTTTGTCACCAGATGTCATTAAAGGTCATCGCTATCACTTTGGAGTTCCACTTGGCAGTTTTGCTCTTTCCTTTATCCAAATCGGGATGTGTAAGGTGCTGTAAAGGTCCTGAGAGGAGGCTGTAGTGAGGTGGGGGTCAGCCTCTTCTCCCTGGGGATGGGCGATGGGACGAGGGGAAACGGCCTCAAGTTGTGCCAGGGCAGGGTGAGGTTGGGCATGGGGAACAATTCCTTCCCCTTGGGGCTGTCAGGCACGGGAAGGGGCTGCCCAGGGAAGGGGTCGAGTCCCCAGCCCTGGGGGGATTTAACAGCCGGGCAGAGGCGGTGCTGAGGGCCAGGGTTTGGGGGTGGGATGGCAGGGGTAGGGGAATGGCTGGGCTGGGGGGCCTGAAAGGGCTTTGCCAACCCAAACAATTCTATGATTCCATGTTTAGGACACAGCTCTCCTGTACCTGCCTCGCAATTTCTGTGCTCAGATAAAACTTCTTGAACAGTCCCAAATCACTGAAGTATTTTAAAAACAAGGAAAAAGCCCTTGAAATAAGATGTTTGGACACAGGGATATGTAAAAATTTTGTGAAAAAAGGCTGTTTAGTTTTAAGCTCTGTACTGACATTTACGTCATTAAACAGAATCAAATCGCAAAACATAAAGCGAAAGAAAGAATTGAAAGAATATGTTTCCAAAGTATTAGCACGAGTTATTTTACCACTGCTAAGGCTGCTGTAATTTTCGTTCTGTAAAACAAACTCCCTGTGGAATTTACAATATTTTAATGGCTGAGTTTTAGTAAAACTGCATTTTATGAGGGGAAGAAGTTTGAAGTTTTCATTGATTAAAATCTTCTTTTGGCAGCCCGAGCTGCTGGGGCGTGGGAGCATCCATAGGATGGGCACAGGGACGGGACGACGGAGGGGAGCAAGAATTTCTTCCTCACATTCAAATGGAACCTCTTCTGCTTCAGGTTGTGCCCATGGCCCCTTGGCCTGGCACTGGGCACCACTGGGAAGAGTCTGGCTCCGTCCTCGTGACCCCCACCCTTGAGATATTTGTAGGTGTTGATGAGATCCCCTCTCAGCCTTCTCTTCTCCAGGCTGAACAAGCCCAGCTCCCTCAGCCTTTCCTCCTAGGGGAGATGCTCCAGTCATGGATGGGAGGTGGTCATGGCTGGGGAGGCGGTGCTTCTCCTGCACAGCTGCTGCTCTGAGGGGGACAGCCCCCCAGCAGCGTCAGGTGAAGGGCATCCGACTAAATCAGGACTCAACCTCAGGAAGAGACAAACATAAAAGTAGACATTAGGTGATGTTACCAAGGAAAAGCAGGGATGCATTGCTACAGCTCACTGAAACAAAATCTGGATGCTTCGGTACCCAGACAAGCGCTGCAAGAAGAATCCAGCAGCATGCACGTGGATGGGACGGGAGTGGTGGGTTCACATCTTGTGACCATGGCTGGAGTCATACAGCGTCCCCCATGGCTTTCCCATAATGTGATAAGGAAATACAGGCTATTCCATGCATGACATTGGAAAAAAAAAGGCTCCTCAAAAAGTAATTAATTATTACTCCTTGATCATTATGAAAATGTTGGCTACGATGGACCCTGGGTGAGTTGGGGGTAAGTTTTTAACTTCCTTTACAGCCGTATCTTCTATGACACAATGCAGCTGAAAGCAGCTTGTCCAGAAACACGAGCATTTAAATAAAAGCTGATGAACTCATGGGAGGAATTATGAGGCATGACAGCCAAGAACGTGAGGGGGCTTCCGTGGCTATGGACACAGATGTGCACATAGAAAAATCAATAAGTAATTAGGGTCAATGAAAATAGAGAGGACATTATGCAGGAAGAGGCTTCATGGTTTTACTTTCTTGTTAATCAAAATTTGGGGAGCGTAAAAAGCATTTGTAATCGATACAAACAAAGTGATTATTGAAATCAATTCTGCTGCGTTTCCTGGGAAGTGTTGTGCTTAAAAAAATAAACAGTACCAGTAAAAACAGAGGAAATTGCGGTGCACGAAACCTTACTGCCGGCATTTCCACAGAGCTTGCTTAGGACACGGCAGGTGAAGGCTTTGAAGAAATCTTCCCCTGGGAGCGTCACTCGGGAGGCTGGACAGGGTCACCCATGGCTGCAGTAGGGAAGGCAGCGTGCCTGATTTTGTCCTGGTTGGAGCAAAATTGGAAGGAGCCAACGTAATGAGTTTGCAGATCTTACACAGCCACCTTCTTGTTCTTACAAGTCGGTCGGCTTCATTCGCCAGGTTTTGCACCAGAGGGCTTTCAGCTTCGAGGGGAAAAAAGAGAAGTTAAATAGAAGTGTATATTTATATGTATATATATTTATATGTATATATATTTATATGTGTGTGTGTCCGTATATGGACATGTAGGTTTTTAATATAAAAATTCTAAAAAAAGGGGTCAGCACTCTGCTAATGAGTGTTTTTGATATTGCGCTACAGAAAGCGGCCCGATTACACAGCCTGATTCATTTTTACATTCCTGTTAGGCACTCGAAGACACACGGTTAAAAGTAACAGTGAGAACACACCCTCACCCAGGCCATGTACCATTACACTGCAAATGAAAAACCATCTAGGTGGTATTTCAATAGAAGTAGGAATAAAATTAGAATGAATTTACCTACAGTATTAAAAGATATTATTTTTCCATAAAAAAAGTATTTTCGGGATATATTCCTTGACTGCATATTAAAAATAATCCTAACATAGAAAATGGCTGGAGAGAACGCAGGGTGTTCCAAAACACTTGCTCAAATGGCTTTACAACTCTGTATTCTGTTTTCTACTTCTGTTTTTCAGCTTGGTTTGCTTTTCCCAAACGCAGAAGAGAAACCATTCATGGAAGGCAAAGTCTCAGATGGCTGAGACCTAAATATCAAAGAGACCAAACCCATTAAATTCCTTTTTACAATGAATTCCATGATTATTGAGAACAAGTCTGGGTTCCTAAAGATACCGATATGCTCCTCAAAGGATGTACAAGGTTGAAGTGGCATCTGACTACCCACGGTCATGGTGAAACCAGCCCGTTGCACAGAGCGCGGGCAGCACAGCTTCTCTAAGTATTTATCTATGTAGAAACTTTCAGAAAGAATTTAAGAGTGAAATTAGAGATGCAAATAATTTTTAAACTGTGACCCTCTGGGAATGCCCGTGCCATCTTTGTGTTTGCAAAATACCTAACACCGGGGGCTTTACACTAATCCAGATAACGAATTGCATCGCAATTATTTTGCAGGAAATCAAATACAATGTGCAGGACTTAGCTAAATAAATGTTTAGGGAGACGCTCAAGCAAACGAGCATCCTCCTCTTTCCCCCCAGCTGAGAATGGAGAACTCCACAGAGTAATTTCCACAACTGACCATTTTAAGAATCATTTTAACTAAAAAGGGGTCAGATTTATTTGGCAGTCCTCAGAAACCTCACAGAGCTTGAGGAAGGTGAATTTATATGTGCTTTATATGTGAAAACTTGATAACTTCCAGAACTGCAAACTGCCAACATTTGTGCCCATGCGTTGCTTTTACCTGCTGGTAGTGTGGGCATTGGGAGAGAAAATGGGCAAGACGGGGAGGGGAGATACCTGATCACTGTCCGAGTGTCCCGTGGCGTGAGAAACCACAACCAACCGTTCACTTCTCTCTGCATTAGCATGCCTGCCTTTCTTTTTTAATATTAACCTGGCAGGACTGACCCATTTTCCCAAAGTTCTTCCCCTCCCTGGCTCTGCAAATGCTCCACAGACAAAAAGTAACTTTGGGTTGCCCCGAGAGGGGGTGGAGGCCCCATCCCTGGGAACATTCCAGGCCAGGTTGGACGGGGCTGTGAGCAACCTGATGTGGTTCAAGGTGTCCCTGCTCCTGCAGGGGGGTTGGGCTGGGTGACCTCGAGGGGTCCCTTCCAACCCAAAACATTCTAGGATTCTATGATTCTACGATCCCTGCGTGCAGTGCAGTGTTACGATGCTACCACTGCCCGCTCCATGTGACCTGCTGCTGGTAAGGCACTAAGCAAAACCAAAATGCAGTAAAATAGCTGTCACCATTGCAAATGCAAAATAAAACTCCCAGCAGACAGATAGTTTAAAGTCACATTCACAAGGCACACCGTGCAATTACAGTAAAAGAAGCTAAAAAGAAATTCTCCCACCTCTGAGGAGAGCGATTTAAACTCTAGAAAGGCGATGGCTCTAAAAGCTTGGTCAAAGCCGGCAGGAGCGGGGTTCTGCCCTGCAATGGCCCTGCTGCAAACGCAAAGCAACCTGAAAGCAGAATGTAAACTTGGCAAAACCTGCTCCACGGCTGCAAGGAGCGTGTCCAGAGAAGGGCAGCGGAGCTGGGGAGGGGTCTGGAGCCCCAGGCTGCTGGGGAGCGGCTGGGGGAGCTGGGGGGGTTCAGCCTGGAGCAGAGGACCAGGGCAGGGTGAGGTTGGGCATGGGGAACAATTCCTTCCCCTTGGGGCTGTCAGGGGCTGGAAGGGGCTGCCCAGGGAAGGGGTCGCGTCCCCAGCCCTGGGGGGATTTAACAGCCGGGCAGAGGCGGTGCTGAGGGCCAGGGTTTGGGGGTGGGATGGCACGGGTAGGGGGGCGGTTGGGCTGGGGGAACTGAAAGGGCTTTGCCCACCCAAACGATTCTGTGATTCCATGATAAGAGATGAAAACAAAATAGGGAGTTTTCCACCAGTCTTGCTATACGTGCTAAAGGTATTTATACAGAGGCAGGTTACACCGAGATTGTGCAACTCTGCATTTCTGGTGCCGTGCTACAGCACAGCGTTGTCTTTTCTGAAACTCCAGAAACTAAGCCACCTAGCTGCCACTGAGACACACAGGGATGGGTCTCCCTTCAGAAAATAGAGTCAATACCGTGTTTGTAGGACGCTATTTTTGCAGATAACCCCATTGCATAGTTGATCTTAAACTGTCAGCACTCATGATCTTTATTCCCACATCTACATATGCACTAATCCTCAGTCCTACATCTTCCAGTTACTACTACGATATTAGCTGGGTTTTCCTCTAATTTTCATTGCATCCCCTTTTCATTCTTTTCATGTGAAGAACAAACTATTGGTTTCTTTTTTGCCTCGTAACTTCATCATAGTAATGGGAAAAATGTCAGAAATATTGAAGAAAAAGAGGTGGTGAAATGTCATACAAAAGGAAGAAGTCTTTCATCCAGCCAGTTTGTCAAAAGATGCTATTTGACACATAACTGCCTCATTTACGGACTGTCAGATTATAAAGCAGCATTTTTCTCCAGCAGAATGGCAGCAGATAGTTGGAAGTGATGCCACATGTACAAGTCACACAGCAGAGGCTTTTTGGGAGCTGGAAATTAATGCCTTGGCTGAAGAAATCCTGTCATTTAAGAAAAGGTTAGAGGTGAGAGTGATGGAAAATGGTTACGGGTAAGGGAAGGAGGCTGGTTAACTGTTCCCGCAGCCCAGCCTGGTGGCTCTCCCAAGCGTGTCACGGTGCAGCCCAGGCAGGGACACGTGCCACCAGCACGTCTGGAGCCTGCATCTGCAGTGAAAGTGGTCAGTTCCTTCCATGCGGGATTTGAAGTGGCTCAGAAGGGCTGGCCTTGGAGATGGGAGGTTTTAAGCCTCTTTGGGTAAAATTCAGCTTGCTGCTGAGCCATCAGTGGGCACTGGCACAGCAGGATTGGTTCTGGGTGCTCCAGGATGCATCAGCACAGGAACTTGCACACAGGCACCAGCCTACCTGTTAATCCCAGAATCCCAGCCTGGCAGGGCCCTCTGGAGCTCACCCAGTGCCACCCCCCTGCCCAAGCAGGCTCACCCAGAGCAGGGGGCACAGGACAGCGTCCAGGTGGGGGTTGAAGATCTCCAGAGAAGGAGACTCCACAGCCCCCCTGGGCAGCCTGGGCCAGGGCTCCATCACCCTCCAGGTCAACAAGTTCTTCCTCCCGTTCAACTGGAACCTCTTCTGCTTCAGTTTGTGCCCATGGCCCCTTGTCCTGGTGCTGGGCACCACTGGGAAGAGTCTGGCTCCGTCCTCGTGACCCCCACCCTTGAGATATTTGTAGGTGTTGATGAGATCCCCTCTCAGCCTTCTCTTCTCCAGGCTGAACAAGCCCAGCTCCCTCAGCCTTTCCTCATAGGGGAGATGCTCCAGTGCCCCCATCATCCTTGTTGTTTTCCTGGTCTTTTCAGTAAAATACCCTGGTTTGCTCAAGGAATGGCATTGACTTCTCTGCCTGAGAAGTAAAGCATTTCTTTGCAAAAGTGAACACCAAAACCATACATCTGGAAAAAAAAAATCATAAATAAGAATCCTATAGCCAGGGAGATGCTGCTTGTTGCAGCAGTGTGAGCCCCACAGCAGATCGCTGCCTGCTTGTCCATCAGGTGGAGCTTGACAGCACCCAAAGCAAAGCAAAAGGTGCTTCCCTCGACACAGCCTGCATCTTTAAAACACCCAAGGAAACAAAACTCTTACCAGCTTCTTGAGAGCATGTTGACATCAGCACCAGGCGTGGCGGCTGGAGGTGCTGGAGCTGAGAAGGACCCTGAAGTAGCTGGTTAGTGAACGCGCCACGCGAGGAACGCTCCTGCTGGCTGGCTGCGGCTTTTGAAGAACAGAGCTCACTGGCTGAGGTTTCAGGGGAGTGCCACTAGAATACAACATTTCCCTTTGAAAAACTGTGTGGAAAATGTATGTAAGAGTGTACGCAAAGTATTTTACAGAGACATTTATCTGTGCTGGTTTAGATAATAAACCCAACGATTAGTAGTTTGGGAGTGGGTGTTCACATCTGCCCTAGAAGATCCCTAGAAGAAAATCAGCTAAACCTCATGAGACTCTGGGGCGGTTCCTTTTATTCTTTTTAAATCTATGGTAGTCATTTTATTCCCTTCATTCTAGGTAACCTGAAGTTAATTCGTAAGAGGCAAAAATGCTCAGGATACCCCTGAACTAAAAAGGAATACTGGGCATTCTCACGTAGAGAAACCTGCGATTTCACCCAGACCCCGGCTCAGGCCAGGATTCTGTTGCCTGTATTTGAAATTTAATAGGAAATTTTTACAGGAAATGATTGCTCTTGTGTTTGGCCACGAAGCAGATGTTACTCTGTGTTTTGTTTTGCCCTGCCCGGTAGCTCCAGCACAAGACACCCAGAAAATTAACGATCTCCTTGCTGCAGATTTCAGAGAGATCTCCACCGAGGTCTCCATCGCCTGGATTCTGCCTATAAAACACCCGAGAGCAGGGTGATCTACAGCAGACTGAACCCCCTGGCTGTCACTCCCTACTTCTAATGATGTCTGACTCTGACCAAAAGGCGTTCTTGCCTCCCACCGCCTTCCCCGACCTCCCTGGCTGAGTGTGCCCAGGACCTGCCCACCCGCCGCTGCCCCGGCCAGCCCCCCGGCAGCACCCTTCCCTTTGGGAACAGGACCCCATGGACTTCTCTAAGCTAACTGACGCAACTTAGAAGAAGAATCAGATAGAACATCAGAAGCACTTTTCAGCAGCATAGACGTTGTTTAAAGATGCTGTAATTAGAGACTAAAGATTAATGCAAACTTTTCCCCAAAAGAGAACCTGGAAGTACAGAAGCAGCAGCAGCCCAAAGTCAGCGCTTCTGAAGGGCAAGGAGTGTTGCGACGACACCAACAGCGGAAAGGTCTCTGCCAAAAGGGGAAGCTTTGTCCAAACAATAAAAAGGCAAAATACCACAAATTTCACAAGATAAGCAAAATCATCACAACGCAGCAAAGAATTGGTTTAGGACCTAAAGCTGCAGCATGCCCTGAGAACGACTCTCTCTATAGATGGCACGTGGGAGGTTTCCCAGAGAGCTGATCGGGCTGGTAAGAGCCAAGGAAGATGGGAAGAAACCGGAGCAAATTCTGTGAACTGGATCCTGGGCTGCCAGCCCGTTCACTGGTGCCAGTAGCCCATCTTACACCAGGCTTGGCTGCCTTCGTGGCAATCTGCTCCTCGTTTGGATGACAAATAAGGGGGGGGGTCCTGTAGCAAAGAACGGGGGAGCACGTCTGTGCGTGGGCCCAGCGGAGGCGGGTGGTAATGGAGAGGCATGCAAGCTTAACAGCCTCGTGGACTGTCCCCCATTTATCTGCCCTTCCACATTTCCTGATCGGTAATTGGAAGGACGTGATTGAGCTGCATTCATTATTTAGCTACATCTATTGGATACTTTGCATTTTCAGCAAGAAAGCAACAGCTTGTGCATTCCCCGACCAACAGACTCTCTCCAGTCATCCTAGGGGAAAGCTTTCCAAAGATCCGTCTCGGGTATCCTCAGCATATTGCTGGCCCTTCCATCTTATTCTGCTTACTTCAGGAAATCGAAAGAGCAGTAGAAAGACAGAAAGACAACCAAAGCAACACATTGACGGGTAATTGTAGTTGAGCAGGAAATTGCCCACATGTAAAATTTGCCATCTATCTCAGAAGACTTTCTTTCTGCTCGTCCAAAGGATCGAATCTGACAGCAAGCTGCGCACTTAAGCTATTAAGCTGCTGGCTTTCATTTTCTTGCTAAAAGTATAAGGAAATCTATGGCTAGGCAGAGCGCAAAACAGGGAGAGCATTTTCTAGCTTCCCATCGGGTGAAATACAGCTATTACGTAGTCTTGCCTCCATGTTCCTTTTTATCTCATTTTTCCAGCTAATAAGAATATCCTGCAACCTGGTCACCCCCACCCCTGGCTTACAGGGCGGCTGCACGGCCCTGGGAAGAGCTCGGACCGCTGGTCTGCAATGGGGTGGGAGCAGCGGCGATGCATGGGGACACATCTCAGCGGTGCTCTGGGATGTTGGGCTGCTCTGGTGTGGCTTTCCCATTTCTACCATTGATCATCTGGAAGAAACAGCAAGGAATTTTTACACATGCAGCCCTTGCTTCTCCCGATTCACAGGGCTGGGACGCAGGAGCCTGCGGCATTTTACCTCCTGCAAGACCTGGTGCAGCCAAACACTAAAAAGTTGCCGCATTTTTAAACCCGATCTGCCTGCAGCAGGAGCGCTCGTTGCGGAGTGGATGCTACCAGAAAATCCCCAAGCAGGATGAAAATGGGAAGCGGTGTGACAGATGTGACACTGGGCACCCACCAGCCCCCTCGCCAGCTGAGCACCAGCACACACCAGGTGTTTGATTGCAAGTGCTTCATTAAGCAGACATGCCAGAAATATGGCATTCTAAAAATTAGCTTTCATTTCTAAAGGAATACTCTCCAAAGCTGCCTTTGCATTTAAGAAGGACTAACACGATTACAAGGGGGGAAAGAAGAAAGAGAAAAATGATCCCAGCAACAGTTACTGCAGCTTGTGGAATAACTCGTGAGCTAGAGCCTGACACCCCGGCTGTAGCGCTCCCAGCGAACAGGTCCAACCCCAATTACAATCAGGCTTCTCCAGAAGAGAAGTAATTTTTCCTCCTGCTGTTCCTTTTTAGAGTTCTCCCCGACCCTCATTGCTCTGACGCCAACACCTTTTAATTTGCACTTTCCAAATATATTCATAGTCAGGTTACGCTGATCTGGTTTTAGCACCACAGCATCCCTTAATTCAACTCATCCTGCTCCCTCCTTAATGCTTATTTCACCGGCGTGTTTTCAGGGAGCAAACACTTCCCTTTCCCTTCCCAACCCTCCTCCCTGTCCCAGGGCACCCTCGCCCCAGCTCCGGGAGTCACGGCCGTCAGCCGGACCGGGCAGCTCAGGGGCCAGTGGTTGCGCGGGCACGTTCCTCATCACCTCTCGAAAGGGCGCCTCCGAAACACGGATTTGTTCGTGCGGTGCGTGGCGGATTGTTCGCCTCTGGACGTTTCCCTGTGCTGATCAGCATCGCCTCTGGCGAGACTGCGAGAAAGCTTTGCAGCAGGGCGGGCTCGTACTCCTCAAGGTGAGTTTTCAGTTTCCTTCTTATTAACTTATTCCCTCTTATTAACTATTTGATCGCCCTCTACAACTGCCTGAGAGGAGGCTGTAGGGAGGGGGGGTCGGCCTCTGCTCCCTGGGAACAGATGATGGGACGAGGGGGAATGGTTTGAAGCTGCGCCAGGGCAGGGTTAAGCTGGACATTAGGAAAAACTTCTTCCCCGAAAGGGCTGTCAGGCTCTGGAATGGGCTGCCCAGGGAGGTGGCAGAGTCCCCATCCCTGGAGGGATTTAAAAGGATAGATGAGGTGTTTAGGGAAAGGGTTTAGTGGTGGGATGGCAGGGTTGGGTTAAAGGTTGGACTTGATGATCTTAAAGGGCTTTTCCAACCAAAGTGATTCTATGATTCTATTCTAACTCCTCTCTCCTGTCACGCTTTCCTCCCTCGTTACACTTCCCTTTCCTTGGAAGGAAGCTAAAGTGGTTGGGTTTGGGTTTTTTTTAACCTTAAAAAATTTCCAGGGATGTTAGCTCCTCATGGTTCAGTCTGGGAGAGGCTTCTGGGGGGCCCTGTGCTCCTGGTCTGCCTGGGAAGCAGAGAGCAAAGCAGGGACTGCCCTTGGGAACGGTGGGACAGCGCCCAGCGGCGGGACAGGACAGAGCCGTGGCGCCAGGGGAAGGCGGTGGCTGCTGTGCCAGCTCGCACAGCAAGGCGGGCAGGGAAGCTCCCCGCTGCTCTTGCCTTACACCACTCATTTTTAAATTACGCCTTGTGCTGTATTTTGAATGTTTAAAGGGAAAGATTTATTTTTTTTAATGTGTGCGTAAATATGAAATGATGTGGGCTGTGCAGTGCAGTAATGAGATGACAAAAACATAATATTTAGGTAAATATACAAAAATGTTTACTGAAAACGAAAGAGAATTTTCCTGCCTTATAGTATGCAAAGTAACAATCGCGCGTGGAAATGTGGAAAATAGAGAATCAAGCAAACACGTTTCACGAGACATTCCTAAGATTTACAGGTTAATCAGATAAATATTTCAGCCCCCAACCACTGTTATCAGTTTAGGTTACTTGTTTAAGTTTTTGCTAGATTTTGGCCTTCTCCCCCCTCCCTCCCCCCGTTCTTAGGAAGAAAACATGCATCTAAGTTTGTTTGGCTTGCTCCCCAGTTCTGCAGCCTGACCCTGTTGGAGCGGGTGCACCTATGAAAAATGGACAGTCCCGTACCATCACCACTCTTCATCCGGACATTTTCGGTCTCATACGTTGCACGCCCCCTCCAGTGGCTCAGGACCGTGAATCCCCACCGGGTGCCACCACGCTGCCTCTTCCTCCCAACACCCTCCCGTGCTGGAGCACAAATAAAAATAAATGGGCTCTGCCTCTTGTGACTGAGCCTGGCTGCAGTTTCTTTCAAAGCTGCAAGGTACAGCGATAACCTGGGAGGGCTCAGCACGGGGACTGCGGGCAGGTTCCGACACGTGCAGCCAGCCCCAGCCGGGTCTGGGCAACGACTTCGCAGATTGCCCTGCACCCAGCTGGGAGGTGGGGAAAAACAAATTCCCTTCCAAAACATGGATTGTTTGATCTGCTCACATTTATTAAGGGGGTAAGAAAGACAAACTCTCCTAAAAGAGGACTTCTGAGTACCAGTTTGTGTTGGCGTGCTCCCCCCTCCCCTCCGACTCCCCCTCCCTTCACCTCTTTCAAGCGATAACCACCCGTGGCGGTGGTGATGGATGTGTCTGGGCATGAAGGATGCGCCCAGTGGATGTGGGGGGCAGATAACAACACCATAGCCAAGGGCTGTCCCCAGCGAGCCGCCCCAGAGCCCTTGGAGCTCTCCTGCACGGCAGCGGCTGCACGCCAGGATCTCCCCGGGAGCAGGGACCCCTCTCAGGGTCACCCCTCGAGGCTGAGAGGTTCCTGACCCCAGCAGATCCTCGATGCGTGGCTCACAGCACGCTCACGCTGAAACCTTGGCTGAGGGATGGAAAGGATGGATCGCGCATCCATAACCCTTGAGACACGAACCGCTGGCCAAGGCTGGGACCAGGACTGGATCCAGGCGCACCTCGGCTCCTCTCTGAGGAAGGAGTTTAGAAAGCCAGGGGCTCCTTCCTGAGCCTGACGGCTCAACGGGAGGGTCTGCCTGGCAGCTTTGCCTGACCCTGGCCTCTGGGCAGTAAATACCCAAGGTGCCTGGCAGCTTTGCCTGCCCCTGGCCTCTGGGCAGTAAATACCCAAGGGTGCCTTGCATCGAATCTTATGAACTGCTCTCGCATTTACCACCGAACCTTGTGAACTCACTGGTTTACACCAATAAACCATATTTTTTGCGTCCCTCCCGCTCCATCCACAACACAGCGGTGTACTCTGTG
>NW_009260612.1:1146638-1152272 GCF_000687185.1 Egretta garzetta
GCGAGCAGCCCCAGAGCCCTTGGAGCTCTCCTGCACGGCAGCGGCTGCACGCCAGGATCTCCCCGGGAGCAGGGACCCCTCTCAGGGTCACCCCTCGAGGCTGAGAGGTTCCTGACCCCAGCAGATCCTCGGTGCGTGGCTCACAGCACGCTCACGCTGAAACCTTGGCTGAGGGATGGAAAGGATGGATCGCGCATCCATAACCCTTGAGACACGAACCGCTGGCCAAGGCTGGGACCAGGACTGGATCCAGGCGCACCTCGGCTCCTCTCTGAGGAAGGAGTTTAGAAAGCCAGGGGCTCCTTCCTGAGCCTGACGGCTCAACGGGAGGGTCTGCCTGGCAGCTTTGCCTGACCCTGGCCTCTGGGCAGTAAATACCCAAGGGTGCCTTGCATCGAATCTTATGAACTGCTCTCGCATTTACCACCGAACCTTGTGAACTCACTGGTTTACACCAATAAACCATATTTTTTGCGTCCCTCCCGCTCCATCCACAACACAGTGATGTTCTCTGTGGAAGAATTAGTGGGCATTGAGAGGTGCTGGAGCACCAGTAAATAGATCGGTACCTGCCGCAGTGGACGAGGACTCTCCCATCGAGGAGCAGAGCACGCAGCATCACAAGGGCGCATTGCGAGGACCTGACTGACGACTGCGCTGTCCTGCATCGCAGTCACGGTACCCGAACAGCAAAGGCCCCTGGCATACGCAAACACTTAAAAAAAGTCACAGGGGGTGCATCTTCGTTAATACAGAACTCAACAATTCCCCACTGACAGTAACTGTCATGTGAGTTTGATTTCACATCGAGATGTGGTAGGAAACTTCGCAAAAGGCAGTGGCCACGTACACACTAACATGATCTTATCCATCCATCCATCTCATTCTTATTAGAAATACATTCCCATTTCAAGAAAGAAGAAAGGTTTATGTCTGAAAAATATTATATCTCTACCAATGATCTGATAAATTATGGTTGCAAATGCAGATAACACAACACAATATCGGGGTTGTATTAGAAACACTTAAAATAACTAAAAATTCACTGTCACTGGAGTTTGTGCTTCCCAGCCGATCGGTCCTGCCTCACAGTCAGAATCAACAGTTTTGGAACTGGTTCATGCACATACCTGCGGAATTTTTATGGATGCTTTCTCCAAGAGGTCTGCAGCAATTTTTGTCTTCAGAACTACACCATGAACGTCCCCCTGCTTCTCACCCCCACTTCAAAGCAAGTTTCACTGGCAGCACTGAGCGAATGCCTCATAGCTGTATACAAAAAAAAAAAAAAAAAAAAAAGCCAAAAGCCAACCAGATTTGCTTTTTGCCCATACCTCAAGGAAGGAGCAATAGTTACGAATACGAAAAAGCTGCTGAACTGCCCCACAAATGACTCCTGGCAGGATCACGTCCGCAGACACTCCAGGTTCTCACACACACACGCCTGATGAGATATTAGCTTTATATTGTGTAACAGCACTTGTCGGCATTTTACGACTGCAAGATTTTACACTGAGATGATTAAAAGAAAAAAACCCATTTTGAGTTGTTAAAGATGAAAAAAATAGCCTAAATTTTTATTAAAGCTTTATTATTTCTCATTTGCTAGGAGTTTTTCACTGGCTTATAAAAAAGCATTAACAGTAGAAAAATTAAACCGATGATCATTTTGATGGCTGTTTCAATTACACTTACAATAAAAAGACACATAATAAAACCTTGCTTATGTGAACTTGTCATTATTGTTGCTTGCCTTCGGACAGCAGCAACAGATTTTTAGCCCATTTGCAGCAGGGAACTGCAGCCCCGCTGGCACCCTTGGGCCCAGGGAGGAGCTGAGCCCCGACAGCATTGGATCAAGGCAGTGTCATCAGCCCCGGGGCCACCACCCCAGAACGGAGCAAACTGGCCCACTCGGAGGCATGCCCCATCTTTCACTCTTCCAATCTTACATAAAGTATGCTTTTAATTTAAGCCTAAAATTGGAAAGCTAGATGGCCTGGTAAATCCGGCTGTAGCCAGGTTACAGTTCCAGATCAACCCTCCATGCCTTGAGCCCCGCATTTCTTTCCATATGAAAAATTCCAACAGGAGCAGGAGCAGGCAGTGGGGTTGGTCGTCAGTGGATCGCACGCAGCTGGCGGGGGAAGAGCGCGCAGCAGAAGCAGCTGCATCTCACGGCGCCTGCATGGATACAGGCATCAGCGAGGGACGTGGCTGCTGCATGGCGGGGGGGACAAGGGGAGATGCACACACAAGGACAGACTTTGCTGAGCATGCCTAATCAGGAGAACTTCAGCTTTATTTCCTCTTCTTCATGCGAATGACCAGATTGCTTCAAAAACTTTTTTTTTTTATATATTCTTGAAAACTTCTTCCACATCTTCAAGGGAAGAGAAACAATTTGCTCTTGCAAAAAAAGGGTGCACCATTAGGTGGTTCTGCTCCTTGCTGCACGCTCGGTTGTTATGAAGCTGGCGAGAGCGCTGCATCTTTACCCTTCCCCTGCCGAGCGCCCACCCTGCTCCGTAAGGAGAGCTGCACAAGTAAACGTCAGTGTGAGACTGTGTCATCACCTGAAGTAAAACGTCTTTAGCCAATGCCGCACGCTGGCTCTATTTGATAAGAAACCCGATGAACGAGGGGTACCTTGGGACAGCAGAATGACTGATGAGCTCCGGAGCCTGCTCATCCTGTCTTCCCATCGGTGCGTCCGTGCTCCGTGGAGGCAGTCTCTCATAGGGGCCATGCCTCCAGGAACGACCTGGGTCGGGGAGGCAGAAAAGCGCAGCATGGGGGTTGGACTGGATGGCCTCTAGGGGTCCTTTCCAACCCAAAACATTCTATGCTTCTACAATTCTATGAAATACAGCTCCAGGGCTGAAGTCTCCTGGGTTACTGCTTGCCAGCAGAGAAGTTCAGGCTGTAGCCTGGTGGGTAATATTAGGATGTCCACATGGTCGGTTGGACAAGTAACTGTTTTTTCTCTCTCCCCTTTGCCAAACGCAGCATCTGGACGATGATGGGCAGATTTCCCCCTTGGCCGGCTGCGGTAGCCACACCGCTGCCTTTGCTCTTCAGCCACCTCCTTACAAGAAAGCTTGGCAAGGCAGCACGGCTGACTAGCACAGTTCATAATATTTTCTCCAAGGAACGGAACACCCTCCAAAGTGCTAAAAATGAATCATAGAATCATTTGGTTGGAAAAGACCTTTAAGATCATTGAGTCCAACCGTAAATATCAGTTTAAATGATGTTGTTAGCAGGGACAAACAAACCAAAAGCCACAACCAAAACAACCAACCAGCCTCACAAAACAAAATAACCAAATAAACCTGAGCACGCTGCGGTGCTGACCAAGGGGTATTCCCTCCTCATAATAACACAGGGAGATTTGGAAGACAAAACGTGGAGCCAGCGCAAGAGACGCTGCACCCAAATTAAAAGACCCACATTAACCTCGAATGGAACTGGCAGCCGGTGGTGCTCCTCCGGGGGGGTGCTCCGTCACCGTCGGTGGTTACCCCAAAACCAGACACATAAATAAGGTAACAAAACCTGGCACCGCACTTTGCATTTCGCTCTCATCTCGCTGGCGCCGCGCGACGGCGCGTTGCTGCCGTTCTGTGGAACGGGGCGCGGGGGACGCCCTGCTCGCCGCTGCGGTCGCCAGCGTCGCCTCTGCTTTTCAGAGCACGCGAGCACTAAATATCATTTGGTGCCCTTTTCACTCTCCTGATCACTGAATTCTTGTAATGTACCTCGGGCGTGGAGAGGGAGCTGCCTTTCTCTTCTCACCTTTAAGGCAGGGCAGCGGGCTGGTGGATGAGCTCTTGCAGAAGTCCTTTGGATAAAAGCGGTTCTGCAAAGGCAGCGGCGGAAGATCAGGCCTCTATTTTTCAGATTACTCTTAACCATGTGTTTTCACTGCTTTATGTAGGAAAAAGAGAAAAAAGGAAAAACCCACTAAATCACCTTTCTTCCTTACGGCTCTCCTATTTCTGGCCTTTTCTGGTTTGTCAGTCACTTGCAGGCTATCGGAGACACGCTTACATCAACTAATGCTCAGAGCTAGGGTTGAGCTCAGCGAAGCACTCCGGGGTTCAAAAGCTGCCTAAACCTCGCCCAGACTGTCCCAGGCCAGAGCCTCCAAAGCTGAACTTGAAACCTTTTGAGAGCAAGGCTTTCACCACGTCTGCCATCTCTTGCAGAAAGCTGGGCACAAAAAAATGACATTTTGGAACAGTTGAACTCCAGCACAGGCTTGCACAAGGACTTCCAGTGCCATTAGCTCTCCTGTGCTGACAGTCGAACACAGAACCCAGCCTGTGATCATAGAATCCCAGAATGGTTTGGGTGGGAAGGGACCCCCAGAGGTCACCCAGCCCAACCCCCCTGCAGGACCAGGGACACCTTGAACCACATCAGGTTGCTCACAGCCCCGGCCAACCTGGCCTGCAATGGTCCCAGGGATGGGGCCTCCACCCCCTCTCGGGGCAACCCCTGCCAGGGTTTCACCACCCTCACTGCAAAGAATTTCTGCCTTAGATCCAGTCTAACCCTGCCCTGCTTCAGTTTAAAGCCATCCCCCCTTGTCCTGTCCCAGCTGGCCCTACTAAAAAGCTTGTCCCCCCCTTTCCTAGGCAGCCCTCCTCTGGCCCCGCTCCATCAGCTCCATGTCCTCCTTGAGCCGAGGGCTCCCGAGCTGGACGCAGGGCTCCAGGGGAGGTCTCCCCAGAGCAGAGCAGAGGGGCAGAATCCCCTCCCTCGACGCTGGCCACGCTTCTCCTGCTGCAGCCCAGGGTAGGGTTGGCTTCTGGGCTGCCAGCGCCCATGGCCGGCTCATGGCCAGATTTTCATCCATCAGTGCCCCCAAATAGGGGTGATAGGAGCAGGGGCCTCAAAGCCAGGCTGGATCTCCCAAGGGCTGTGGGTGGCCAGAGCCCAGAACCTCACCCCAGCTGCAGCCAGGGACGTCGCACAGTGACACACCGGGGTGCTGGGCAGCAAAGGCCAGTCCGCCAGCCGGAGTCGGGAAGGGCAGAGGAGCAGCTCCTCTCCACGCTGGTTAGTGCTGCCGATGCTCACTGAGGGCGAGGATAAGTGCCTGAAGACGCACAGGAACACACCGATGCTCACTTTAATTCCTCCTCAGTGCCAAGGGTCTCTGTCTCTGAAGAAAGGGTTAATGGCTGTTGGCTTAATTAGTGCAACATGAATGATCAACATTTTTGTGAGCTTGAGGGTAAATTAAGACAACGTTTAGTTCTGCTTCTTATTAGCTCTGCATAAATTCTCCCAGGAGCCTAATTAGCTCTGTCACAGCAAACGTCTCCTCTATTTACACGAGGGAAAGCATTCCTTTCCTATAGATTTTGCCCTTGTAATAAACTGTGTTAGCCAGTAACGCGCTCTCAGCCTCTCCACACTGGTTGCCGGTGGAGCAGCACAGGGTCCTGCTCCTCCACGTCACCACCAGCCCCAGGGCAGCCCCGGCTGAGGGCAACGTCCTGCAGCCAGCACAAGAAGGCAGCCCCATGTCTGTGTTACCCTGAGCCCCTCCTGCAGCAGAGGGGTCACGGGGGCTTCATCAGACGCTGCCACCCACGCTGCCCCGGGCGCATGGCACCCAGA
>NW_009260612.1:1152288-1152525 GCF_000687185.1 Egretta garzetta
CCAACTAAGCAGCATCTCCCAAAGTCAAACTGAAACAAGTTTCATAAATTGCATTGCCAGAGCTATCAAAGAAAACC
This sequence comes from Egretta garzetta, assembly GCF_000687185.1. NCBI lineage: Eukaryota > Metazoa > Chordata > Aves > Pelecaniformes > Ardeidae > Egretta > Egretta garzetta. The sequence goes on from NW_009260612.1 coordinate 1,152,366, forward strand.
AGTTGGGCTTGCTGAGTCAAACTTGTTTTCATAGAATCCCAGAATAGTTTGGGTGGGAAGGGACCCCCAGAGGTCACCCAGCCCAACACCCCTGCAGGAGCAGGGACACCTTGAACCACATCAGGTTGCTCACAGCCCCGTCCAACCTGGCCTGCAATGG
>NW_009260612.1:1152616-1163674 GCF_000687185.1 Egretta garzetta
CCCCTTGTCCTGTCCCAGCTGGCCCTGCTAAAAAGCTTGTCCCCCCCTTTCCTCTGGGCCCCCTTGAAGCCCTGACCGGCCGCACTCAGCTCTGCCCGCAGCCTTCTCTTCTCCAGGCTGAACACCCCCAACTCTCCCAGCCTGGCCTCAGAGCAGAGGGGCTCCAGCCCTCGGAGCATTTTAGTAGCCCTCCCCTGGCCCCGCTCCAACAGGTCCATGTCCTCCTGGTGCTGAGGGCTCCAGCCTTCCCCCTGAACATTAGCCAGCACTTTTCATAGCCTTGCAAGTCACTTCAAGCATCTTCCCCTGGGCTGCTTTTAGCCATCAGTCCCCAGACCACTCAGTACTACCTCATTTTAAGAGAAGAGATTCAGCTTGCTTTCCCACTTGTCCTTTTGCTATTGAAGAATAATAAAACAAAATAAATCATTCCACTCAAAAAGGTCAATTCTGCGTGCTTCGCTCACGAGAAGTCATGCTCTGGCCATGATGACCTCTCATCATACCTGGTGTTTTCCGAGGGAACAGCAGCATCTCTCCCACATCGCCAGTGGTTCTTTAAGCAACCACCATCACACCGGAATTTTGTAACGCAGAACTTTCCTTCCTGAGAGTAACAGACGCACATCTTGAAGGAGTAATCACAGGTAGAAATCGTCTCTGTACATTAATTATCTTTAGAGATTTGTTCCACAACGCAGGTAGTCATTTTTGTGTTTTAACATTTATAGTTCTGTGGAAAGCACATCATTACACAGGAGGATCTCCACTCAGACAGCTTTTTTTCCTCTGAATTTTTATGTAGATTTTCCAGAACTTTTAGTCTGAAGGGAAAAAAGTTAAATACATAGAGAGTCTGAAATGAGAACGCATCAGCTCATGGAATAACATAGATGGGACATGCACCGAGGGTGACCACCCCAATCTCCACGCTGCTGGTCCCCTCAGCAGCTCCCATCCCTCCACCATGGCCTCAGCCCACCCACACCCCCCGGGAGCAGCCCCACCTCCAGCACAGCAGCCAGCCCTTCTCCTGATTTTGGTCTAAGACATGAGGAAGAATTGGCCCCAAAGGGCGCTGTTCATAACCCTCTGGATTTTATACTGCTGGCCAGCCTGTCCAGCCCAAAAGCTCCCCCAGTTTCCCACCCCCATGCAGCCACCTACCCAACATGCATCTCCCCAGCGAGGCCACGGGCATGCTGTGGGAGACCCCAGCAAGGGCTCTCCTGAAGGCTGGCTACACAACATTCACAGCTCTGCCCTTGGTTAACTGGCAAGATTAAATTTTAAAAGAAAAGTTATGGGGATTGCATAGTACAAAGATTTATTAACTACAAAATTGGGAAGGTGCTTTCCAAGCATTTCCATCAGTGGTTACAGCGAGTTATCAGAGAGACATCTGCCACGCTGGTGTTCGGTAGCACAACGGCGTGTTTAACTTCAGACCTGGAGGGTGGATCACGTCAGAAATACACGGGGAAAGTCGCTGTAATTTGACTTGTTTACAATCGCAATTTTAATGCCTTTCACTTCCAGAGATATTGTGTTTGAGATGTTTTCTGCCAAGTCTCAGGCAATGTTCTCTGGGGGAAGAAACGGAAAGATTAAGTTATCTGGAGGTGCGGGGCTACCAAGAGCGGCTTTGTCACCGCACAGCTGTGCGGCCTCCTTTGGCCTGGCTGAGCTCGCGCTAGACAAAGCGACGCAGATGATCGCTCCGAAAGCTGCTACGGCAGCAGATGTGATCCGTGATGGCAGCTAAAACCGAGGCGGTCGCACGCTGTGACTATGGGAGGAGGATGCTCACGCGGCAGATAGCGGTGGTAGGAGAGCGCGTCTCCTCCTCTTTTCCAGGGTAGAAGTAGAAAGAGCATTTGTCATTAGCTCAGAAGAGCATGAAAGCTCCCAGGAACCTGCCACTTCTGTTCTCTGAAGAGCCCCTGCCCTAGAGTGCTCTCCTAGCCGGATTTCTCTGGAGTCTGATTAAACTCATCATTTGCCACTGAAAATGTCATAAAATACTTATGACACAGATGATATTTAAAGATCACTGTAGAAAATTTCTAATAACTGATGTAATTCAGTGGAAACATCCTAAATTGACACAATCAGAAAAAGGATATAATGGAGCAAAGCAACACTCCAACGAGTCCACTAATTAGTTATCCACAATTCCTGGGGTAAAAATCACATCCGTCTCATCGGTGCACGCTCACATCTTATCCAAAGGCATTCACACAGCAACGGCAGGTGTGCCAACTGCTGCAGCTGCACGGCAAATCCTGCCTGAGATGGGGCGGACCGATGGATGCTCCAGCTTCGGAATATGGGGCACAGCAGGACTGAGCACCCATCGAATGAGCCACCCTTGCTGCGATGAACGTAATGGCAACGAGCACGTGTGTCTGTGCTGGTCCGTGCACGGGAGGAGGAGATGCAGCAGCAGATGTGGTCCCGGAGACCCAAGAGGGATGGGGCAGGCGGCCCTGGGAAGGGTACCTGCCGAGAGCATCTTGCCCACCTCTGGCCCATGAGCTGTCTCTTTCCCCCCCCAGGTGCTCCCCAAGAAGCACAGGCTGAAGCGATGGTGAGACTGCTGAGGGTGCTGCCACACACCCTGCTGGGGACCTTTAGGAGAAAGTGGGTGAGAACAGACACCCTTCTAACCTTGGATCATCCATGTCTGGGGGGGGGTGTGGGGTGTGTTTCCCCCCTCCCCTCCCCCAATTTGGAGGTTCTACCCAGGCTATCAGTGCTTTTAACAGCTGACAGTTGTATACTTCATGGTGTTGCCTAATCTGATTTGCATTTCTTTAGAGTTTTGACCTCCTAAGGTGACAGGCTGATGGGGGGGAGGGGAGGGAAAGCTTCCCCTTTCCTGTTTTAGAGGCACTGCCGGATCACAACATGCCTCCCTCTGTGAGAGACAAGGAATAGCCTTCTCCATCTTCTGGCAAAACTCAAAGTCCCTCCTCAGCCCTCACTCCCCCCACCCCAAACTGAAGAACCTCTGTCTGTCTACACGTTATTGGTCAGCCTGAAGAAACAGAGTCCCAAGAGCGTTATTTCAAAGCTATTGTCTCTGCTACGGCTTTCCAAATATAAAATTACCCAGCTAATATTTAATGACTGATCGATGAGCTGGAGATTGAGGCGCTCTGCCTGCCCACCTGAACACCATCGGCATTTCATCCCACGCTTGCTTTACTCAGCCCGGCCATGCCGGAGGGGAGTTACTTCAGTGCCAAGGAAATCGCGCCTCTGGACCCAGAGGCAAAAACCGTCTAAACCTCCGTAAGGCCCAGCATCGATTCAAGTGTTCTCCCACATTTCCTCTGCATGCAAAGGGATCACTGAGTCTGAACTGAGACAGGGAAGCTGGCAGCCTTTGCCACCTGTGGGCACAGCTTTGCTCTTAGGAAGTTTCATCGACTCAATCCAGGTGAAGAGAAAATCTGAAAACGTGGCAGTTGGAAATGTTTTCTGAAAACCATTTTAAAAAAATCCCCAAACCTGAGTTTGCTTTCATCGCTTTCAGGATGTGAAGACCTGGAGGAAAATTTTCTAAAAAGCCACTCTTTTTGCACAGAAGAGCTTTTTCAAACAGAGGGAAAACTGCTCATTTGTCATTTTGGTTTTAAAACAACCTTCAGTTCTGGTTTCTAACATGGCACATAAAGCTTTTTCCTTAACTTGGAGTTCTAGAAATTGTTGCATCACTATGGATAAAGCCAGATGTTTGCAGTCACTTGGGATAAAGTGGCTTTTTAATAGCCTGCGTCATTAACTACAGACATTTTAGATCTATAGGAGAGAGCTGTAATAATAAGTTGTTCAAGAAAAAAAGACAATTGATATAACTGCTTCCAAAGTGGTGGGGCAAAAGAAAATCAGCGTTCAGAGGAATGCATGAGTTCATCATCTACAGCCTTAGAAAAACACCAGAGGTAGTCACTGGTAGGTAGCGCACAGTGACGGGGGAGCAGGTACAAGGGGATTCCTTCCCACTCACCTGAAGCCTTCTGCAGCAGGGAGGGATCGGTATGGCTACATGGTTTGCCCCACACCGCCCCGGGCACTGGGCCTCCTGGCTTTGTTTCCTTCCCAAGGGGGAAGAGTTCGTCCACAAAAAGCAGACTTAAGCCCACGCTACACCATTGTCCCCCCCCAAAACCCAGCAGCAAACCATGCCCTGTCAGCTCGGAGAGGGATGCTCCGCCTGCGGAGTCCTCTTTGCTGGAAGTGGTAGATGCCTTCCCTGGGCTGGTTTAGTTTCAGATGAAGTCATTGAATGCTCTTATACCTTTATTTGTTTCCCTCAAGATCCATCTGTTGCCAAATGATCATGTAAATACCAATAGACAAGAAACTTTACCCAGTTTTGGTCAAAAAAAAAAAGCGCGTTCAACTCCATAAACCTTTCTACATAGCACATTACAAAGACTTCCATCATTCTTGAACCTTCATGAACAAGCACCTCTGGTTACGAATATGGGTCTTGCCCTAGCAATGGATGTCCACAGGTAGCTTTTATGAGGCATCCCCCACTTTGCATATTGTGAAATCACACAGCCACTTTTAATCACAGTTTCGCACTCCTATTCAGATTGTAGTTGCGGAAAAATTCAGTTTGCAAGAGACTCAAAGGTCTTCGGTTGAGCACCTAACTCAGAGGGACAACACCAAATTGTCCATTTCTGCCCCTGCTCTCACCTTTCCCCAGTGCCCCCTGGGAAGCACCTGGCTCAGTCTCACCCATAGGCTGCTTTAGGGGGCTGAAGGTGGCAGAAATATCTTCCTCCCCTTCCTCAGGCTGCACAAACCCACCTCGGCCTCTCCTCACATGTTCCCGTGCTCCAGCTTCAGCTTCATTATTCTGAGATTTTTTTTGGGGGGTGTGGAGGTGTGAGAAGGGGCAAGGAGATCTGGAACATGACTGAGTTTTCCAACCTCTTTCAGAGAGATACTTAATTATAGCTTCTTTACCGCCCCCCCACCCCCACCCCCCGCATACTAGAAAAAGGCAAAGATTTAAGATGGTCTACTATCAAAACATCCAAGTCAACTGTACAAATATCTCAATGGGAACATTCCAGATGAGCAGACAGCCTATTAAACTCCATGTCTGTGGATTGGTCTATTGTAGATCAAGAAGATACTTATCAGCTGGTATTGTTCAGCAGCAGAGAAGTCATTTGTCTTCAATATGAACACAATGCTCCTCCTGTCGCACATCAGCTGGGGACCTGCTCAGAGCGCCTGGCATTGATTAGCTGGCTTTGAGAGGGCAGAGGAGAGGTCTGAGGTTTAACTACAATTGAAAACCAGGTAAGGGAATGGTGAGTAGGGAATATAGATCATAAGAACAGCCTGTTCGAAGGAATTGCCTAAGATTTTCTTATACACAAAATTCTCCAGAGACATCAAACCGTGCATCTTCTCCACGGATGTGACACAAATCCCTGCGAAGCTCAAGGCTGAGGTCTGCAGGCTGATGCAGACCTGCACAGGCACCAGTGCCTGGGTCAGCATCAAAGCACTTCTTGGTGCAGAAGAGAGCCCACCAGCAAGAAGACTTTGGCGTTCAAGCAGCGGAGGCCAAGAGCCGCTTGGTCTGGCCTGTCCCACCTCACACCTGAGTGCGTGATGTCCAGATCCTGTAACCAGACATTGGAACAGCACCAGGAAGCTGTGAATGGTCCCCAGGAAGAGCTTCTCCCAGCAATCTTAGCCATGAAACTTCCAGCCTCAGAAATGTCAATAGGAGGTGCCACTTTCATTTAATCTTTCCCTGGGAAAAGGTGAAAACCCCACAAAATATCACTGTGACAGCGAATCCTGAGTCATGGGTCTTGCGCTGCTTCCTAATTTGTTGTTTTGAAAGAGATCAATGCTGTTGATCTGTCAAAATTATAGATGTGCCACTATTCGCACATCAGTTCAGTACATTTACAATCCCAGGAGAGAGCTCAATGCCAAGTTTACTCGTTTTCTCACTGATACCTGACAGCACAAGAACTCCTTTCCAATGTCTGCCTCTTAGACTAAAGGTGCCAAAGAAATCTGCATCTGAAAAGGCAACACCATCAGAAACAGCATTGTGCCATTAGTAAGCTAACCAAACCTCAGCTTTGCCCCCTCTTTGTCCCTGCCTTACAAAGGAACCAGCAAGTGCAGAAACCTTCTCTGGATACGTCCAGAATGGTGCCCCAGGTATGAATCACAGATTCACAGAAGGTCAAGGGTCGGCAGGGCCCTCGGGAGCTCACCCAGTGCCACCCCCCTGCTCAAGCAGGCTCACCCAGAGCAGGGGGCACAGGACAGCATCCAGGCGGGGGTTGAAGATCTCCAGAGAAGGAGACTCCACAGCCCCCTGGGCAGCCTGGGCCAGGGCTCGGGCACCCTCACAGTCAACAAGTTCTTCCTCCCGTTCAACTGGAACCTCTTCTGCTTCAGGTTGTGCCCATGGCCCCTTGTCCTGGCACTGGGCACCACTGGGAAGAGTCTGGCTCCGTCCTCATGACCCCCACCCTTGAGATATTTGTAGGTGTTGATGAGATCCCCTCTCAGCCTTCTCTTCTCCAGGCTGAACAAGCCCAGCTCCCTCAGCCTTTCCTCAAAGGGGAGATGCTCCAGCCCCAATGCACTTGGCTTCCTGGGACTGACCCATCATCAGATCTAGGAAGGAAACTGGAAGCTTCACAATCACTGCTTTGAAAACAGATGGACTCTGTTGCTGATAACATTTAGCTGTTACGAGCATCACTCCAGAACTCCCCACTTTTTCCATCGGACGTACAGAATCACAGAAGGGAAGCAGCCTCATGGCAGCTCACGTTAGCCCGCTGAGTGGCACAGGGAGCATCACGAGCATACAAGACGGACAGGGAAAACCCTAGAATCTGTTGCTTCCAAAATTCAGTGCAACCTTGGCCTAATGTGTGTTTATTATTATGACATCTTGGTAAAAAAAAATAATCATGCATTCCCAATACTACAGCAGCAACATCCCAGATCCACCATCCTGCTCAGGAACCTTCCTCCCTACAGCCACCATCCCTCAGAAGCTCCCCAAGCCATGCCAGAGGGCCAGTGCCTCTGAGACACTATCTCTAACAAGTGGAAGCTAATGCAGGCTGCTCCTAAACCAGAAGAACCTGGAAATGAGAGATGTGGCCAAACTCCTACCTTCTGTTGCAAAGCCCATTCAGCGTCCAGCCCTGCTGCCCACCCTATCCCAATCATCTGTACAAATCCATCATTTAGTATGGGCATGGGCTTCAAGCAACCTGATCTAGTGGAAGATGTCCCTGCCCATGGCAGGGGGGGTGGACTAGACGATCTTTAAAAGGTCCTTTCCAACCCAAACCATTCTGTGATCACTCTTTGGGTCGCTGACTTCCAGAACATTTCTGTCATTGCAGTTCTTCTGCCACAACATACTCTGTGCTTAATGCTAGGAAAGCTCATGACTTTCTGACTGCTGCAGGGACTTTTTTTGTGAAGAAGTGATGCCCTCTTCCTCTCACGTGTTCTTCCCTTTGTTTGCAGGCACGACCTACAAATAGCAGCAAGGTACTAAACCAGGGAAGGGTAAAACAGATGACAGGTTCACCAGAAATCCCCCTTCATCAGCTTGACTTGGTGGCTTGCGGGCTAGTTTTCTTCACTCTGAACTACTCAGCTGCAGAGCAAACTGGGAAAGGGTTTCTTTGCAGAATGAGAAGTCAAGGGTCTTTGAGAAAATATCAGATTATTCCATATTCCTTCTGGGACTTTGAATCCATGTTCATTCCAGCCTGATCCTCTTCCACTTTGTCAGAAATGAATCTGAATGTATTCTCACCTGCAAGGACCACACCTGGGATTGCAGAGCCTGGCCTGAGCACCCTGAGGTCCCAAATGGTTGCAGCAGCTACAGACTTCTTGATATCTCAACTACATAAGCAGGTAGAGAAGAAACTCAGGGAATGACCAGCACCCAGAAAAGGGCCTGGGGGGGTGTAACAGTGTGCTCGCCATGGGGTAACTCCAATCTTAAAGGCTTCAGAAGCACAGCAGGGAAAAGAAAATACCAAAAGAACGGTGCTGATGGGCTGTCTCCCAAATAATGCATGCTTAGGTACGGTGGAACCATTTTATTTCTTGGCTAAAAGCATCTAAATCCACTCCTCTGCGCTCCAGAAACACGATGACTCAGTTGCATGTGTTGGTTCATCTGTCTCATTTTCAGATGTATTTTTATCATTCAGATTCCAGGGTTATACAATTCGGGTTTGCACCAGGGATCCTGCGCGCGGTGTAACCCGCGTGCAACTGGTCTGTGCAGGTGACACTTTTAACGATGAAACGTTCAGCCTGAAGAGGAGGCAGAGCTGGGTGGAGAGAGGAAGGCTTCCAATGGTGATGTGTGTAGTAAGTTATGGAGCTATATTCAACCAGTCAGAACACTTAATTCTCTATGACCTCAGTAATTACATGGCTCTAGGACCAAACAGGCTTTTTATTAAGAAAATTGTTTATTAAGATCCTGCAGCTGCAATCAGTGTTAAACTGGCACAGTCTTCCTGGCCATGAGCCGGCCATGGGCGCTGGCAGCCCAGAAGCCAACCCTACCCTGGGCTGCATCAGGAGAAGCGTGGCCAGCGTCGAGGGAGGGGATTCTGCCCCTCTGCTCTGCTCTGGGGAGACCTCCCCTGCAGCCCTGTGTCCAGCTCGGGAGCCCTCAGCACCAGGAGGACATGGACCTGTTGGAGCGGGGCCAGAGGGGGGCCACTAAAATGCTCTGACTGAAGCAGGGTGGGTTTAGACTGGATCTAAGGAAGAAATTCTTTCCAGTGAGGGTGGTGAAACCCTGGCAGGGGTTGCCCCGAGAGGGGGTGGAGGCCCCATCCCTGGGACCATTCCAGGCCAGGTTGGACGGGGCTGTGAGCAACCTGATGTGGTTCAAGGTGTCCCTGCTCCTGCAGGGGGGTTGGGCTGGGTGACCTCTGGGGGTCCCTTCCCACCCAAACCATTCTGTGATTCCCGAAGGCTCCTCCAAAGCCTCCCTCTGGAGCCACCTTTGCTACTCCTTTACATCCCACACCCATGCCTGCCTACAGAGCCATTTCAAAGTCAAGAGAACTGTGTAAACTAAATGTTTATATCCACAAATATTCAGGTGAGCATTGCCTTCTACACCGCTAGTTGATGTACAAATCAGCACTAGAAGCCTCTTCCCTGCGCTAAGAGAAAATAATTCTTCTTGCAAAGAAAAACATCCCACTGAACACAAGGTATAAGCTTTATACTCCTGTTACATAACTCAGCTCAGCTCAAGACAGCCCCAAATATTTTTACATAAGTGAACACGACATCTATATTGCCTTTGATTAGAGGAACGTTTGATTTTTGACGCACGTATAAGGCTTACATTGAAAGCAACGGCATGCACAGCAGTGAGCATCACCAACTCTGCCGAGCGGGGTCTGTCTGGCCCCAAAGCCATTGCGATCTCCAAATTGACTGGAAAAGCCACACACCAGGCTGGCCTAAAAGCATCCTATAGAAAGGCACTGGAGTTATCTTAAGGACAGAAATTCAAGCCTGGCTTAAAATAAATTAAAAAAAAAATCCAAGAAGTCTTGTAGTTTATTATTCTCTTTCTCCTTAAAACTGGGCTGGAAACCTCTGGCTTTAGTTTCCAGGCACCAAATCGTGTAGCTACTGGATTGAAGACAAGGGAGTTCTCTCCACCTGAAGCCACCTCCTGGCCTTTCCCCAGGTTGCCCAAACCGACTGGGGGCCCTGTCCCGCTCCCCCACCTCAGGGCAGTTGTGCATAGCTGTGTCCTTCCTTTCTACAACCTTCCCAAAATGCAGGTACCAGAACAGAAACGTTTTTCTGACCACGGTCTCAGCGATGCTGTGACCGGGCTGCAGCCTGATGGCTCCTTCACCCTTCCCTGGTGGCCCCGCTCGCTGGGAACGCCAGCGGTGCCGTGACAGCCCGGGGAGAGCCGATCCTGATGCTGCCTTTTTCCACATGCGTCTCCTCACCTACAGTGATTTTGGTGCCAGGTTGAGAAGTGGATGCCCTCAAAATACAAATTAAATTTTTACTGCCTTCTGCCACATCAGGAAGAGCCCCATCACATCTCTCCAGCCACATTTCAGCTCCGTCCCCACCCCGGGCAGTACAGACCTGCAGCTTCCAAATGAAGCCCAGGACAGCTCCTGCACAGCCCTTCCTCCTCCTGGAGGATCCTTGCTATCTCCCCACAACATTTTCATCTGTTCTGTAGCACAGATTTAAGACATGGTGAACCCCTCATCAGAACAGCAAATATAACTATGTTCCTCCTCCGACACGCAAAACCTTTCACATGCCAACAAGCAAAAGTTAAATGCACACAAGCAAAAACCTTATACTTTGCAGGCTGATCATCTGACACACTGGCGGGATTTGCTTACCTGGATTTTCCCACTGATGCACAGATAAAGCTTTTAAATCTGCAACACCCAGACCACAAGGCTGCTGTCTGCACGCTGCCTTTGTGCTATTAAAAAGCAGAATGCAACCTCACGGCCTATGCAAAGCCCGCAGGTCATGATCTGCAGGCTCTTTTGCCGTTACGGTTTTCCAAAGAACACTTTTCCCCATTAACCCCAAGGCAAGTGCAGGTTTTTATCCCTATAAAGCCACAGGGCTGCAGGAAATGCTGCCATTCTGCCTCCCAGCAGTTCACCCATTACCCACCCTCACTCATTATCTCTCAGCCTGTGATTTGTATTCCACACCTCGACACCCAACACCAGGACATAGAATAAAGCCGACTGACAGGGGAGTAAGAAGATATCCCTGGGGGGCCCCACGAAGCAGCACTTTTATGAAACCACACCTCCTTCCCTACCATTTCTTTTTTAGACCTGCTAACTAAATCAATTTTCTGAGACATTTGGCATAGGCTGGCTCGCTCCTGCAGAGGACTTGTCTCACCAGAACCACACGCAGCGGTACAGCCTCGAGCACGTAGCAATGGGAACAGTCCCGGGGGCTGGGGGCTCCTTCCCC
>NW_009260612.1:1171993-1189284 GCF_000687185.1 Egretta garzetta
CCCCACCCCACCTCATCCCAGCAGCATCCTTCAGGACCATCAGCAGCCTCTTGCGACAGGGGCTTTGCCGCCTCACCTGGAGGTTTGTTACCCATGCCCTTACCCCAAAAGGCTTTCCACAAAGTGCAGTAGGGGGGCCTCCCTCTGTGGTGGGCTGACCTCAGCTGGCTGCCAGGTGCCCACCCAGCTGCTCTACCACTCGCCCTCCATCAGCAGGACAAGGGGAGAAAAACATGCCAAAAAAGCTCATGGGTGAAGATAGGGATGGAGAAGATAACTCAGCAATTACTGGCACCAGCAAAACAGACTCAACTGGGGGAAATTATCACAATCGGTGGGCAATAAATTAGAGTTGAAGAGCGAGAAATAAGAACAAAACCAAAAGCCCCTTTCCCCACCCTTCCCAGGCTCAACCTCACTCCCCACTCTTCTACCTCCTCCTGCTGAGCAGCACAGGGAGTGGGGGTTGTGCTCAGGCCCTAATGCTTCATCTCTGCTGCTCCCTCTTCATCACTTTCTTCCCTAACCTAGCATGGGGTCCCTCCCGCGGGACATGAACTGCTCCAGCATGGGTCCATCCCTCCCACGGGCTGCAGCCCCTCCGGAGCAGATAGCTCCAGCGTGGGTCCCCGCGGGGTCACCAGCCTGGCCAGCAAACCTGCCCCAGCCTGGGCTCCTCTCCCCATGGGGCCACAGCTCCTGCCAGGAGCCTGCTCCAGCATGGGCTTCCCACGGGGTCACAGCCTCCTCAGGCATCCCTCTGCTCCGGCGTGGGGTCCTCCCGAGGCTACAGGTGGAGATCTGCTCCCCCATGGGGTCCCTGGGCTGCAGGGGGGGATTTTCTCCCCTGTGTGTCCCTGGGCTGCAGGGGGACAGCCTGCCCCACCACAGGCTGAGGGGAATCTCTGCTCCAGCACCTGGAGCTCCTCCTGCCCCTCCTGCTGCACTGGCCTGGAAGCACCACTGATGCTGATGGGATCAGCTTCAGCCAGTGGCAGGTCCATCTTGGAGCTAGCTGGAACCTTCTCTATCTACCTGGCATGGGAGCAGCTTCTGGAATCTTCTCACAGAAGTCCCCCCTGCAGCCCCCCCTTCACCCCGGTACCAAGACCTTGCCACATAAACACAATACACCCAAAATTTAAGCCAGTTCTTGCCCCTCTTGCCTTTTGCCCACCTGGAGATGAAAGCATACACTTCATTTTGAAGTGGTCTTTAACAGAGACTTCCACAGCCTTTCCAGAGGCCAGCAGAAGGTGGTCCATCCTTCAAACCTCTCTGCTAAGGCCATGCAAGGATTTTTATGATCTCCTCTGGATTGCCTCCAGCTGGCACCATGCTCTGGGAAGAGAGAGCCCAGATTAAGTGAACCAGAGGCCAGCTGAGGCCTCTTCAGCAGAATAAAACCCTTACATTGTATTTCCTGCAGGGCTTATTTATCTCTGTGCCTCCTCAGTCAGAAGACACTATTTTTTCTGTAACAGTGGGACATGCCCACCATGCATTTAGTCTGGGACACGCAGCAACCCCAAATCCTCTGGCAGCTGTTTCTCATCCTGTATTAGCAAGCTCAGCCTTGCCGAGTGCACTAGCTTATACTGACCTGTATTGTCCCAGGTCAGGATTCCGATCTGCCAGCATAGCATGGATTGGGACCGGACACAGGCCCTGATAAACAGCCAGTCCATGCCCTACTCATCCAGCAATCCAGCATTTGCAGCTACAAGCTTTTGCACCCATTTTACAGAAATGCATTAACACAGCCTTCACCTGGTTTCCTTAAACAGGAGCACCATGTGAGACAGGAATTGAGTTGCCATCATGAATTTCTGTGCTTCGCCTGAGCTGCAGTAAATTGCCACTTTACGCGTCCCTAGCCCTTAAGAGTACCAGGGGAAAAGCAGGAGGCCCTAGCCCGGTGAGTAGGCAGCTCCCCCAGGCAGGTTTTGGCAGAGCTGGCCGGCGGTGCATTGGCGTTAGCTGCCCGCCCACTGCGGAGCTCTGCCAGCAGATTTGTGTTGCAGGGGGTGGTCAGAAAGAGCCTTTGGGGGCGCCCGAAAGGGGCAGCAGGACCTTCCGGAAAATTGTCCTGGGTTGTGTCTGAACCTCCCTCGCGGCTGCTGCTGCACACCAGGTATCAGCCAGCTTTGCCTGGATCTCTCCGTTTGCCTGAATGAGCTAAAAGGGGGGTGCTCCAAGAGAGGGGCTGCTCCGATGTGTCTGTCTGGGGGTCCAGCCTGCCCAGGAACGCTGGGAACAAGCTAATGGGAAGGGGGGTTGTTTGGGTGCTGGACACGCCATTCACCAGGATGAACTGGTGTTGTAGGTTAATTATTTTTGCTGGGCTTTTTTTTATGACTTTTTTATTTTTATTTCCCTTCAGGGTTCATACTAAGTGAAAATCTGGAAGTTCGGAACTGCAGACCTAGGCTGTAGGTGCTTTGGGTTTGCTCCATGCTGGCTTAGTTTGCCTTGGAAGGGGCCAGCGAAGGGTTAGGCGCGCCCGGGAAGGACCAGCTACACTGATTGCCTGTTCCTTGCTGCACTGTAACTAAAGCTGCCACAACAAACTCGCCCGGAAATGAAAATATTTTCAAAGCATCAGGTTTGCTTTGCTTTCATCCTTGGGTTTTTTAAGGGGAGCGTGCGGCAGGTGAAGGAGAACAGCAGCAGCAGGGCTGTTTACTGGGGAGGGAGCTCCAAAGGTTCTTTTTCACTTTCTGAATGTAAATATTTGCTTCCTGCTGTTTGCCCGCACCTATGTTTTAGTTATAAGACCATAGAGCATTGCCACGAATAAATTAAGAAGCTGGATGGCTCAGAAACGCGGCCGGGAGCCTGGGGGGTCCCGGGTCCGGCTGAGTACATGATGCAGAAAGCACCAGGGAACGCTGCCTGCTTTCCTTCGCCTTCTCTCCCTTGCCAGAGCGGAATATTGTGTAGAATAAAACACTTGGGAGGGACAGTGGCCAGGCAGGAGGGGTCCCTGGGGGCAGCGGGGGGGCCCCCTGGGCTTGCTGCCCTGCACGGGTCGTCCTCCTGGGAGCAACCCCACCGGCGGGGGCCTGCCTGGCTCACTTCACAGCGGCGACCCGCATTTATTTTTGACGGTTGAGGGGTTTGGGGGACCAAGGTCTCGGTGAGCAGACCTGCTGGTCTTCCCCGTCTGGGCTCTCCCACTGGCGGCAGAAGCCTGGAGTCTGTTGCAAAATCCAATTTTGCCTCCCCTGGTATCTTGCGCAGGAGAAGCCCCCTCTGCCAGAAGGATTTTTATTGCTTTCCAGGTGCAGAAGGCTTAATTTCGTGTTGAAAGGTAATTGGGAAAAACTGAATTATTTTTAAACTGAAAATATCTGCAAGATGTTCCTTAGGCACGTAAGTAGAGCTCGTCTATTTGTAGGAGGGAAAAGGGAAAAAAAAGAAGAGAGATGAAGAGAAAGTGCCATGGCAGCATCTCGGAAAGTAAAGTTAAACACTGCTGCTCTTTGGGGGAAAACCAAAGAGATCTGTTTAGAGCAGCGGGCGTGCAGCAAAGCCTTGCCCGGCCCCCTAAAGCCCAGGTCCCACTTTGTAACGACCTGCTGGACACCAGGCTGCACCAGAGCGGGCGACACGGCCCCGCACAGCCCCAGAGCTTCCTACCCATGCCCCAGCCCCGGGCCGGCCACGGGGACACGTTTTGCCCAAAGCCACCCCTGGGAGCGTGGGGCAATGTGCCACGTGTGGCTTTCCTCTTCCCAGGGGTCCTGCACAGCCTAAACCAGTCATTGCATGCCCTCTTATAATAGAATTTGTCAGTGTCCGGTTGTAAGAGTCAAAAGAGTTTAAAAATCAAGCAGCAAAGATCACTTTGATCCTGGGGACCTTTTGTGCTGCTGCTCGGTGCCGGCAGCTGAATCACAATAAGCATCCAGGCAAATGCCACCGGAGGAGCCTCGGGAAGCTCTAATAAGGTGATGAAAATGTGCGTGTAACGGGGGAAGTTAACAGGAATAGCAGGCACGAGGCCTGGAGTTCAGCCTGCTTGTCATCGCTATTAAGTGGGAGGTGTTTGAAGGGGCCGAGAAACGGATGGGAGCTTGTAAAGATAATCTGTAAACTCAGTCAGCAGCCTCTGTCAGCAGCCGGGAGGTCTCCAGACACCTCTGCTAGAAGTAATGAAAACGGAGTTATTTTTGTCATGTATTCCAAAGCTTCAGGTAAGGATGCCGTGCGCTGCCAGCCCCGCTAGGGCTCCGGGAGAGGTGGAAAAGCTCCGGAGCCGCTGCCAGGCGAACCCCGGCTGCTGCCTGCAGAGCCCGAGCTACCCTCGGCGGCAGAGCCACGATGGAAGCCTGCTTTATACCCCCTGCGGGCTCTCTTCTACCCTATTACGTACCCTGCCCATGTAGACACAGACTGATCTGATCAATTTGTCAGAATTTTCAACATTTACATTTAAATTTGCTTAAAAAAACTCCCAACAATCAACCTCTCCCCCCTCCAATAACATAAAGGTAAATAAAAATATGCTTATTACCTGCTAGTATGTACCTGAGTTTTCATTTCGCCTTGTACATGGAAAACACTTTTTCCATCAAATCACGCACACCTTCATCCAAGACCACGCACGCCGGATGGGTAAGCGCCTTTCCGCAGCCCGCCGCACCCACGGCGGCGCCTGCCAGACCTGCTGCACGCCCGTGAAACGAGCTGGCAAACCCGCTCACGAGCGCTCAGAAAGCCAGGAAAAATCAGGCTGAGACAATGAGTAATGAAATGGCAGTGAGAGAGAAAGAAGCTTTGCTAAATATGACAAACTCCTCTGGAGAAGCCAGTTCACTTCATTACAGTAAAACATGATTGACATAAAGCAAATTTTCCCCTGATTTGCAATTTTTCTTTTTCTTACTGATACAACATCCTAAAAAATGTGATGACTTCAATCTACAGCTCTCGGCGAACTTCCTATTCTTTCCAACGAGCTGGCAAACCCGCTCACGAGCGCTCAGAAAGCCAGGAAAAATCAGGCTGAGACAATGAGTAATGAAATGGCAGTGAGAGAGAAAGAAGCTTTTGCTAAATATGACAAACTCCTTTGGAGAAGCCAGTTCACTTCATTACAGTAAAACATGATTGACATAAAGCAAATTTTCCCCTGATTTGCAATTTTTCTTTTTCTTACTGATACAACATCCTAAAAAATGTGATGACTTCAATCTACAGCTCTCGGCGAACTTCCTATTCTTTCCTCTACACGATTAAATCTTTTTATTTCTGCACTCAGAAGGAGAATGGGGTGGGGAGGAGGATGGAGCGGCCAAGGCTGCAGTGCGTGCTCTGAAGCGCCGTGTTTCAGGAGCCGGGCGCCGATGGAGGGGCTCGCCAGGAGCTCCCCGGCAGGGCACAGAGCGCTGGGTGCTCCCAGCAGCTGGGGACCCTTTCGCTCTCTGCCACCATCGCTGCCCTGTGCCGAGGCGGGGATCCCCACTGCTGCCCCGGGGGATCCCCCTGCCCTGCTCTGCCGTGCCCGAGGAGCCCTGGGAGCAGCGGCGTCCCTCCCCGCACAGCCCCGCTCCTCGCACCGCGCTCCCAGCACAGCATCCCCATGAGAGACATCTCGGACATTTGGGAAAATCCCTTCCCCTTGGGGCTGTCAGGCACGGGAAGGGGCTGCCCAGGGAAGGGGTCGAGTCCCCAGCCCTGGGGGGATTTAACAGCCGGGCAGAGGCGGGGGCGGGGGGCCGGGTTTGGGGGTGGGATGGCAGGGGTAGGGGACTGGGCTGGGGGAGCTGAAAGGGCTTTGCCAACCCAAACCATTCTAAATTCTAAACAAGTAATTGCACAGAACATGCTAAGCAGAGAGAACAGCAGATGAAAACGTTGGCTCTTGTACGCAGAGTTCAGCCACTACACAGAAGCGTATGACAATATATAACAAGAGCAACTCATTACAGACCAGTGCTGCCAAGGAATTGTTTCCAATCATCAAATTCTCTGCTTTCATCGCCCGTTTTCCATAACTTTAATACTCCTGGTTTTGCAAGCAGTGTGTTTTGGGATACACCAATGGCTGTGTTTTCCCCTGTTCTCATACAACGGTCTCTTGATTTTCTTCAGCCTGTTCATCAGGATCATTGCCCCTGCTTGGGTTGTTCCCTTGCGGAACAATTTGCTCAGCATTTCATCCCGTGAGCAAGCACGCGCTCACACCAGCTCTTTGGACTTTGTTGTCACCTGCAGGCTTTTGTCCTTGGCTTTCTCCACTTGCAAGAGCTTTCGCAGCCTCCGGGGCTTATCGAAGGCATCGCCATGTTTCTGCCAGGATTCTGCTTGCCTCCTGGTGTGAACGCCAAGGCCTGGCAGCGTGTACCTTTCAAAATAATCCTGTTCTTCTGCAATGCTTTATTCCTTCTTCCACATTTAGAATGGAATAGTTCCCGATGGAAGGGACCTACAATGATCATCTAGTTCAACTGCTTGGCCTGCTTCAGGGCTGCCCAAAAGTTCAAGCATGTCATTAAGGGCATCGTACAAATGCCTCTTAAACTTGGGCATCAACCACCTCCCTAGGAAGCCTGTTCCAGCTCCTCCGAAGCAGGAGCCAGTGACCCATTTGCTCTCCACGCATCTGCAAAATAAATTTTTTATAGAGCAAATAACTATGCTGTGAAAAACCAGCTGCACTTTCAGGCTGGGGATGGGAGAAGGAGATGCCTTGCCTTGCCTCACTTTGCATGGACCAGCCTCCCAGGTGGTTTGTTTTCTCTGCCTTTTAGTATGTCCATCACGAGATGCTTTAAAATGCCTTCCTGGCTTGAAGTCATGGCCTGAGAGAAGATATCCCTGTGTCTATTTTAAAATCTCCTGCCTGCTGCAGAGGTCTGGCAGGTACAGCGCTGCCTTCCCAGTGTGCTGGTCAGTAACTGTAATAATTTGGTGATATATTAAAATGCCTTGTAAACCAATTTTCAGCAGGTGAATGATTGCTCTGCTTGAAAGACTTCAATTTTTGTTTCTTACTTTTGCAAGCAGATACTTATTATAATACAGGTTATTAAACATCAAAGGTTTACCTTGTCTTGAGACAATTTAGCTTCTTTTAGAGGCTCATAAATGCTTTATTGTGCATGGTCCTGAATAAATATTTGATTCTATATGAGATCAGTATTCATCCACTGGAAGTTTCAGAGCTTCTGGGAGCACAGGCTTGCTTGCCAGCCTCAGAGCCCACGCAAGTTTTGATGGAGCTGTCATCTACCTCTCCTCACCTCTTGTCACATAAGGGCCATCTTCCAAAGCGGCCTGCTCGTCTGAATTGTGTGTCAAGTGCTACAGAATCAAAGCCATCGCCTGCCGCTCGCTGCTGCCTGCGTGCCAGCTGAGAAATGGAAATGCCTGGCAGACGGGCAGGCAGGAGGCCTCGCTGGATCCCTCCCCACGCCTGGGGGATGCTCGGGCACCTGGGGTCAAGGCAGGGACCCAGCTGCAAACTCTGGAGGTGTTTAAATGTGGCCACGCTTCCGCGTTAACCATGAGGTCACCAAAGAGATTTTCCCCATCCAGCCCACCAACCGAGCAGTGGGATCCCATCGCTGGGTGGAGGGCACCGATCCCTGCCTGTTCTGGATCCTCTCAGGGTCAGCGTCTGTTTCCAGGGCCCCCAAGGCTGCACACATGGAAGGATGCACATCTGGAAGGTTGGTACATCTGGAAGGCTGGCACACCTGGAAGGATGCACATCTGGGAGGCTGTCACGTCTGGAAGGCTGGCACATCTGGAAGGCTGGCACATCTGGAAGACCGCACACCTGGAAGGCTGTCATCCAAATCCATCCAAAGCTTCCTGGGGCTGGTGCCACCCCCACAGCGCGTGACGCTCGCTAGTGCCATGGCGGTGGCTTTCCCCAGTCTTGCCCGACCCCCTGCAAACTGAGGACTCTTTCTCTGCCTTGACTGCGCGCACCCTCCGTGCTTCTCCGTGCGCCGACCTTCCCACGCCCTGACGCGTGGCCTCCCCTCCTGGGAGGCTGCTGCCCGCGGTGCCCACCTGCAGGTCTGCTGCCTGGCTGTCGTGCGGCCCCACTGCTCTCACCAGTGTGGGTCTCATGGAAACCGATTGCTTTGCTTCCTTCTTGGTGAGCCAAGGTCAAACCGAAAAGCAGAGGAAGGAACTTGGCTAAGTGCTGGTTGGGGCCATCATATTTTATTCTTCTCCAAAGACGTGTAACCTTAAAAAGAGTAATGTCTCTCCTGCATGCCGAGGATCTTCTTCCATTTTCACTGCCGCCTCCAGCATTAGCCAAATGTTTGGGGAGCAATTTTGTTCCAAATGCACCCTCATTATTATTCAGACAATTTATGCCCTCCCGTTCACGAGGACTGTAATAACAAGAGCGGGTGATAAGAAACCATTCTTCCGATAATGATTTAAATGGGAGTGTGTGGGATACCAGCCCTGGCTGCATCGTAATCCACCAATTGTTCTCATCTACGCAATGCTTGCAGTCACCCGGCACCAGCTGCTCAAACTCTTTTAAAAAACATGAAGGAAATGCACTCATTTTGTCCTCAAGGTGGTTTTCTTGGGAATGGCCAACACTCGGTAACTTCTCTCATTTGAGAAAAAGTTCAACACACCCATGCCCAGCATCCCTCACCGCTAATGGGAAGGTTCTTATGCATTAATTTGGTAGTTTTGATTTATCTTAGCGGAAGAAATGACATGTGAGAAGGGAATTTAGTTCAAGAGAGAAAGGCTTCAGTTAACTGTGGACCAGCTGGAGTTGAGAAAGCTGGGGGGGTCTGCTCAGCATCGCGCTGACATTGCCTGCAAGAGCCCGCCGCCAGCGGTGGGACTCCGGACAGGAGCTGCGGCCCCAAAGCGGGAGGCTGTGTGTGGGACCGCTCCTGCCCCAGGGGTGGACAGGGATAAGGGGGTCCTTGTCCTGGCCAGGACCTGCAAGGATGAGAGGGAAAAACCCCCTCACCTTTCTCGCTCTCCAGGAGGGTTCCCCTCCTGCCCCAGGATAACTCCTGATAATGCAGAAATCTGCAAATGCTGAGAGTGCTAAGCAGCCCCTAGCAAACAGCACGGTCAGGGTCAGCCTCTGCCTTGCAGTTCTCCGAGGTGGGGTAAAACTCCTGCAGAGTCCACTGAAGTGCAAAGACTTCTAAAGAAAAGGCAGTCTGGAAGGTTTGAGGGTGGACTGCCTCTGAAGGGACACTTCCCATCAGAGGTGTGTGAGGGCAGGCAGGCAAAACGTGCGTTTCTCTGTCAAATGCAGACTTCTGATCCTGTTTGCGCTGCCGCTGGGGAGAACCCATTTTTATTCAGCTGCTGTAAGGAGCGGCCGCCTCCCGCTCACCCTGCTCCTGACGGGTGACAGCACTCGATGCAATCTAAAACTTGTTTTGGGTACCTGGTACCACAGCAGCATCATATCAACAGCCGGGAAAATACGGGTAGTGCCGTGGGACCGTGCCATGACGGCCTCCCCCGACGCGGCTCTGTGGTTCCCTTGGGCTGCGGGGTTTGAGTCCCAAGGGCTGATTTTTTCTCTTTGCCGTTTGACTCAAAGCTCTCGGGAAAGCCCCGGGTGTCGGGGTCACCTCTCCTGCTCTGAGCACTGACGGGACGGGGAGGGCGGCGGTGGTGGGGGCTTGCTAAAGGGATTGCAGGGGAAGATCTGCTCCTTTCCAACTTTAAGAACTAATTTCGCCCCGGTGTTTTGCAACTATCTTCTGATGCTTAACTCGCACCCAGTTGCTGAACTGAATCTATTAAATTATTTTTCAGAGCTTTGCTGCTCATTGCTGCTGTTCTGCCCCTTTCTCCAGACACCAAAGCACCCTCTGCTCCTGCCATGCAGCAGGGCTTGGCTGGAATAACGCCAGAAAGGTTCCCAAGCCTTCCCCAAATCCCGTGACCGAATACTGACAAGTCTGAACCTTGCATAGCGCGGAGCGAACGCCATGCGTTTCTCGCTCCTTGCCTGCGAAGGCGCGTGGGTCCTCTGTGGTTGCTGGGCTGGCCGCTGTGATGCACTGGCTGCCGGTGATGGTGGGGGCAAGGCAGAGCAGGACCAGTGGACTTGGGCTAACGAGCTCAGCCCAAATGGGCACAAGCTCTCAGGGCTGTGCTGGGTTCAGTTTCATGGCAATTTAATTTAAACTGTCCTGGCGTTCCCCTGCCCCCCAATACCACCCCGTCTCTCCCCCTGCTGACTCTGTGATAAAACTGAGCTCAGCCCGGAGACCTAGAGATGAGCCCAGATGCTGATCGCTTTTTGGGTAGGGTTGTCCCAGTGCCCCCCTGCTCCCCCAGCCTCTCCTGGCACGAGCTCCCCGTGGAGGGGCGGCGGGGCGGGCAGGCGGCTGCAATCCCACCTTGGGTCCGCCTTGGCTGCTGCACAGCGCTTGCTTCAAGCGTGAACCCCCGCGTCTGCGGGCTCCTGTATCCTCACTTTCTGCAGTCGCTGCAATGGCGAGGCAGCAGGCAACCAGGAAAATAGGTCACTTCAGGTACTTGCGTTTGAAAACACAGCCAGTAAAATAGATTAAAGGAGAAAAAGAGGGAGGAAGGGGGGAAATTAGACCCCTTATTTTAGAGTATAGTGAGGCTTTAGAAGCACCTTATCAGCTGATAATTTTCTCTGTTATTTTATATCTAGATAAATTTTATCACAACGATACTCGCAGCACAGATACACTCTTGTCCATGTGAGCATGCGTGCACAGAACCAGCCAGATAAATAAAAAAGGAAGGAATCTAAAAGACCCTGACCGCTTTGCCATGGCCAGCAATATTTCCTCAAAATGGGAGATTCACCAGAGACTCATGGAGCTCGTGGCTGCTTCCGCGGCTTTTGCCCAGGAGGAGCTCAGGTACTGGGGTGAGTGCCGACCGGACAGAGCCCGAAGTCCAGGCAGTAGTTTGTTAATCATCCGAGTACATCAACAAATGTCAAAGGTTCCTCACAGGCCCCAGGTGCTGCAGGAAAATCAATTTGCTGGATAATCAGCAGAGGTGATGAAGCCCGGCCTCACACAGGTTTGGCCCCTGCCGGCTGCAAGGAGCTCGGGGTCCCACAGCCCCCTCAGCCTGATCCCCACCCCAGAGCCCCTCCTGGCGGGGACGCCGAGCCTTCCCCGGACCCCCCCGACTCTGCAGCCTCCAAGGGCTCCGCTTGCCGCCGCAGCTTTTGGCACTTGCCTCTAACAAAAAGTAATTTTTATTGCAGTATGGCAATTCTGCATATAGATATATTCCTTTCAATAGAAATCGTATTTAAAAGGTGACATCCTTCAGTGATTAGCTGTGGAATATCCATTACCGGAGCAGAAAGCGTAAAATGCAATGATAAGTTCCTTGAATGAGAGAATCTTGATAAATCTCAATCCTTGCAATTTGGCGTAATGCTCACATTGTGATTCCAGACCTGCCCCCGCACAGTTTTTCTGCTCTTATTGGGTTCTCGTGCTGTGCATCGATCATTTAGGCATCTGTCTGAGGTGGGTCTGCCCGCACAGGGCCAGCCGGCAGGCGCTGCAGTCCCCCCCGCCACCCCGCAGCTCTTCAGGCCAGGGTTGGTACCCAAGGTCTGCAAAAGCTGCTGGCTCCTGTAAATGCACCAAGGAATTGCCGGGTCAGGGTAAGCACCCCCGCACCCCAACTACTCAGAACATTATCCCTCAAGGGTGGGGGTCACGAGGACGGAGCCAGACTCTTCCCAGTGGTGCCCAGCGCCAGGACAAGGGGCCATGGGCACAACCTGAAGCAGAAGAGGTTCCAGTTGAATGTGAGGAAGAACTTGTTGACTTGGAGGGTGATGGAGCCCTGGCCCAGACTCCCCAGGGGGGCTGTGGAGTCTCCTTCTCTGGAGATCTTCAACCCCCGCCTGGCCGCTGTCCTGTGCCCCCTGCTCTGGGTGAGCCTGCTTGGGCAGGGGGGTGGCACCGGGTGAGCTCCAGAGGGCCCTGGCAGCCCCTGCCGGGCTGGGATTCTGGGATTCTGTGATCCCGACACATTGTTTCAATATGACACAAGCATTTCCTGACCATGTGAGCAATAGGAAGAAAAAAAAAATGTCAAAATATTGGTGGGCTGCCTCCAAGCCCCCTCTAAACCCTGGACTGCCACACTCACTCTTTGAGAGATGAAATAGAGCCCTACAAGGAACAGAATATTTCATGTTCTGTCTGATCTACCACTGCCACATTTCTGTCTTAAGTGTGGAAAATCCACTTTCACCTGAACCTGCACTCATCATTAGCAGACCTCAGCCATATTGCAGTTATTTATATCCTTTGGCACCAATGACCACCCGACCCTTTCTCTAATTCCTTCCTGGAGCTGGGCAATAATGTGTCAGTGGTGGGATCTCATAAAGCACTTCGCAAAGCCAGGTTTGCCCTGGGAAGATGCACAGTGATCCTGGGGAAATTTCCCAGCGATCTGGCTGGGAAAAGTTTTGCCGCGAGGTGTGTAACCATCACCACGATGCGTGACGTGCTGCCAGCAGAGCGCGGTAGCCGGGCGGTGGTGTCCCTGTTAGGCATCGAACCAGCCCGCCGTGCTGTGGACACCCTGCAATCCCGGCAGCAGGACTGGGGTGTATTGCCTAAGGCACCCCTCCAAATCAAGACTGCGCTGCCTTCCCTGGGCGTGGGAAGTTTCTCCTAGCTCCCTCGGGAGGAATGTGCCTGGGAAGCAGACCCGACCCGCAGAGCAGAACCGCTGTGTTCAGCAGTGGTGCCTTAAGCTACCTGTGTGCAAAGGAAACTGCCTTTTGGAGGGACACAGAACTGATCCCCTGCAGAGACCTGCCTGAGTGTAAGACGCCTGCGGTGATCCTATGCCTGTCCTATCCTATCCCATCCTATCCTATCCCATCCTATCCCATCCTATCCTGTCCTATCCTGTCCTATCCCATCCCATCCCATCCCATCCCATCCTATTCTATCCCATCCCATCCCATCCTATCCTATCCTATCCTATCCCATCCTATCCTATCCTATCCCATCCCATCCTATCCTATCCTATCTTATCCTATTCTTCACTTGTGTATTCAAGCTGCCAAAAGAGGGGGGTGAAAGTCCCTGGAAAATTTCATGTGGATTTGATCTACTGGATCTCTCCCACCCACCACCAGGACCGGGGCCAGTCTGTGTCGCTAAGAGTGCGTGGGTCCCCGTCCTATCCTATCCTATCCTATCCTATCCAATAAGGAAGGATCTAAGGAAGAAATTCTTTGCCGTGAGGGTGGTGAAACCCTGGCAGGGGTTGCCCCGAGAGGGGGTGGAGGCCCCATCCCTGGGAACATTCCAGGCCAGGTTGGCCGGGGCTGTGAGCAACCTGATGTGGTTCAAGGTGTCCCTGCTCCTGCAGGGGGGTTGGGCTGGGTGACCTCTGGGGGTCCCTTCCCACCCAAAACATTCCATGATTCTATGATTCTATGATTCTGTGGTTCTGTGATTGATTTATGATTCTATCCTACCCTGTGCTATCCTGTCCTGTCCTGTCCTGCCTGTCCTACCCTGCCCCATCCTGTTGTCACCAATTTGTAAGTCAAGTATTTACCTCAAGCAGAACCAAAGCCTCCATTTTCCACCTGAAAATCCTCACAAGCTTCACACCCGTGCTGTGACTGGCCATGTGCCGAGGGGACTGGTGTTCCTGCTGCACCCCCAGCCCTGGCGGGAGAGCACCCTGCATGGCCCCCACTGTGCCACCGGCTGCTTTGCTCCCTGCAGCTGCTTGCAGAACTGACCGTTGCTGGAAATAAGAACGTGAAAAGTCTAAAAAGTGACAAAATGAATGGAGCTCCTTAAACCCAGGCATTTAACGACCGCATTTCAGTCTCAGCTGAGGGTTCGCTTGCGGGTGGAGCGGGTCCCGTGGGAGCTGCGGGCAGCTGTGCGGGGCTGGTGGAGAGCTTCTA
This sequence comes from Egretta garzetta, assembly GCF_000687185.1. Classification (NCBI taxonomy): domain Eukaryota; kingdom Metazoa; phylum Chordata; class Aves; order Pelecaniformes; family Ardeidae; genus Egretta; species Egretta garzetta. Next base: position 1,185,915 of record NW_009260612.1, read on the forward strand.
GAGCAGAGCGCAAGGGAAGGAGCTGCTGCTCTTCCTCCAGCACCCTGTGAACCCACTGGGGCTGGCGGCCAGCGGGGCCCAGGGCAGGGAACCCCGGGCAAAACGGAACAGCAGGGAGATGCTCCGCTGAATTCAAACCAGCTCTTTACTGAATGCCCGATTTCCTCTGAAGTCACAAAAGCCTCTGAGTAAAGCTGGGCACAATCAGCTCTTTCTATCCCATTATTTATTATTCATCACCTCTCCAGGGGCCTGAAGATGCTAAATGTGTCAGGCGAGCACTCTGTAGGACACAAGAAGCATTTTGTCATTGAAGATGTTCTCATTCTCCTTCCCTTGAAGATGATCACATTTAGAGGAAAAAATGCAGTATCAGGACCTGTCGCCAGGATTATCCCAAGTAGCACAGGCCACATCTCTACAAACATGTTCTCTGCAGAAATGAGTTCCATTGCTGAGTTACTACCCTGGAATGGAGCTAGCTGGCAAGACCTCACGCCTTTAAGCTGACACTAAAAGGCTGTAGCTACCCTTTATTGCAGTATTCCCGTTCCTCATTCCATGCAATCCCTTTGAGCCCGACACCGCAGGGCAGTGCACGATGTGCTGGGTGTATCTGAGCAGGGCTGGGCAGGGCTGGGCTCCTTCCAAACCTGCCAGGGTCTCCAAGCAGAGCAGAGCCCCCATGCTCATGTGCGCCCTGCTTGCTGGGAGACCACCTTCTGTCCCAGCACTCCCAGTTTGTACCCAGGGCCTGGCTAGGACAGTTTCCAGTCCTTGCCTCACCGCCTCCTGCAGTGACAAGCCCGGGGGGGTGCATTTTGTCTGGGGTGGGTCCTTGCTTACTTCGCTGACTCTTGCCAGAGCAAGGGAAACCACAAAACCCAACGCTTCTCCACAGAAGTTGTCGGAGGTGACGTGCATAACTCCCAGGTGATATTCCTGGTGCTTGTACCACTGCTGCTGCTAAAACCAGCAATGGATGGACGTGTTCTGACATACAAGGGTTAACACTGGGGCTTGGTAGCAGCCAGCGTGCCTCCTGGAGAGAGAGGTCTTGTCTTACCAAATCTACTGAAGTTCTTTGAGAGAACCAACAACTAAATGCTTGATCTTGGATTTTCAAAATTCAGTTAATGGGGCTCCGCATGGAAAAGTCTTGTGAGTGCCAGGAAAAATTCCGGCTAACATGGAAAGCGCCCACTGGCGAGGGAAGCAGCCAGCAGGGAGTCTCAGCAGTGCTGGGTGGCACCAGCGAGAGCAGCGCCGTGCCCAGGTCTCGCATCTTTTGTAAATGCAACTGAAAAATTGGGAAGTTAGAGAAAAGACATGGACAAAAATAATTTGGAGCTGAATGAAATGCCTGACAGTATAAATCTGAAGAGCTCAATACATAAAGAAGACCACGGTGTGACTTGATCGCTGTGGCACACCATCAAAGGAGAAAAATCCTATTTACTGACCCAGTCCTTACCCTAGCTGGGAAAGGCATAACAAGAAGCAACATCTGACAGCTAAAACATGAATCGGGCTTTGTCACTGCACTGGTGATTCATCGGTGGAAGCCGTCCCTTCCCCTGACAGCCCAGCTCTGTCATCTCCCAGCGCAAGACGTTGCCTTCAGAGCAGGAGGTGCTGGATGCCGTTCCCCGCCTGGCGCCACGGGGGAGGCCAAGCCAGACGATCCAACAGCCCTGCAGACACCCCGATGCATCGATCGTTAATGCTCTCCCTTCGGCTTTTGCTGGTTTCTTCCTTCAGAAAGACACTTTTTACCTCACTTGATATCTTGACCTGCTTTGGACCTCTGCTTTTCACCACTTCCCCAATTAATTTTATACAGCAGGATCAAAAAATGTACCTTTGCCGTGACACGCTAGTGACACCGGCTGACACCTGGGGCATGCTGCTGGCTTCTTCCTTGCGCCCCGAGCTGCACACAGAGGAAATCTCCGCCGTGCGTGTGTACGTGGAGGGGACGAGTCTTCCCTCAATGCAAGCATCCCTCCCTGCCACCAACCGCCAGCACCCAGCCACACCAGTAAATGGAATAAAACCCGAGACTTCTGAACTTCCCTCTCCTCAAAATGCCTGGAGGAGTCACAAAGCATTTGAAGAGGTTATGAGGAGTGAATGTTTTCTGACCAAGTCAATAAGCTGTTGTGGGGGTCGCTTCCCTGCCATCGCTTTCCTCATGAGGCACCAGGAGCTGTGCAGGGGGTGACAATCTGTGCTGTGCTTCTGGACAGGGGTCCTTGCAGACCCCACCTGGAGCACTGGGTCCAGTTCTGGGCTCCCCACTTCAAGAAAGATGAGGAACTCCTAGAAGGAGTCCAGAGGAGGGCAACAAGGATGATGGGGGGACTGGAGCTTCTCCCCTAAGAGGAAAGGCTGAGGGAGCTGGGCTTGTTCAGCCTGGAGAAGAGAAGGCTGAGAGGGCATCTCATCAACACCTACAAATATCTCAAGGGTGGGGGTCACGAGGACGGAGCCAGACTCTTCCCAGTGGTGCCCAGCACCAGGCCAAGGGGCCATGGGCACAACCTGAAGCGGAAGAGGTTCCAGTTGAATGTGAGGAAGAACTTCTTTACCTTGAGGGTGATGGAGCCCTAGAACAGGCTGTCGGGGCGCTCAGGGCGACAGGGGTGCAGCAGGCAGCTCACTGCAGCCTGGGTGCTGCCTGTTTTTCAGCACAACGTGTCTGTCCCCGACCCCCAACCATCACAGGGGGTAACAGAGGGCTTGGCAGGCAGCCCCTTCATGGGAGCTTGCTGGGACAGTTTCACAGAGGCAGGAGGCTCAGGTGTTTGAAATAAGGCTCAGGAGACACCTACATTCATGGTGCTTGTGCCATTTTAATCCCTCCAATGCACACTTGGAGAGGCTGCCGGCGAGCTGCATTAAGCCACGGTGGAAATCCATTTGTGCATGAAGGCAGCGCAACCGCCTGGTGCACAGACGGGCAGCGGGACGTCGGTGCCATGGCCCCAGCAGGTTTACACCTCCCTTTTGCAGCTGCTGCAGCAGCGATTGCGGAGGTTCGTAAGAGAGATACTGATGTGGGCTTGGCTGGAGCCTGAAATGTGTGTGAGCCCTGGGAGGAACAGCAGGAGAAGAGCTGTTGCCTTCCAAGGGGTATAAAGGTCTATCCAAGTTCAGGTTTCTTGTTCCCAGTCCAGAGGAACCCCAAAGATGTAGTGACGATGGGACGGTGTCCCTTGTGCCCTGTGTCACACTGGAGAACCTTGCACGATCTCTCAGGGACGCACGTCTGGTGCCCGTGAGGGTGAGCGTCAGGGGGAACGCACACAATCAAATTCCTTAAGGATTTTGTCAATAAAGGTCACTTCTCCTCTCTGTACGTTATGAC
>NW_009260612.1:1189385-1191145 GCF_000687185.1 Egretta garzetta
TCTTCTCGCCTCCTCCCTTGTCCCTTTTGCTCGGAAGCCATTACCCCACTAAGCTGCTTAATGGTTTCTGCTAAAATAATAACTATACTCCAGAAAGGGGCGTCAGCGGAGCGGTGTTGTCCCTGAATTGCAGAGCGAGGGAAGGTTTCCCCAGGCGCCGGGGAGGTGATCGGGCACTTGGCCGTTGTGCCGCTACGTGGGCTACCTCTATGGCAGGTGAACTGTAAAGAGCCCAGCCCTCGAGGGGACGTGCAAAGCAAGGAGAAAAGGAATCTGCTGGTGCCACGCACTGCTCTGATGTGCGGTGCAGAGAGGAAGCCAGAGACTGAAGATAAAGAAGAAAAGTGAAGAAAATAAAACTAAGTGAAAACCCCACGCTGGTCTGCCGGTGCTTTGAAGCTCTCAGAAGTGCTTTGTAAAAGCAGTCTCGTTGGTCACGTTCCCTCCGAAGTCCAACGTCAGCCATACCTCTAACTGCGAACGAACTGCAGAGCTTCAAGGGAGAAAAGGAACAGGACAGTAACGTCATTCGCTTTACGCCATGGGTGGTAAAATCTTGGTGGCAAGGGACATCGGAGCAGTCCACGGTTTTCTGGTATTCCTGGAAAGGAACAGACCCTCCCTTCTTCCAAAAGGGTGTTTCCTTGCAGCAGAAGAATGGTGGATGTCAAGACATATTAAACCATAGCATTGCCACGAGATAAATATAGACGTGGTGGGAGGACACCCTTTTTTTTCATTGCCATTCAAAATTTGTGCTTGTGAGGAGCAGCAGGTTGAGGAGCAGAAGGCTCCTGCAGGAGCAGGTACACTGCACATGCGCCTGCTCCTGGCACCGCTCGGATCTCCAACTCAGCCAAGTTCTTCTGGTCCTACAGATTTATTTTTGCACGTGCCATTTGACATGGTGGGATCAACACATCAAAAAGATGGGGAAGAGATATCAACCTTGGGGATGGGACTAGGTGACCTCTAAAGGTCCCGTCCAACCCAAAACATTCCATGATCCTATGACCTACATCCACAATAGCTGAAAATTATACATAAATATCCAATTATACATAAATATCCATGCAAATGAAAAACAATGCATTAGTGATAATAGTTCCAAAGCACAGTGAAGTGCTGGATTGCCCATTTTTTGCAAGCTAAGTTAGGAGAGATGCCTTTCCAGAAAACCCTCTCGAGCCAAACACGCATTTTCAACCTGCAAGCGCTGTGCGTGTTTTGCAGCGGGCACCGTCAGTTTACCTGTGGCCCAGCTCAGCACGGAGCTGGCTTCTGCTGTATCTGGTTTGCTCTGCCTTGTTGACAGGCAGCTGCGTATGAACGCATTTTCCTGTGTCCCTGATGAAATAAGTGTTTTGGTGTCACAACATTCCTGCGCTCACCATCTCCTTGTCTGTTCCTGTGCCCGTCCTTGTTGATGGGCATTAATCATATCTCTGCTATAATTCAGTCTGCACCTAACCGTGCTGCACTGAGACACCGCTGCTTTTAGAAGCCACCATCAGCGAGCATTGTGCCACATACACTGGTATTCTCCATGAAGGCCAATTCATTTTCTTAGCAAACAGGAGATCTTTAAGGGAGCCAGGTATCATCAAAGGACCTCAACTTCAAGGAAATCAGTACTAATGATTTTGGGGGGGAATAGCAATCTTTTCTTAATTGACAACTAAATCCAGAAGGTTTTAGCAATGACGTACAGAGTCCATTTTTCATTCAGCAGACTATTTATGCCACGTTTAGAGGCATTC
>NW_009260612.1:1191188-1201273 GCF_000687185.1 Egretta garzetta
TGCCACACAGACCGTGTGCAGAAAGTTCAGAGAGGCAGGGCTGAAAGTGGTCGTTAAAAGAAAAAAAGAGTTCCATCAGCCTTAAGCCAAGGTGAAAGCTTATCAAGAGCAGCAGAGTGAAAGAGCAGGATTAGCTGGTGATAAAATAATTTAGACACATTTCCTTTCCTCCAGCCTCCGTAACACCAGTGGCGCATGCTTCACGCTGAAACATCACCACAGCCTCTGCAGCACATCCCCCAGCGGGATCCTCCCTGTGGCCTTAGCGGGTGCGTGCCCACCTCTGGGTGCGAGCCCACCTCCGGGTGTGTAAAGAGGTCTCACACCCACTCGGAGGCTGCTGGAAGGCTGCAGGCACGCCAAGGAGCTTGCATCCTGACCTGTGCCAGGAACTATTTCTATCCAAAACAGAAGCAAAATGACACTGAAATACAGCTCCAGAAAACTGCCCCAGCACCACCAGAGCGGTGGCCCGTGTAGCCCACAGCCTCTGAGAAGGGGCCTGTACCAGATTCTGCTGAGGAAGCAACAGGTAACCATGGCAATAGGAAAATATGGAATAATCTCAGCCGAGCAAACCTTTAGCCCTCGCCTGAAAGGACGCGTTATTTAGAGAGATTTAAGGTGTATGTAAGAAAGGCTTAAAAGCTTCTGGACACTGGGTGCTGTACTGGACCGGTCACGAATTGGCTTTCTTGTTAATCAACTGGTTTTCTTGTTACCTCTTTTGTCCTTGAAACCCATTCTGGTCATCTCTGGTTTTTCCTCAATAAGCAGCTTTGCCACATCTGCAAAATACACTGCTGTCTCTTTTCTTTCCCCTTTCCTTAGTCCTCTGCACGCGTGTATTGCTTTCAGGTCCCCCGAGGCTTCCAGATCCCACCCCCCCCGCCGTTGAACCCTGCCCTCACAGACCACTGGGCTCACAGCCAGAGTCTGCTTTGCACCCAAAACTTTTCCCTTTAACAGTTTTGGGGGGGACCTGGTCAAAGACTCTACATGAATTATGCTAGCCAGTGACGTGTTCCCTTTTCTGAGATTTCCCTGAAATATTCGGATATTCCCAGTAGACTGATCTCAAGCCTGTGACTTCTGCAGGAGCATTTTGTCACCTTCCAGCTGCTCTTACTGCCATTCCATAAGCAACGCAGGCTGTTTGCTCTCTCTATTGGCAGCTCCCATTTAGGGTAATTTGGGGAGCACCAAGGTACAACTTAATGACACTGTAATTCTCTGCATGGCCAAGAAGTTTTTTAAATATTAGCTCTCACTTATTACCTCTCAGCTCTGGGGAAAACTGGATGCTTTGCAGTGACAATCCTCATATTTTGGTAGCAGTTCAAGTAGTTCTTACTACAAGTCCTAAACCCTTGCTCTGACATGAAACAGATCTCGGACTGAGGTAGCTGGAAAAATCAAGACGCTGAATTTGTAAAAACATTTTTCATAGTAATTTCCATTGGGGCTGGAGAGCCAACGGTGTTCACAGCGTGATCCGAAGGAGCTGAACAGGAAACTGAGAGAAACTCTCTGGTTTGGTGGGAATGAATCGCAGGAGACACCACCCAAACCTGTTAGGAAACAGGCAGGCAAAAATAAGGAGGTGAAAGCAAACCAAAAAAAGAAAAAAAAAAGTGCTAAGAGAAGCTTTGATTTAGTGGCATCTTTTTAGTGCCTCCCCTTTCGGTGATAGAGGTGTTTGGGCTGGGGTGAGACTGCCCCCAGGACCTGTCCTCTCCACGCCACCCGTGATTTTATAGACATCCACCTCCCGTGCCTTTTGGCCGGGCCAGGCCCTGGGAACCGAGCTCAGCCCGCCGGCCCCTGGACCAGAAGCTGCAGCCCCGCCGGGCTGCAACCGTCTTGAAATGATTTTCCATCTTGGTTTTTCAACTGTCTCACTGCCGTTTGTAGCCATCTCTGTTAACTCCCAAGACCTTCTTCCCAGACCCCTCCCCCCGTGTGTAAATGTAGGATGTTTCCCCCGCAGGCAAGCGCCTCTTCGCTGCTCATTTGCGTTTTTCTAATTGAACAAAGGCGCACTTTAAGCACCCATCGACTCCTTATTTGAAAGCCCTTCTGCATCTCTTCACAGCTCATTCTTGTCTCTGAATCCAATCAACAGTCTGCTATCGCATCCTTCATTCTTTTTTCATTTCGTTTATGGGTATCTTGTACTCCTCAAGCCTTAGCCCCGAGCTTTGGGGATTTCAAGGGCAATTTTTTTCCACCTCAAATTTTTTTTCCTCTGTCCACACTGGATCCTGTCTTTAGGCAGTTTTTTATCTAGGCAGAGGCCTTTCTTCTGTTTGATTTCTTTAGGGTCCTTTGGTGAGGGCTTTGTTAAAGACCCTGTGGCGACCCAGGCATGTCCCACCAGCTCACTCGCCCTCGCCCATGCACTCCTTGGCTCTTGCAGAATCCCGGGGGCCAGGGCAGACCTTTCTCAAACCAGGTTTATTCCACTCCTTGCGTGTCACGGGTGCCTGTGAGCCCTTTCGTCCTGTTCTTTGCCATCACTGTTATTAATTTGACTCGGCTTAGGTGTCCGCAGCCCAGCTGACCTGGAACGGAGCCCTCTCAGAGCCGGGCACTGCAGATGGCAGCCGCCGAGGCCCCCAAGCTCTGACCAGTTTAAAACAGCTCAGCTCGGTTACCAGACTGGAGGCGGACACCACCCGAGTTCCCAGCACGACTGCTGAGGAGCGACAGCAGCCGTAGCCGTACTTACAGCAGCTCCTAGGTGAAAAGACAGCAGTTCTTTCTTCCATCAAACTTCTAGTTAGGTTCCCTCTCCAATATTAATGTCTTACCATAGCACTGATTTGCGACTTCATTGAACTGGCTGCCTTTAACAGCTAGAAGTTACGTGAGTTCCCCGCATCAATATCCATGTTTTTATATATATAATAAAGTAAACCACACTGAAAGATCATCTTAACTTTATTTACTGTGGCCATTCTGTAATATTTAGATCTGCTGAAATCATTAGGACATTTTAATTGTCTTATCATTATTCAGCCAAAGCACCAGATATCCTTTCCAAAGACCATGTGCACAGATGAAATTGCAGAATGTAGCTTGAATCTTTACTGAATATTGAATCTGCTACAGGATGGTTCTAACTTCCAATAATTTGCTTTTTTTTAAAAAAAGAAAAATAATTTCAAAGTAACAACTGATGTCCTCTATAAATGAAAGTTTGTGACTATTTATGACTTTAGTTTGGTCTTTTTATGCCCCTTTCAATGGGAAACTATATATTCCTTACTTGATCTTGCCAGTAAATTTTGCAGTGAAACACAGTGGCTCTGTTATTGCCCAAATGCCACTAAAACCATCAGGGAACTCAGTTACAGAGCACAAATCAATCTTGCTTGCCTTCTTTCCTTCTTTCCTTCTTTTCTTCTTTCTTTCTTTCTTTCCTCCTTTCCTTCTTTCCTTCTTCCTTTCTCTCTTTCTCTCTTTCAACTGTCTGAACATATGTTACACATTTTATTTGGCATACTTCGTTCCTATTTTGTTTCTGTACTGCTGGATGTGGAAAACACCAAGAGGTACTCGATAAAGCAAAACAAACCAAGTGGGCTTCATCAGCGAGTTCATCAGAGCTCAGCTGGGACACAGATTTTGCTGCAAAGTACAATGGGCATTTTGGAAAAAAATCTTATGGGACACAGAAGTGGGTTTCACTCTCGCTCTGTGGTTGGGGCTTTTCATCCCACCCACCTAATGGAAGGCTTTTCTTGACACTCGGTCCCGCAGTCAGAACACCCTTGCATTTGCTGCTGTAGCAATGCTCATTGAGCGAGGCTTAGCGAGGAGCAGCCCCAAGGTTTCAGCCCACTGCTCTCTCCCCACAGGATGTGGGTCTGGTTTGAAGAAGTGAGGTTACCCCTCTGGGTACTCTTCACTGATTTAAAAAGTTATTTTCCCAATCTGAATTGTCTGGGTCAGCATTCAGCCATTAGTTTCACAGCCTTCAGCCGTAAATTCACATCCAATCTGTTCGTCGTGCCCCAGCTTTCCCCTTATTTATTTTCTCCCTATTTGCAGGCCCCTGGTGGGGCTGAGCCCAGCGAGCTCTGCCGGAGCTCATCCCCCCGGCCAGCCCGTCCCTGCGACGGCATCTCCACGCAATCCCGTTTGTGCCACTGCTCGATCTCCCCCACAGGGATTCACACCAGACACAGACAGCTGATGAAAACGCCGCATAGCTTTAGGGCTGGCATTGATCGCTAATGAACCTGGCTCCCCATGATCTGTGCTTGACCTATTGACTGTTAACTCTTAAGATCTTTCCATTAGCTGGCCTTCAAATCCACAAAGTGTATGTTCTAATGAGGAATTTCATTCTTGTTTAGTCAGATATGTATTCTATAGGTTGCTATATTGAAAGTGCAGAGGTAAAACTTGGAAATGTTTAAAATAAATGATATTACCACTGCACGTCTGTGGTTCTTTACAGTTATTCTGACGCAGTAGTCTTGTTAATTTAAATATAAACCAAACCAGATGATGCTAACTGATTAACCCTACCCTATATAATGCCAATAAGTGTACATCTTTGCTAAATAAAGTTATTCCATCCTTAGTAACAAAGCCAGGAGCATTGAGCTTATAAATTAAGGAAGTATTAGGCATCCTAGTAAGGAAAGCAAAACATTTTAAATGGAAGGAGACATTAAAATAATTTCTGCCTCATTTGCTGTGTTCTACAAAGACTGCATGCAGAAGAGAAAGAGCAAGATAAGAATCAGTGAAACACTCTCAAAAGCAGTGTAAAGTTGTAGAAAACAGGAGCAAAATGGAAAAAAAAGGATGATTAAAGCTCCTCTGTAAGCTTTTTCTTAAAAAAAACCCGAACCAAACCAAGCCCATGTTTTCTCATACCACCAGTCCATTCCATTCACTACAAGGAATGACCCGAACTTACAGATTTCCCCCCCGCCGCCAGCCTGCTGAGCGGTGGCTGCAGGTGCCCCACGGCGGGGCAGCACCCCTGTTCCCTCCCCGCGAGGCCTGGGCGCTCCCCTCTTGGGGAAGCAGCGTCGAGGGGAGCAAACCCAAGCTGCTGCCTGAACCACAACGCTGCCCTTCACGCCCTCTTGCCAGCCTTCCCGGGGTACGGAGCACACCGGGGGGGTCGCTGGCCGCAGGGGCCAACGCCAGCAGCCGTTACCACTGATGAAAAATCCTGCTGGAGGCAGCGATGCCATGGTGGCCCAGGAGAGCATCCTCCATAGGCTGGTTCTGACACAAAGTGTACCATCTCGTTCCCAGTGAAAATATTCCCGTGGTGTTAGCAGTGATCCTTGCATGCCACTTTGCGATGAATCACACGGCAAAGCCAGAGAAAATGCTGGGTACCATGGGGCCACGCATTCGCCTCTCTCTTTGGGAGACCACCAACCCTCCTTTGGGGTCCTTCCAAGCCGTTCAGCTGGACTAAGTGTTGCCTGAACACTGAAGTTACGACAGGGCAGGTTTGGGTTGGACATTAGGAAAAATTTCTTCACCGAAAGGGTTGTCAGGCTCTGGAATGGGCTGCCCAGGGAGGTGGTAGAGTCCCCATCCCTGGAGGGATTTAAAAGAAGGATAAGTGAGGTGCTGAGGGACAGGGTTTAGAGGTGGCATGGCAGTGTAGGTTAACAGTTGGACTTGATGATCTTAAAGGTCTTTTCCAACCAAAGTGATTCTATGATTCTAATTGTCCCAGGAAAGCAGCAGCCAGCGGGATGGGCTGTGCTATGTCCGCTATTCAAGAGAGAAAGAGATAAAAGTGTAAAATCAGCAAGCAAGAATTTACCATGCAGCAAACCTTCGCCAACTGACACAAAGAAGAGGAATTTGAATGCTGAAGCCTGGATTTACAGTACGAGCGACAGCAGAGCCAGCAATCATCGTCTGGATGCAGACAGGATCGTTTTGTTCCTCTGTCTCACACGTGGTCAGTCGGGGATGGCTGTGCTGGCCTCTTTATGTGAAGGCGAAAAGCCAAGTGAAGCTAAATCTGTGTAATTGATTTCATTATAAAACCAATCCCTAACTAGCACAGCTGTTGTAAACGCTCGCCTGTTGTAGCCTGCACCCACACAACAAGGAGCGCAGGTGCCACCTCGTACGTGGGGTGCTTTGCAAAAGTGCCACGCCGTCCTGCAAATGTTAAAAGAGGCTCTATGAATTGTAAACATATTAAATTGGCTTTATGGAATCGATTTGGGCAACAGAGTGATGTAGCAATGTGGACAACCTCTCTGCCTTTGCTACAGTCATTCTATCAAAATCCAAACTGCTAGATCACAGAATCATGGAATCATAGACTCATTTAGACTGGAAAAGCCCTTTAAGATCACCAAGCCCAACCATCCCCCTAACCCTGCCATCCCACCACTAAACCCTGGCCCTAAGCTGTAAACCATCTCTCTAAGCAACTAAACCATGTCCCTAAGATATTGAGCCCAGGGTCAATTTTTCCCCCTGTTGCTGTTATCCATACCAGGAAAGAGAGATGGGAAATGTCTGTTCCACTCCTACGCTGTTGGCCAGGGTGTAGCAAGGAGCCCCCGAGTGGGGAGCAGCCCCACGGTGAGCCATGGCTCACTCCATCACCCATCTCTGGCTTGTGTGTAGAGCAGGAGCTCGGGGGGGATGGAGACACCCCATCCTGCGGGTGTTAAGCCGAAGGTGAGTGCACTGGCACCCTCCTGAATCTTTTACAGTGCCAGCTTTCCATGCGGTGGCTCTTGAGATGGGTGGGGAGCTTGGGGGGAGCAGCGGGGACCCTGCGATGCCGTTGTCCTCCCCGTTTCTCTGAAACGTGGGTAGCACTTCAGCATTGCTCACCAGAGATGTTTCCTGGCACTGTATAGTCTTACACCTTTTAAAATGTTTTTAAACTCCTTTTGTTTTAAAACTTTCAATAATATACGAGGCCAGTTCCTTTTGTTTATTTTGGTTTGATTTGTTTTTTGATTTTAAAAGCATTACTGCTGGTATTTCAGCAACATGGTCCCAGTTAGAGCCGTAAGTGTTCTTACTAACCAATGGCTTAGGATTAAAGTGTTTTGACACTGAAACTAGCCATGATGCAAGGGTTTCCAGCCCTAGCTGTTTTCTTGATAGAGTACTTCAGGTCTATCTAAGTGCTCTTCTAAGTGCTGTCTTGGCACTGGTCCGTGCCTGAAACTATCAACTCGTCAGCCCCTGGAGCAATGCAATGCAGGCTTTGATCATTCTCTTCCAGGCACCATTCCCATTTCTGATCCAGAACCTCATCACCTTTATTTTTCTTCCTCAAGTGTCTTTAGCAAACACTAGACTGAACGCTGCAACACGCAGCCGAAGGCAGCCAGTCTCGCTCAAAAGCACTGCATGAGATCCAGAGTTTTCCCATGAATTTAGGAACTTGATTTCTGCTTTCAGTACATTTATAATAGCCAGGGCTCAAAAATATTCATGTCTGTGGGTATATATATATAAAAAATTCAGGTAACTGTCTAACAGCAATTAGTTACCTCAGGGTGTCATATACTCCAGGAGTGCCTTAGGTGTATTTAGAATGAATCTGTTGCCAGCAATCATAAATAAAACTAGGGCACAGATCTTAAGGTCACATACTAACAGCATGACAAAGGAAAAATGGTTTAGCAAGAAGAAAATCCATGCTACTTCCGTGACTGTGCTAGAAAATGAAGCCGTGAGGGCTGAGGGCGCAGAGCAAGCAGCAGCCTGCAGCTTTACAGTTTACCCCCATTAACCGGGAAGAAGCCCCTAAGGAAGTGGAGGTCAGGGCAGCAGCAGGAGCACAGGGCTTGGTGGCAGGGGACACATCCCCAAGGGACAGCCCTCCTCCCTGTGCAGGGCAGTCGGCACAATTTCTTAGGAAAAACAGCCCTAATCAAACACAGGTACAAGGAACCAGCCCTGAGACCTTAATGAACTCTGTCTGATGCCCGGAAAAGAGCTTGGAAGAGCCGGAGGGAACACTCCCAGATGCAGGAGCTCCAGAGGTTTGTGTTGCTTTCTTCCCTCTGTAGCCACACTCAGGAAAGCTATCTCACCAGCTTTGCAGAGAAAACATATCAGCCATGTTGTGTTAAATAGTTTTGGGTTTGCTTTTCTTTTTTCTTTCAGTTTGCTGTTTCTTTAGTATTAAGGATGACGTGTATTATGGAGGCAACTTTCTTCAGCTATTTTGAAAGAGGCAAGGGAGAAGAACTGAAGGGTAAAGCATCTGCAGATGCTCACTTCCTGCTCATTGTTTCAGGTGTGAATGACCAAGCTGTATTTGCCTTTTCTTATTCAGACGAATCTCAAATCCTGCAGCCAACAGGAAGAAACTCCTTGGACAAACAGTGTAAAAAGACTGCTACTGAAAACTGGAGTTCCAGAAGATTGCCCTGAGCCAGCGCCTATCTGCTTCTATGGACGTGAGTAAGCTGAGGAGCTGCCCCTGTCCTGGTCTTCAGGTCACCTCCTTGTGAGGTGGCACCAGGAGAAGCCCGGACTTCACAGGCACATGCCTTTGCCAGAGGCCCAACCTTCTGCACTGAGTCTGCCGTTACCCGGGGGTGGGTGATGTGGGAAGGAGACCCACCAATGTGGAGGTCTCCACCAGGCCGGAAAACACCTCCACATGCCTTCAAAGTTTAAAAGATGAAAACAAGCTTCCGTGCACTGGCAGCTCTCCTCAACCTTGGTCTCTCCTCTACAGTCTATATTCTACCTTTTTTTTTGTCTTCTCTTGCTTTTAAATTGGTTGATTAGAAAAGCCTCTTTCAGAGGCAATTAACTCTTGTTCATTCTCACCAAATAATAATTTCCTCCACCAAAAGTTTTTATTATCATTTATATCTCTTACACAGAGCCACACAAACACAATGCACCTTGTCACACTGGAGCTTCACAAAGAAGATGCAGAGCACTCAGAACAAGAGAAATACGGTGTCTGGAGAACTTACAAACTGGTGCAAAGCCAGGGATGACAAGCAACCACAAGCAGGGGAGACAATCAGATGGTAATGAGGAAGCTTATCTGGAGTTCACATTTTAAAACCCAATTTGCCTGGCTCTGCCTCTTGTCTACAAGTCCATGAAAATAAAAAATGGCCAAGGCTGGATAGAGTTATCAGCACAAGGCTACCCATTTGAGTGCGATCTGACAGGAAGATAGAAAGTGGAAGGGAGAGATAAATCCCTCATTCTACTGGAATTTGGTGCATGTGGTCAGAAAGAGTCGCTTTCAGTATCCAGCAGAAGCCACAAGCTGTGCAGGACAGATCCACCAGATCACCACGGGCAGCAAAGAGTTCTACAGGGCAGCAGAGCCTCTCAGACCCTAGAAATAAGATGGATTAATCAATCAGATTAGAAGAAAATAGTGGCAAGATTAACAAAGGGGGCTCTGAGTCCCTGAAGCATCACTTATGTGCCAACAATCCCTGTGTGCCCTTGATCTTGCAAAGTCTCGTTTTATCTCCAGTCAAAGCCTGTAGACGCTGAAGCTAAATGGTGCCCAAATGTTATGATAAATGTTGGGGACTGCCCGAGCCCCAGAAGGCAAAGAGAAAGTGAGGCTTGAGCCCGATTGCTCCAGCAGCCACCAAGGGTGAGGACTGTGGGTCTTTTCCCATGATGGTGAAGCCACAAATATGTGGCAGCCCCTGGCCCCAGGAGACCATGGCCACCGGTCTAGGTGAGTCAGTGCTCTTTGCAGCATGGACTGAAGGACTTCAGAGGGGCTTTAGGGGAAGAGGTTTTTCTCCCTCAACTGTGGCCCAGCATCTCCTCCAGTCCCTGCCATCCCCCAGGGAGCGTGCAGGTTCCCCCATCGCAGGGACCGGGTACCCATCCCACAGAGGTCCCTCCTGGGTGGGAGCTGCACAGCTCAGCTGGTCGAGCAGCAAAGCATAGAATCATGGAATCAGAGAATGGTTTGGGTTGGGAAAGCCCTTTCAGCTCCCCCAGCCCAACCATTACCCTACCCCTACCATCCCACCCCCAAACCCTGGCCCTCAGCACCGCCTCTGCCCGGCTGTTAAATCCCCCCAGGGCTGGGGACTCGACCCCTTCCCTGGACAGCC
>NW_009260612.1:1201298-1206335 GCF_000687185.1 Egretta garzetta
GAGGGCTCCCCTCAGCCTCCTCTGCTCCAGGCTGAACCCCCCCAGCTCCCCCAGCCGCTCCCCAGCAGCCTGGGGCTCCAGACCCCTCCCCAGCATCTCTGGGTCTGAAGCTGAAATCACCGAAGGGCAGTGACCGGTAAGAGAGGGTGAGGCCGTTAGGGGTAAGGATGTGCAGGGCAAACCTTTCTGCTCCCCCGCTCCACCCACAGAGTTCGATGGCTTGTTAGGAGCACACAACGCCAGGCCAGAACCTTCCCTTTTCGTCGGGCGGGAAGCAGCTGCGCTCTGGAGCTGAGATGCTTGATCCCACACGAAAGCTCGGAGCTCGCTCTTGGCAACTCTCCCTGGAGGGCGGCCTCCCTCCGCTGCCCCTCCTCTGCAAATTCACATAGCTAATGTCGGGAAAATACGTAGAGATAATATTAATCTTTTGTACAAAATGCATTCAAAACTATCGATATGCTACACAGTGCTTTGTCCGGTTTGTTCCTCAAGCAGTACAGAAGAAAAAGAAATTGGTTTTGTAAATGGCTTGAAAAAAGGATTCCTCTCCGCATGTATCTCGGCGCTCATGTGTCTCTGCTCCCCTTCCTGCTTTCGCCGAGGATTTACTGCTGCATCCCCGTCAGACCTTCATACACTTTGTCTCTTGGAGCAGCTGTGAGCTTGCTGCCTAAGCAGCATCCGAGTGCAATGCAACTGGCACCCGGCCAGCGGATGGATCAAGGCACTTAAATGGCCATGAGATATCAAACGCAGCTGAAAAATTAAACCTTTTATCCTGATTGCATTTCAGTAACGTGGAAATTAAAAGGGCATTTGTGCAGCACGCTAACTTGAGCACAGCGCCCAGAGGCACGCTCTGAGCAAAATTTTTAAAAGTGAAAGCCTAAAAATAAGAAAAGAGAGAGGAAAGAAAGAGGGAAGGGAAGGCAAAGCAAGGCAGGCAGGAGCTGTGCGGCTCGGGAAGTGGATTTTACAAATGATACCAGGCCTATGGCCCATCCAATTTTGAACATGTAATAAAAACTGCTTGTTCCTTTTTTTTCCTGGTCTCATTACAGACGCATCTCACCAAATAAATGTTGATAAGAATTGCAAACTGGGCATTAAACCAAATCATAGGGCAAAGGAATTAAAAGAAATGTTCAGCTTTTGGAGATCCTTGTCTTTCCTTTTGAGCCTATTTTGCTTTGCAGATAATAAATCTGAGAAGCCGTGCATGAGTACCAGGCGGTACCATTGCGCCCTCCGGACCCTTCTGCTCCAGCCCAGGAATTTGCTGCCAAACTCCAGGAAATGTGGCTCCAGCCTAACCAGTTCACAAAGCTGGTGTGACAGGAGGGAAGATGGGGTGCTACAGACCGGGAGAAGGATGGAGGAGCACGCATTTAATAACACGAGAGGCTGGTGCACAGCCTGGCAGTCTACATATTTATTTATTGCAAGTTGTATTTTTATCAGATTCAAATCCCTTGTCAACAGAGATACAAACAGCTTTGGGATGGCACGAACAAAATCCTTGTTTTCCAGCCCCTGAAGAAACCTTGCAGTAACACGGATGAGGAATGGAACGACATGAGTGCCCAGCGCAGGTTTCACCGTGCCTCTACACTGGGTTATTTGTGTTGGATCCTAGAAGGACTTTGAACGGGTCTGTGCTAGTCGGAAAAGTAGAGTGTGAGTGATTGCTTGTGCACAGCCTGAAGAACAGTACAATAAAGCCACTTAGCTCCGCTTCGTGCGGAGTGCTGCAACGCCCGACTTCGGAAAAGCATTGCTAGGCATCCTCCAAAACCTCAAAAGCCCTCCACAGTCTGTTTGCAAATCCGAAGAAATGTGTTCCAGAAAGGCACCACTTCTTTCATCCTGATTTCTACCAAACATTCTGACGGACACAAAACAATAAAAAAAAGCCCTAAAAGATCCCCCAGACTAACGTGGGAAAGTCCTCAAGGTAAATGCCTTGTGAAGTGCACTTCTCAGGCATGATTAAGACTACGCTTAAAATCTAAGACTGCTAAGGAATTTAAAATATCTGCTTGATCCTGCGAACTGAAACAAGTCACAGTCCCTCTGGTTTTCCACGCTCCGGGAGGAGGGATGTAGGCTGGACAGCAAGGAGCCCCAGACACCCCAACCCGCTTCTGGGTGCATGTGACGCTGCCATTGCCAGTGCCGTCGGGGGCACAAAGAACGCGCGCTGGGTCCTGCCTTCAGCCAGGCCAGCCTCTTCTGCCAAAACTTCCCCTTTGGCTTCAGTCGGACCTCTGCTTTTCCCTGCTCCCTGCAGGGGGGGTGGACTAGACGGCCTCTAGGGGTCCCTTCCAATCTAAAATATTCTGTGATTCTATGATTTTCAAAGTGGAATGGGAGGTGGTTTTTTTTTTTTTTAGAAAACCAGTATATGCCGGGAAATGTAGCTACAAGCTGATAAATCATTTGTGAATTTGTGCTGAATTCAGTGAACAATTCTAGCAAAAATAAAAAGGTCTTGGAGAGCACAAATGCAGTAGATAAGGAAGGAAAGCTGAAAGGAAAGCAGCGAGATGTCTCTGTGAGGATAAAAAGTCTCCGGTCTTCCCTTCAGCATTTTCATTGACAGGACCGTGGAACAGCCTCCCAGAGGATGTAAAGCAAAGATGGGTCTGCTCACACATTTTACTTGAATCGTGCATCATGTTTTGATCTGACTAACGCAGAGTGTGTGGACTGATGAATACTGATTTATAAATTATAGGTTTTTTAATTAGCAGAAAAAAATAATTAACATTATACTGACAAAGATGTCTCTCTCAGTTTTTTTCTGTGTCTCTCTGGGTTTTTTTCCCGACAGGACCCCAAGTCACAGTCACACAGCCAAGCATCATGCATGAAGCCGGGTCCTGGGACACGGCGGTCACGACCAGGGGGGGAGCTGCCGTCACGGTGCCCACCAGCCCTTGGGCCACGTGTGGTGCTCCTGCCAGCCTCGCTGGCCTTTGCAGGCCCCTCGGCATGGAGCTTCTTGAGCCCTTTCGTAGGGGTGGGAGCCGTGCTGGCTTTGCTCCCCATCGCTGCAAGATGGCACTCATTGCACCTCTCCTCCCATCTCCCTCTCCAGCAGCAGATTTCGTAGAATCATGGAATCACAGAATGGTTTGGGTTGACAAAGCCCTTTCAGCTCCCCCAGTCCAACCGTTCCCCTACCCCTGCCATCCCACCCCTAAACCCTGGCCCTCAGCACCGCCTCTGCCCGGCTGTTAAATCCCCCCCGGGGTGGGGACTCGACCCCTTCCCTGGGCAGCCCCTTCCAGCCCCTGACAGCCCCAAGGGGAAGGAATTGTTCCCCATGGCCAACCTCACCCTGCCCTGGCACAACTTGAGGCCGGTGCCCCTCGTCCCATCGCCCCTTCCCTGGGAGCAGAGCCCGACCCCCCCGGCTCCCCCCTCCTCTCAGGCAGTTGTAGGCAGCGATGAGGGCTCCCCTCCGCCTCCTCTGCTCCAGGCTGAACCCCCCCAGCTCCCCCAGCCGCTCCCCAGCAGCCTGGGGCTCCAGACCCCTCCCCAGCTCCGCTGCCCTTCTCTGGACACGCTCCAGCAAGGCCGTTGCGTACCCCCAGAGAGGGCAGCAAGCCAGTGCGCAGCGCTGATCGAAGGACGCGCTGCTGTGGCCCCACACACCTGGGGCAGGAATCAGCGTTTGCTCCCACAGGTTGCACTCAAAGGCAACGCAGGCGGCTGGGGGGGCTGTCCTGGGGGAGCCCTGCTGCGCACGCCACGAGGAGGTCCACCACCGAGATGTGCTGCGGGAGATCACATCCAGTGCACAAAAATGCAGGAAGACACAAACAAGGGTTTTCATAAGTGTAGTTAAAATGATAACTAGATTTTATCAGACAAATATAACAATTAGATTGCAATCATTTCCCTCAGTGAACTGCACTGCATTACTAAGCAATTAAAAGCAATAAATCCTGCTATTAAATCCAGACACGTAACACACCTTTACAGAGTGGTTTTGTCCTCTTTTTTTTCAATCTTTTCCAGTAGTGCTTTTCATTAAATACCACCCTTATGACCACAACAGCTGGAAAAACACCACCATGCCTGGGCAAAATGCAACAGAGAGCATGGAGGGGTCACCCTTTGCAGCTCCTCGCCACACCGCCCAGTGCAAGGACAAGGTCCCACCACAGATTTTTCAGCCTCCGCACTCAGCCGGATGGGTCCCAGCGGGGTCCTGAGCAGCACGGGCAGGCTCCCACCCGCAGGAGAGCGGCTGGGGCCAGCACTGCTCCTGGCGAGGGTCTGCACTCACCAGCTCCAACGCTCTTTGGCCACGTCCATCATTAACCACTATCCTGGAGCCCCCCTCATCCATCTTTTATGTGGTTTAGAATTGTAAGTTTTGGTAACTGAGCTTACAGTAGGAAAGTAAACCAGAGCCGCCAAACCAATGCTTTGGTGCTGATCCCCTTCAGCAAACAGAGTAATACATTTTGGACAATCCTCACATGAGAAATGGAAATACCTTGACCAAATTGCTGTGGCCCCGTGGTACAAGGTCAGGTTTCATTCCAGGGGAAGCAACAATCCTTCTATTTTTCAATATTGAGTGCATGCTTAGAAAACCTGGGAAAGGGGTGGGGTGTGGGGAAGACGACAGCTTTGCAGAGGTTTGGGGGGTTCTGCACAAGCGTGAGGAGCCCCAGCAGCGAGCACAAAGGCGACGGAGTGGAGAAGTGAAGGTGAGATCCGTGTCCGCCAGAAGTGGGGCCGATGTCTTCGTTGGGAGCGAGATGCGGCCGGCACAGGGAGTGCAGCCTGCGAAGCAAAGATGAGCACTTCTGTTGGGTTCGGTAGGGAAGGGGGAGAGATTGCTGAGTGGGCTCGGGGGGGTTAGAGGACAGCGTGATAAGGAACGGGGCAGGGACACTGCCCAGAGCCCAGCTCGCCACCTTCCCCACTCGCTCCCACCCAGCAGCCTGCGGAGCCGCGGCCAGAGCAGAGCGCGGGCGGCTTTGCGGGGCCCGCACCCGGGCACGGCACGGGGGT
>NW_009260612.1:1207500-1208797 GCF_000687185.1 Egretta garzetta
GTTGGCTCCCGCAGGTTGCACTCAAAGGCAGCGCAGGCGGCTGGGGGGGCTGTCCTGGGGGAGCCCTGCTGCGCACGCCACGAGGAGGTCCACCACCGAGATGTGCTGCGGGAGATCACATCCAGTGCACAAAAATGCAGGAAGACACAAACAAGGGTTTTCATAAGTGTAGTTAAAATGATAACTAGATTTTATCAGACAAATATAACAATTAGATTGCAATCATTTCCCTCAGTGAACTGCACTGCATTACTAAGCAATTAAAAGCAATAAATCCTGCTATTAAATCCAGACACGTAACACACCTTTACAGAGTGGTTTTGTCCTCTTTTTTTTCAATCTTTTCCAGTAATGCTTTTCATTAAATACCACCCTTATGACCACAACAGCTGGAAAAACACCACCATGCCTGGGCAAAATGCAACAGAGAGCATGGAGGGGTCACCCTTTGCAGCTCCTCGCCACACCGCCCAGTGCAAGGACAAGGTCCCACCACAGATTTTTCAGCCTCCGCACTCAGCCGGATGGGTCCCAGCGGGGTCCTGAGCAGCACGGGCAGGCTCCCACCCGCAGGAGAGCGGCTGGGGCCAGCACTGCCTCTGGGCGAGGGCTGCACTCACCAGCTCCAACGCTCTTTGGCCACGTCCATCATTAACCACTATCCTGGAGCCCCCCTCATCCATCTTTTATGTGGTTTAGAATTGTAAGTTTTGGTAACTGAGCTTACAGTAGGAAAGTAAACCAGAGCCGCCAAACCAATGCTTTGGTGCTGATCCCCTTCAGCAAACAGAGTAATACATTTTGGACAATCCTCACGTGAGAAATGGAAATACCTTGACCAAATTGCTGTGGCCCCGTGGTACAAGGTCAGGTTTCATTCCAGGGGAAGCAACAATCCTTCTATTTTTCAATATTGAGTGCATGCTTAGAAAACCTGGGAAAGGGGTGGGGTGTGGGGAAGACGACAGCTTTGCAGAGGTTTGGGGGGTTCTGCACAAGCGTGAGGAGCCCCAGCAGCGAGCACAAAGGCGACGGAGTGGAGAAGTGAAGGTGAGCTCCGTGTCTGCCAGAAGTGGGGCCGATGTCTTCGTTGGGAGCGAGATGCGGCCGGCACAGGGAGTGCAGCCTGCGAAGCAAAGATGAGCACTTCTGTTGGGTCCGGTAGGGAAGGGGGAGAGATTGCTGAGTGGGCTCGGGGGGGTTAGAGGACAGCGTGATAAGGAACGGGGCAGGGACACTGCCCAGAGCCCAGCTCCCCACCTTCCCCACTGGCTCCCACCCAGCAGCCTGCGGAGCC
>NW_009260612.1:1208846-1215660 GCF_000687185.1 Egretta garzetta
CCCCCCCCCCCCCCCGGCCGGCGGACCCGCGGCCGGAGCAGAGCGCGGGCGGCTTTGCGGGGCCAGCACCCGGCCAGGGCATGGGGGTGCTCTCTCTGCCGCCGCAGCAGGGCCGCCGGAGCAGCAGCAGCTTTTGGAGGGTGCCTGGTGGTGGTGGCACCCCCACAGGCACAGCGCTCCGGTAGGGAGCAGGGCATTTCGGGGCAGAGCGGCTCACGCTGCTGGCAGGGGCAGTGCTCGTGAGCAGCCCGGCAGGAGGGCGTGCATTCTGCTAGCAAGCGCTTTCCAGAAGCCAAAGGAGATGTATTTTTTTTTTCCTCTTTTGATTACTGTAGAGGTATGCAGTTATGAAGAGAGGGGCTCTCTGGCCGTGCCAGCAGTTCGGCTCTGCTGCTCGTGAGCCAGGGGCTGGCTCTGCTGCGGGGCTGTCCCGCAGACACCGCGCCAGCGAGCGGCTGGGAGGGCGGGGAGGGTGCAGTGCAGATCGTGGGACGGGGTCTCGGAGGGCATGCGAGCAACACGGGGGAGAGGCTGAACGTGGTTTGAAAGAACACCGAACCACAAAAGAGCTGCAATGGGATTAAAAAAAAAAAAAAAATCATGCCCAGCAAAGAGTTTGATTTCCTTTTGCATTTTTCTGTATTTTTTGCTACACTTGCTTGCCTAGTACAGCGGAACAGCCGGATACTTCATCTCCATAACAGCCTGGATGGGTAGAAAAACTTTGCGGTTAAATGGCCCAAAAAGCTAAACTGTAGTGAACAATGATATTTTGTCATATTTTCCTGCCTTTTTAGTTGTTCTAAAATCACAGCGACTTCTGAGAGGTCGAAATCCTTTGCTCATGGGAGGGCAGGCAGGGGGCAGTGATTAGGGGAGCTGCAAGCGTGGCTGGTCGGGGACGGAAGGCCTGGGAAATGTCTGTAGGAATGCCATGACTGGGGCACAGGGGCTGCTCAGCCCAAGAGCTGTCACCTAGGAAAGCAAGTGTGATACGGCCGAGGGTGGGAATGACAACTGAGGCAGACAGGGAGGAGAATGATCAGGCCGGTAGCTGAGGAGTCAGGCATCCATCCCACTCCAACCCACTCGGGTCAGCGCAGGCTTATCCTGAGAGAAAAATAATTTGGGAATCACAGCGGCCAGCGGCAGGTACTTTGGTTTAAGCTGCTCCACAGGCGTTTTCTGCTTTCTGCTAGCTCATTTCCATGGGTTTACTAGAGAGAAGAAAAAAAATACATGCTTTGTAACAGGCTGCCCTGTGCCTTGGCATTCCTCCCCTCCAGATCTCTGCTCCTTCCTGAGTCATCTCCGCAGAGTCTGAGCTTGCTGCAAGAGGACACCAGTGAGTTCTCAGGGCACCCTGGCCCGTGAATGTGGCCAAGTGGCTCCTGGGATTCCCGCCAGAGAGGACAGGCAAGACGGCACTGGGATTTGTCACGGGGAACCTGTGCCATGGAGTGACGGGGGAGCTGTCCTGGCTGCCACGGTCCCCCCCCGGTGGGCAGCTCAGCCCCTCCAGCCGCCCACTCATCCCCCACAGCGGGCTGGGGGAGAGCGTCAGAGGAGTAAAGAGGAGAAAAGTGGTGCGTGGCGATAGAGACAGTTTAACAGGTAAAGCAAAAGCTGCGTGCACAAGCAAAGCAAAGCCAGGAATTCATTCACCGCTTCCCATGGCAGGCGGGGGTTCAGCCGCCCCCGGGGCAGCAGGGCAGGGTGAGGAGCAGAGCAGCCCTTGGCACTGGGCAAGTGCTGCCCAGCAGTGACTTGTGCCCCCCAGCCCCCCGCTGGTGGGGGGGGAGGAGCAGAGCAGCCCCTGGCGCGGTGCAAGCGCTGCCCAGCAGTGACTAAAGCATCCCGGGGTTATCGACCCTGTGCCCAGCACGGGTCCCAAACACAGCCCCATGCCAGCCACTGGGAAGAACCTGAACTCCCTCCCAGCCAAACCCATTGAGCACCATTGAGCATCCAGTTGTGCGAGGACGTGCCCAAGCCCGGTGAGCCCCCACGCTGTTGGCGGCTGCCCTCAGAGCTGAACCACGCTTCCCTTCTGTGTCAGATGCCCCCGGCACGAGAGCATGGAAAGCCTTGTTTATAGACAATCCATGGACAATGTAGGCATGACTGTGCCTGCCAGCAACTGGGAAATGAGGCTATTTTTCCTGAATCCAGCAATGGTTTGATGTATTTTCAGCCCTCAAAAATCCCTTTAAATAGCACTGGACTAAGCAAGCTCATTCTTCAGGGTGTACCAGGTGACTGGCCTGAGCAGCACTCAATAAGGGCTTCCTCAGCAGTTTTGCCAGACTGTGATTTAGCTCAGCTTTGGAGTAAGGCAACACCAGCAAAAGTGCTTTTCTGCATACTTGTAGGCAAAATACTTCAGAGTGAATCAGGGACAATACTTCGATAGGACCCAGATAAACAGAAGCTTCCTTCCTCTCACATATCAGCTTTGATTTAGGTCTTGCCACAGGTCCAGTAGGAATGCACACCAAGGACCACTATCCACCTACATGGTCCTCTCAACTGGCTTAGTTTTCCCAAAAGCTGTTTTTCTTTGGATGCCTTATAATATATCTTTTATGAGAAGTCCTATGGTCTTTTTATGGTCCCATACACCCACGCCTTGGACTGTATCCTTAGGTACAAGGCACGTGGGTGACTCGTGAATCCAAGAGGTTCATTCCTCCAGTCTTACCAGTGAAACAAGAAAAGACCAGGACGCACATTGCCTAAACAGGAGCAGATTCTGAAACATGAACCCAGGACCAGCTTCTTTTTAGTTACACGTTTTGTGGCTAGACCAACCTGACGTGCTTGCAAAACTCATCATCTCTAGTTCTACAGAGCAGGGAAGACAAGCAGCTTTTCTCAGAGCCATAGATGATCCCCGCACATTTTCGCAGCGTGCTTGGACGCCGTGTGCTCCCATCTCGCGGGCACAAGTGTCTGTTCACGTTAAGGTGCACACAGCCTGATGCAGCTCCCCAGTGGCACTTCCAAGCAAGGACTGTTAGTTCCTTTCCTCTGGAAATGATCTACTCAATACCTCCTCCTCCATTACATAATCTGGAAGCGCTGATGATTGTAGGCACAGAAAGCCAGAGAAGGCTCACTTTGTAGCTCCCTGTAAGACACCACCCAGCTCCAGAGCACCGTGACTGCTCTGGGGGTGTCCACAGGCGCCCAGAGCTCGAACCATGGCTCAGGTGAAGCCTGGCTGAGATGGCACTGGAAGGGGCCCCACTGCTGGGGGTGGCAGGGCTGGTCACAGGATCACAGAATCGTTTGGGTTGGCAAAGCCCTTTAGGATCACTCAGCCCAATCCTTCCCCTACCCCTGCCATCCCACCCCCAAACCCCGGCCCTCAGCACCGCCTCTGCCCGGCTGTTAAATCCCCCCAGGGCTGGGGACTCGACCCCTTCCCTGGGCAGCCCCTTCCAGCCCCTGACAGCCCCAAGGGGAAGGAATTGTTCCCCATGCCCAACCTCACCCTGCCCTGGCACAACTTGAGGCCGTTTCCGTTATAGATCTTAAGAGAAGTGTGACTTACCACATCTCCCACGGGTCTCAGAGTACTGGTGCAGCGTGCCAGGGTGGCAGTGGCCATCCATCCTGCATGCTGACACCATCTTGTTGACTCTGAGTCATAGGCATAAAGCACAGTAAATGTTAAATACATACTTCTATAATTAATGTCCCTCATATGGTCTTCTATTCTAAAGATATATGTAATCTAAGTACGGCAGGTAATTCAGAAGACTTTTAGAACATAAAAAAAAACCCAAATAATGCAGGTAAGTGTTCATTGTAAAGGTTAAGGATGTGAGGAATGATAGGTGGGAAGGGGAAAGTCCAGGACTGATAGGAGAGGAAGCAATAAAATAATTAGAGGAGATGAGCAGCTGCAAGTGGAAACCATAGGTAGTGGGAGGGCTGCGACCAGAAGAAATGGCTGAGGACGTGAGGGAAGGAAGGAAGGAAGAGGAAAGCTGACGGAGTGCATGTGTTGGGCTTTAGCAATCCTTAGGTGATGTCTAAGCCCTTTCTCTGCCCTTTTTGCACGCACTGGGATCTGCAGGGAGGGCAGCACACTCATCTGAGCTTGGTGTCAGTGAAGCTGCTCCACATTTAAGTGTCTGCAGATCAGGACGTACCATGCACTCCCTGCTGCTGCCGCACCCTTCGTACCTCCGAGGGTGGACATGGACCCATGGCACAGCCTCTCGGCGGTGCTGCCTCCTGCCACAGCTCTGGCAATGTCCTCGTGGCGAGGAGGTGCCTGTGCAGGCGCCGTGGCTGAGGCAAGGCAGCCGGGATCTGCCACCCACTCCGTGGGTCAGGCACAAAACGAGCGAGGGGAGAAGGTGCCTTGTGGTGCCAGGGCCGCTCGACTGTCCTCAGCCCAGAAGCACCGTTCCCCCAACACGTCCCAGGCAGCACCGTCCCTTCATGTCAGCCACAGCCTGTGTGGTGAGACCTCAACGTGGACATTGGACACGAAGCTGGTAAGAAAAGATGATGCCTGAACCTGAAGATCCCCTGAAATATTGGCTGCCCCCTCAATCTCAGAGTCATCACCACTTTTTTTTCCCAGTACGCAGTTTTGCCTCCTCTCGCAGAACCTTCCAGCACCACCCCACCCATCCTCTGCTGTGCTGGCTGTGCTGCAGGCAGTGGAGGTCTCTTTGCATGTTGATGGGTGGCAAATGAGGGCACCGGCGTGCAGAGCAGCCAGCGCCGCAGCTTGCCCCCGTTTCGGTGTCAGAGTGAGGAGTACCTGTGCCTTCAGCCCACGCAAACCTGGTTTTGTCAGAAGGCTACTCTCTGCCTGTGTTGTGACAGGCATGGATGTTTTGGTTTTCTTTGGACAGGGCCTGAGGAAGATGATGGTTTGGCCTTGGACTGTTCTCGACCTGAAGAAGGAGCACCCATCATTTTCTAAGTGGGTTTCTTTTTTTCCCCAGTCTTGCTCCCTAATGTTCCATCTTCCTTGGGTTATGGGGAAATGAATTACACATCAGCTTTGGGATACTGCCCGGATTAGAAATGAATTCCCTGTTCCATCTCACTTTCAGCTACTCACAGGATTCCTGTGTTTCAGCTGCACAGGGCTGGCGCAGGGAGCGCGTGCCCGGGGCTACCGCAGGCGCTCGGCTCTGTGCTGCACGGCTGTTTAATTTTGCAGTGAATCCATTAAAGATAACAGAGTAAAGCATGTGCTAGTGACAGCAGCAGACCCTCGTATTCTCAATTCATGCACATCATATATCTCACAGGAGAACAACAATACCGCGACAACAAATTTTGGAGGCATGTTTATGACAGCGAGATAAATAAGGGGCTGCCGGTGCCGTTTACCTGCTGGAGCCAATACTGGCGGCACAAAGCCCGCCTTGCTGCCGTTCAAATGCAAAAGGCAGCGTTTGGAACCCGGTCATTATTTTTAATTTCCCTCGCAGACAACAGCTACAGAGCCCGTGTTCAGCTGCATTTTGACATCTCGGTAATAGCGTTGGTTTAGTGTTCATGGACTGCTCTCCCAAGGCAGCGCAGTTTAAGAGTGAGGCGGTAGATATTTATTAAGTTTGAGACAGTATCTAGGGGCCCACATCAAATACAATTTACGCTTTTATGTGGAACCGGTTGGAAAAAGCCAAAACCCCACCAGTATTAATATTTCTGCCATTCACTGAAAACAGCAGTTTGATCTGAATGCCAGAGTTAGCTCTGCTGTCCCAGAGAAGTGGGGTTGAACCCAGACTCTTCTTATTTGCTATCTCCATAGGTTATATATTTGACTTTTATTTCTGGCCTTGGAGAGGAGCAATCTGCTGTCCAAATTCCTCAGGAAATTTTCTGCAAGGTTTGGGTGAGAGCATTGGTCTTTGTAAAATCTCCCTGGCTGCGTTTCCTCTCCATCAAAAGTCTGACATGGAAAACAAAAGCTCAAGAGGAAACAAGCACTGGAGGAAAAGTGTATCCTCGTTACCAAGAAGAGGCATAAACGGCATCAGCGCGGCCATTCGGAACCACCTAACGAGCCGCTGGGGGCAGACGGCAGCACCTCGGGATCCTTTGGGCCAGCAGTAACTCGTGGGCACTTCAGACTCGTGTTTAGGAGCTCTCCTGAATCAGAGCCTTGGTGTCTGAGGCCACCAGCATCTCAGGACCGCTCCTCTTGCCAGATGCCTTTCTGTCCTTCTTCCCAGAGTTTTTGCTGCCTTTGCCTCCCTGTGGAACCAACCTCAGTCCTACAAAACCAGCCGTGCTGCCTACAGCTCCTCCTCAAGCACTTCTGCGAGGGGCGCAGCGGCCCTTCTAGCTCTAACGGCAGTCAGAAATCTCTGTTAAACAAGTTAAAGCACGAGAAGGGCTGCGTTTCCAAGCGTCACATGTGGCTGCTTGCATCTTATGTTGCTTTAGTGAACGTAGACCTGCTCAGAAGAAAGGTCTGAGGAGCATCGGTGTACAGGCACATGCCCCTGGCCACGCATGGAGGGGGAAGGAGCCTCCCAGCTCCGTGCAGTGATTGCTCTGGCATCCAGGACAGATGGCCTCGCTCCATAATTCATTCCGCTAAGCCGTGACTTCTCCCTGAACTGCTGCGTAATTATTACAAGTGTATCCAGATAGAGACTGTAAAATTGAACATCTCCCGCTAAGATGTTGTACTTGCAATTTAGTCACATTAACACGTGCTCCTTCTTTTTTTTTTTTCAATCTTCATGTTTTTATTTCTAGCCTTAATGAAAGCTCTGGTTTTCAGCTGCTGGCTTTCATACCTGCTGTGCTGGCAGCGGCGGGCAGC
>NW_009260612.1:1215707-1216140 GCF_000687185.1 Egretta garzetta
AGACACACGTTTGGTTGGTAAATCAGCGTTTGGTCGGTTGGTAAATCATCATCGTTAGCTCTTTGCTGCCCCTCGTTTGAGCCCGATGTCGGGAGCTGCCTGGGGAGGTGACCAGGAGCAGCGCGCCCTGGGCTTCCCGTGCCCCATCACCCCCAGCACAGCATTTCCACCGCGCTGGGGACACGGCCAGCTCTGCTGCGGGTGGGAGGGTGTCCCCGTGTCCTGCAGCCCATGCGCTGCCTGGCCTGGCCCCGGTCCCCCACTGGGACCAGTGACGGTGAAGCACAGGGTACAGGCAGCACATGGTACAGGCAGCACGTGGTACAGGCAGCATGCAGTACAGGCACACGCGGTACAGGCAGCACACAGTGCAGGCAGCACACAGTACAGGCAGCATGTGGTACAGGCAGCACGGGGGACAGGGACCCCGCAA
>NW_009260612.1:1216385-1221515 GCF_000687185.1 Egretta garzetta
CCGCAGGCGCAGGCGGAGACGTTATTTCCAAGCCTATGTGTCTTGTTTTTCCTAACACCTCCTCACAGGTGAGGTCAATTAATTTTTTAGTATATTTGATGTGGAAAACTCTCTGTAAACACGCCTCGAGTATCTGCAGAATGAATAAGCAGCAATTTTTGGCTCTGCTTTAGGGAGCTGTGGTAATGCATTTTTAATTGATGGCTCTTTTGGCAGTGCGGAGAGAGGCATTTGCCAGGGTGGGAGGCAGCGTTTTGAAAAGGTCAGCAGTTACCAGATGTTGTCCTCAGCAGCCGCTCAGGGTCTCCTTGCACAGCTGGGGCCATGTTTTGCAGCCAGCATGCTTTCCTTCCCCTCTCCCTCCTTACAAGGCGCACAATTTATTTCAGAGCCCGGCTGCTGAGCCTGTGCTCTCCTGCTAAGGCACAAGAGATCTGCAGAGCAACTGCGTGCTCCGGGCGGCCGCCGCTCCCTCCCGACGGCTCTGCCCCCCGCTGCGGCGGCGCTTGGGAGGGGATCAATGCGTGGAAAAGCCTACAACCGTGCAGAAAATCAGGACCAAGAGGGTCCGAAGCCCAGGAGCGGGGTAAACCAAACACATTTCCCATTTGCAGGCACAGGCACTTCTGTCATGGCAACAGAAGTGGCTGCAGCTTTGGGCTTTGGGGTTGGGCTTTTTTTCTTTTAGCTGATGAGCTCTGCTCTGGCAGAAATGCAGCAAAATATGGAAGGGGTTTGGCTTGTACCATGCTGCTAATTGCTGCCCCTGTGGATGAGTCTGCCTGCTCAGGTAAACGCCAGCGGAGGGTGCCCGTGTCCGCACAGGCGACGCTGAGCCCAAGCGGGGAGCACAGACCCTGGCCCGGCCACTGATGCCCTCGCAGTGGCTCTTCGGGGGTCTCTCTGGGTGAGCTCTCACCCGGCCACATGGGCTGAAAGCCACCGGTGGCTGCGAGACCATCGGGACAGCCCTGGGGCTCTCCCTCCCAGTTTGCCTCCGTGATGAGGAGAGCAGGTCCCCGGGGAGGAGGACGCTCAGATGTGTCAAGACAGCCATGAGAAACAGGACTCGAAAAGCTCCCCGGCGCTGCGGGGGAGAGTGCTCAGGTCCCAGGAGGTGTGCTGGTGCTCCATGTACAGAATGAGAGGTGCAGGGAACGCCTGGGAGAACATGCTTGCTAACCTGCTCACAAATTCATGGCTGGCAGAAAACTCGTTAGAAAACAAAGCTGTCACTGGATTGTCCTTTTTCGGAAATGCTACGCTTCCCACACAGGTATTTCAGCTTGGCCGATCATATGCTGGCAGTGAAGGAGCACCTGGGCAGAGCTTAACATGCCGCACAGCTATTTTGTAATGGTCATCTCCATTTTTTCACAGATTAAGACACTAGACGACTTCTGAAGATGGAAGAAGGATTCATGAGGAGGGAAAGGAGAAGGAATGGCACTGTGCTGCTTTATTACTGCCAAACATCACCAAAGGTTATGTGTTGGCTTTCACGCCAGGAATAGCAATGAAGGCGGCGGGGAAGAGCTCAGCGGCGCGGCCCTCCGCAGCTCCCGGGGGCCGAGCCCGGCGAGCAGGGGCTGATCCAGCGCTGCCTGCCAGGGGGAAGGCGCTGGCTGGGCGCCAGCCACATGGATATCAAACACAGGTATCAAAGAGCCCGGAGACCGAGCAGGGCTGATATTTTGAGATAAAGTGCCTGTATGTATATCCTACGGAAGAGCTGCTTGAGTGGCGCAGCGCCCTGCTCTGCTGCGGAGTTGCCCTGGAGACACAGCATAAGCACAAGCCCCTTTCACGACCGGCAGATGTTCCGTGTGGATATTTGCCTTTAAACTCATTCTCTAAAATTGAAAATGGAAGCTGAGAATTCGCTTGCCGTTACCTGAGCAGCTTCGTGCTCTCGGTGTTCGTGGTGCCATGGCCAGCACAGCCCTCCCTCCTGGCCAGCGCTGGCCATGCCTTTGCACCCTGCGTGTTCCTGCGCACCCTCGCGGCACGTCCAAGCCCGCAATAAGCAGGGTGTGAAGGTGGGGATGTCCACACCTCACCCGCTTCTTCCTCGCTCTCATCATGGGTGACACTACAACCAAAAGCAGCAGTTCCTGTGATTCATG
This sequence comes from Egretta garzetta, assembly GCF_000687185.1. Classification (NCBI taxonomy): domain Eukaryota; kingdom Metazoa; phylum Chordata; class Aves; order Pelecaniformes; family Ardeidae; genus Egretta; species Egretta garzetta. The sequence continues at coordinate 1,218,512 of NW_009260612.1, forward strand.
ATGGGAGATGGAGCCCTTTTCCTCATCTCCCAGCAAGCTGGAGGGGGCGTTTATGCACTCCCCCAGTGCACAAGACAACCCACTGCGGCAGGAGGTGACACGGGAGCCTGGCCACCGCATGCCACAGCCAAGAGAGCTGCTCACCAGCCTCCGGCAGACCCCAGGGCTGCGCTGGGTGGATGCTGGCATGGGTGCAGACCTCTGCTATGGGACCCTGAGCAAGGAGGGGAGGAACCTCAGTAACAGATTTGCCCTCCAGAAACACCCTCTGTGAGCAGGCAGCGCGTGTCAACAACCTCAGAACGGCTGGATGACCTCGGGCAGGTCCCCCACTGATTTCCCCATCTCTCTGCACCTTCCTCGGGAAAGGCAGAGGTGCCAGGAGCCTGTGAGCGGCCGCCCGGGAAGCGGGGTGCGGGAGGGGGCTCCCACACAGACATCCCTGCTGGTGGCACAGCACAGTCGTGGTGGGACGGGGCAGAGCCCAGCACACGGTATGGGCGTCAGGACTGGTACTTCATCCTTGTTCGGTAACATGAGCACCAGCATCCTACGTGGATGTCCCCCCAGTGCCTGCGTAAGAGCATCACGCCGTTCGGTGAGCACCGCGCCTGCCCCTGGCCCCAGCAGGAGTTTCCCTGTGTTCCTCTTGTCGACTTCCCCGACTCTTGGTGTTAGCATCGTAGGCACAGAGCGCATTCCTGGCTTTCTGGCAATTTTTTGCCCTCTGAACACCCCGCAACTGAAGTAAGATGGAAAACAAATTGGGAAGTGATGACCACCTATGGGTTAAAGCAGGTACCAGCCAGCAGGAGAGGAACAGAGGAGCACAGGATCCGAGTAAATGGAAAGGAGGAAACCAGTGAGCTCTCCCTTCCCCTGCAAGTGCCGAGAAAAGGAGAATGTGCTCATCGGCTGCTTTCAAGATGCTGTGGTCAAAGCAGGAGACTTTGCTCCCAAGGTGAGTTTCTTGCCTTTGACCGAGGAGAACGTAATGCACGTCTGTACATTCCGCTGCTGGGAGAGCTTGAGTAGAGAGGCACGCAAGAAGCAGGTTCCGTCAGAAATAACCGCCTGGGGCTGAAGCTGTGGGCTGGGGATGTGTGTTACCAGCAGCTCCCCTTCCCCACGCTCAGGGCTGCCGAGAGGAAATCTCCTTTTGTCGAGGCAGAGGTTTATCTTCAGCAAAAGTGCAGCCAGAAAAAAAGGAGCATTTTCTTTAAATGGCTCCCTGTGCATTTTGCTTTTCCATCACATATTGCTGGCCCTGCTTTTAGGTCTGAAATGAGGCAGCCTAATTGGTCATTTATCCCTTTAGCTTTTTATTTTTCTCCTGAGAGGACTGCATAAACTGTTTGCTGTTCTATAAGAAATTGCTTAAGTGGATGACAATGGCTCTGGATACAGCAATTCCTGCGGCTCAGTTGCCAGTTGCTTGGTGCTCACTTTGGCACCGCTGAGAGGAGCCGAGGAGAGATGATGTGGATGCTGCTCTGCTATTTGCGCTGGTGATGCCTGGCTTCTTTGCACGGCTGGCAAAGCACCACGGTGGGCCACGGGCTCGCAGGCTGGACCAGCACCGTGCCACCACATTCCTGCGCTGCTGCCGTGTTCTGGTGACCGCCTCTGGTCTCCCAAACCGTGCTCCGTGGTTGCTCACCTACACAGAACCAGTAAATACCTCATTCCCAAGTCTAAATAAAAAAAAAAAAATAATTGCAATATGAACCAGAAAATCAAAGCGAGGACGCGCACAGCGCTCTGCTAGGGGGAACCAGGTCCTCATTTTGCAGTGCCAGCTTTATCACTGCCACAAAACCAGCTTTTAGACAACTTGAAGAACAGCGGGGTTTTATCTGCGCTCAAGTCATGCAGCCCTTTAGGTTAGAGAATGCCGGGTTTAGTAACTTGTTCCAAACTTTTCTGCTCACTGGGAAGTGGCATGAGCCACGCTCAGGATTAAACACTCTATTTGCTTTAACGACTGAGCTTTACAGCCCCACAAATAAGTTTTGCTAACGGATTTCGCTCCAACACAAGCATTTTCTTCTGCAGAAGAACGAGCAAATTGTTGAATGTGAAAATTTAAAGCTCTCCCAATCTGCAAATCTCCTTCCATCTTCAGCTGAGAATGAGGAGAGATGCAATAAGAAATCATCTGAATAGTCCAATTAAAAACAGAAGACCCTTCTTGTAGGAAAACCCACATAATGTAATGCTGAACTTGAGCCGCAGCCAGCTGAACATGGTTGCCCGGATCAGACTGTTTGGCCCCTCCAGCGACCCCCACAGTTGCAGCCAGCAGCTCCTCACCCCACAGCGTGGACCGAGAAGTTCTCCGACAGCAGAGCCACCGCTGGCCTCCTCCAACCATCAGAGACAGGTCTGTACCAAGACACGCCAAGACGGTAAGAACATTTGCAGTCACCACGGCCGTTACGAAGCTGTGCCCATGCTCGACCTCAGATATGCACAAGGCTGGACAGATTCCCCCAGGAAGGTTTGGGCATTAACCCCGCGTGTGAGACCTGCTGAGGAACCCCGCTGCCTTGCCTGACCCTGTCACCTTCTCTCAGACGTGTCTCAGTCTTTCTTCACACCCATTCTCACAAAGACTAGCCGAGAGCAAGGTACTACCTTTCCAACCTCTGAGTTGCATTGAAGTTTCATTTGTCTTCTCCTACTCGAGTGTCGGGTGCTGCCCCTGGGGAGGTCAAACCCCATGCACCAGTACAGGCTGGGGGCTGACCTGCTGGGAAGCAGCTCTGCCGAGAGGGACCTGGGAGTCCTGATGGACGACAAGCTGACCATGAGCCAGCAGGGTGCCCTGGTTGCCAAGAAGGCCAATGGCATCCTGGGGTGCATTCAGAGGAGCGTGGCCAGCAGGGCGAAGGAGGTTCTTCTCCCTCTCTGCTCTGCCCTGGGGAGAACCCACCTGGAGCACTGGGTCCAGTTCTGGGCTCCCCAGTTCAAGAAAGATGAGGAACTCCTGGAGAGAGTCCAG
>NW_009260612.1:1221542-1227230 GCF_000687185.1 Egretta garzetta
GAAGCAGAAGAGGTTCCAGTTGAACGTGAGGAAGAACTTGTTGACTGTGAGGGTGATGGAGCCCTGGCCCAGGCTGCCCAGGGGGGCTGTGGAGTCTCCTTCTCTGGAGATCTTCAACCCGTGCCTGGCCGCTGTCCTGTGCCCCCTGCTCTGGGTGAGCCTGCTTGGGCAGGGGGGTGGCACTGGGTGAGCTCCCGAGGGCCCTGCCAGCCCCTGCTGGGCTGGGATTCTGGGATTCTGTGATACTCCTCAGGCCGTCATACCTCCTACTCACAGGGAGGTGGCACCCATCCTCCCTGTGGGTGCTGAGCAATAAACATTTTTATGGACCAATATTATATGGATTTATGTTTTATGGGTAAATACTTATTCGTATAAGCTCAGGCCTGATGTCTTGGCAGTTTTCTGGGGCTATGAAGAGCAACAGCTATCACTGGGGGGCAAGTGAAAGATTTCCCCGGTGGGAGGGCGTTACTAAAGACGCGTTGGCCCTCGCTGCTCCTGCGGTGACCGCTCTGCCGCAGAGGTGGAGGAGCCCTCGCCCACCTCCCCAGCTCCTGACCTTCCCGCTCCTCTCCGCAGTCGCACAGCTCTGTACAAATGCGATCTCATTATTCATTGGCAGCCCCAAATGGAAATATGATTACATGGGTTGGCCTGCTGTGGGTCAGATGTTCAGCTGGTGAAACCTGGAGTAACCCCAGCCTGCGCTGGGATTACGCTGAAGTACAGCCGTAGCTGGAAATCAGGCCCTGTAAATGTCAAACCGATAGTAATCCACCTGAGAAACTCTATTAAGTATATAATTCCCTCAAAACCACATTTTACTTGTGGTGGCAGTATATTATTTTTCAGTGAAAGACTATCTAAGAAAATCTTTCATAAATGTAATAAATTGAAGACTTTTCCCTAGGCTTTCTGGAGTTCATCCTGTTACTCTATTCCTGGGAAAGTTCCTGACGCAATTTGTTTCTTGAGATGTTTACTACTGAAATGAATGAGTCTTTTATATTGATATTTTTATCACTCATTGAGGACAAACTCTCTAGGAAATCCTGGCATATTACTTATTCAGGAACATGAATATCCTTTCACCTGGAACAAAAATAGCAGATGTCATATTTAGGTGCAAACAAATTTGGAACAGTCTTTTCCTTTTTTTATTGGGTTTTTTTTCCTCTAGATCAAAATTTATGGAGTAAAAACCTATACCATGTTTTCTGCAGCCACAGAGGTATCATCAAAGATGCGAGTGCAAGAAGAGGAGGCAGATGCACGAGCACAACATCACGGCAGAGCTGCCTTTCCCAATAGCCCTGCCTCAGAATGAGACCTTTGACAGCTCAGCCATGGTGGACAGACCTTTTCCTCGTGTCCTTAGGGCTGCAGAGATGCTGCGGTGCCCCTGGGCAGCCCCTCCAGCAGCTCAGGTGCCCCCTTGCTGCCTGTGGCTGGGCACTGGGCAGACCCTGCTGACCGTGCAAGGTTTGGGTTGTGTCACTTCTCCTTGTCCTATCATCTAATTCACACCTGAACTCTTACCTTCCTGCTTTTAAAAATCATACTTCCATAGAAACAGTTCAGGAGGATCTTGGGAATAACCACGTTGCCCTGCAGACCTGGAGGCTGAGCACGTTGGGGGCGTTGCTGGGCCACGTGCTGTGTCCGACGGGAGACTCAGGGACAGGCGGGCTAAAAGCCCCGTCTGCAGCAGCAGCAGGGTAACGAGTCCTGCTCAGGTCACCATTTTCCCTTGGTTTCAATGACATTTCCATTGTTTAAACAGGATTTCACTTGTCCAAGCACTTAGGGACGGTCTAGAAAAGACGCCTGGGCAGAACAAGGACTTGGACCTTTGTTCTGCTCCTCCAGACAAGGAGCAAGGGGTCCCCTGCAGTCACCCCAACACGCGTCGGTTCCTTGGGCTTCACCGCGTCCTGCCGTAACCCTGAAGCACGGCAGCCCAAGGCTTGCTGCTGTTCCGGCCAGAACCTTCACTTCTTCCTACTTTCCCGAGGGGACAACACCTACTGGGAGTAAAAAACCTGTCGTCTCAGTAACTAGAGGGATTTTTTGGTATTGCCGCATTCTTCATTATAGCCGAGGTTTTGGCTAAAGGAAAAGGTCGGGTTTTGGTGAGATAGAGACTATTGTTAACATAGAAAAAGCAAAACTAAAATTAAAAACCCAACCTATAGATTTATTCTGTGTCCACACAGTAACATAAATTCACTGGAAGGCTCATGAAGAAACTTCAGCGTTACTCTGAAAAGACAACTAAAATACATGATGGCATTTACTGTGTTTGGATGTAAACAGTTTGCTCTAAGTGGTTCATTAAAAATCTTTTGGGAATACATTTTGCTTGGTTAAGAGCAGAAAATTCCCAATACGTATGATTTTCCAAAAAGACCAAAATTTCAAAGTAGGCAAGAAGAGGAATTAAAGTAAAATGTGAAATTAGAAAGTTTCAGAACTTGAAATGTTTATTCCCTGTGAAGTTTAAGTTATTTCAAAATAATTTTTGTTCTGAATCAGAAAAAAAAAGGGTTGCAAACAGGAATTCCTTTTGGCTAAAACTGGAGGATCAGTTTTCTTCCTGAACTTTGGCAAGCGCTGCATTTTTCCATGAGCATAGGCTTTCCAAAGAAAATCTCGTTTCGTCAGAAACTCAGCATCATCTGAGATAGTCAACAGAACCCATGCAGGAGGACAGGCAGGATGGCGTGCGCCGAGGTTTGCTGCGAAGGCCTCGCGGGCGCCCCGGAGTCACGACTGATGAGCAGCGCCATGATTGCACGCCACGGCTCAGCTGCGGGTGCGACCGTCAGGGAACTCCACGTACTGAGGGAAACCTCTAAAGAGAAGTCGTTTTCGAGAGACTTTTATTAGTATTGATTGCGCAGGTCAGCGCTCTGGGGAGCTGGTTTAAGGATCGTATCCAGACGGAAACCATCCACCGGCGGCAGGGGCAACGGAACACCAGAGCTTCCCGCGGGAAGGACACTCAGGAAGAAAGCCAAGGCTGTTGCTGAAAGACAACACTGCGCCATGAGTGCACTGGCCGCAGGAGGGTGGGTGTCCTCATGCTAATATATATTTTTCTTTTCATCCCTTTCTATGAATAGGTGCAATGGAGAATCATAACATCAAGGGTCATAAAACTGCGTAGTTTCACTAATTCCAATTTCTCAGAGCTCCGTACTCCCTCTGGGTCATGGGCTTAATGCGTTTTTTGCATTGAACTGAGTCCGAGAAATTGGATCTCCTAGGTGCATTTCTTATTAATGATGATGCAGTCCTGGACCCCGAGAATCCATACATCCTCTCCTATATGCATGTTCATCTTATTTTAAAAGCAGAGCATCATTAGGCCCACAGTTTAAAATGGTGGGTAAATTTTAAGATGTATATATAACACGTAGGCACAAATACACAAATATAAATATAAATAAACATTCAAATACATATTATATGTCTTTTCTTAGATTTTGTATTCCTTTGAGCAATTGTAAACATCAGTTGGCCAACCCTAGTGATAGGTGCAATTGCAGAGTGAAGCCCACGGGTATCAATACTCTGCCTGGGGATCACAAATGTCTGCGTTTAATTTGTCAGCCATGTGCTGAACCCAGCAACCTGCATTTTCCTGACAGCCCCCTCGAGGCAGTACCGCTCCTGACTGACTGGTACCAGTTAGGAACGTGGACCTGGAGCGTTCTGCAGGGTCAGGGACTCATTAAGTCCTTAATTTTGTTGTATTTTTTAATGCTTTCCACGCCACAGCTCATCCTGACCCTTGGGCATCACAACACCAGAACCCTGGCCGCAGGGCATTTCCATTTGCAAATACTCTCTGGGTATCCCCTGGGATGAATAATCGGGGCGTGGGTTCAGTGACCTCCCTTCTGCACCCTCTACGGTGGGGCCACAGCACCACTGCCAGCATCTCTGCTGCGCCAGCTGAACCAGTCTCATCTGGCTGAAGACCATCATTGCTGCATCAGTGCAGCAATACACGTATGTGGCTACTTCCCATCTCAAAAACCAGAAGACCCACTGCCTACCAAATGTTGTGTCACAGGACCGTGCGGTGCTACCACGTACACCAACAACCTAAGGGATTCTTTTCAAGGTTTTTGTATCATCTGGAACCTACTGGGCATCTTTTGGAAAACCCGGCCACCCAGAAGAAATAGAAAGGAATAGAAATACCTAACATAAATGCAGTGACTTTATGAAGTTCTTGTGAAGAAGGTTTGGGGTGTTTAGGATGCAGCATCTCAGCCCTAAAAAAGAGGCAGCTGGGGATAAAAACCTCTCCAGAGTTTCTATTCAATGCACAACAAAGACAAAAGCCTTTTGCTTGCATGCCAAAGGAAGTCGGGTATGTACTTAGAGTGGATGTTTGCCGAATTATCTTTTTTAAGTAAAAGGGACAGATAAGCTCACAGTTCCTGGGGCAACAGCCTTACATGGCCTGCAGGGAGCCCCCAAAAGATAAATACACCCCATTAGCAGAGGGAAATAAAAATGAAGGCCATGGATTTGGATTAATGAGAAGAGTAAGGAGTGATGAAAGTTCTGTTGGGTGGAGACACCAGTGACCGCAGCTCTCATGGTCTGCATCATTTAATTCTACATTTCAGTAAATGGCCAGTGATAGTTTTCAGCGCTGGGTGTAGTTAGAACACGGAATAATTGCAATACTGTTACATTCTGTGTCTGCCGGGTATCGCTTTCTAATGGAAATTAACTATCTGCAGCGTTATTTTTCTATTTATTCTATATTGCCACCCGCGAGAGTGATGTCCTTTAAAATCTAGATATGAAAAATATTAATGCATCTCATTTGCTTTTTGCTTTCAACTTGTTGCAGACCTCTTTTATTATAGCCAAATCAAAATTCTTTGCATACAGTTTTATTCTCCTACTTTTCTACTGGTTTTATTTTAACAGTCTTCCAAGTATTCTTTTCCTGGGAATAAGCGGGAACTTTCTCGTGGAACTACTTTTCTAGTTCTATGTGTTCCTAACTTTCATCTACTTCTGCTTCCCCGAGCCGGCGCAGGTGAGTGCTCCGCTTTGTGCCATATATAACGTTTCTCTTAAAAAATAGCACGGACAATACCGGTGTTGTGCACCAGTTCAATGCCAATAAATTTATTTATTTCTCTGCAAGCTGTTGGCGAGAACAAGATCTCTCCCCACACAGCACTCGGTGCTATTCCTGTCTCCATATGGTTTCCACGTCCCCGTTACAGAGCCTCAGCACCTTCCCACCGCTGCACAGCACAAGGCAGCTGGCGCGCCCGGTGTCGGCTCCTTCAGCCGATCTGCACGGGAGAAGCATTTACGGCGAGGTTTCTGCAGGAAATTTGGGGGGTTTTTGAGTTGGTTTGGCTCTGATATACACCCACTGCTTTGTCATCACAGGAGGGAAGGTTAATCCAGGGAAAAATTCAAGCCAAAAGAGAGAAGCTGCTCCATTGGAAGAGAAAACTCAGTCAGGGAAAAAAAAACAATCAACAAAAAAGAAAAAAAAAGGAACATTTGTGTTTGAGGCACAGCTCCCGCTCAGCTGTGGAGCAAAGCTGTGCAGAGCTTTGGCAGTGGAGACACGGAGGCCGCCCGCCCCGCGGCCCCTCCAGCTCTGCTGATCGGCTGCTCATCACCTCACACGGCAAC
>NW_009260612.1:1227271-1244439 GCF_000687185.1 Egretta garzetta
TCTCAAATTGTCCCACGTCTGCCCATTTCCACTGCATCAAACCCCTTCCCTTCTGGGAAAAGGTGCAGGAAGGCTTCTGTTGGGCTGGGGGGAGCAGCACAGAATCACTTTTTCCTCTGTATCACCTGAGTTTTTGTTCAGGTGGAAATGGGGCACTTCCCCCCAGAGCACCGTGTTGAGAAGGGTGAAATTTATGGCTGAAATATCAAGCATTATCTTGGGGCGAAATCATAGCTCTTGCGCGGAAGGTTGAATTTCCACCAGCTTTTACATCCTAAAATTTCTGTTGCTCCTTCAAGTGGTATTTCACTTCCACCTTTTCTGCAAGTGGACTTTCTGTCCATGCAGATATTCGTGAAATAAAAATTGTTGGTTTCTGCCGCGTCTCCCGTCTCAGAGATGGGCTTTGTGCAAGGACCAGCAATTTCAAATAAAACCAACAAATGCTCCACTTCAAAATGTTCTAACAGCTCAGGGAAAAAAAAAACAACAGAAAAGAAAAGCAGTCTTTCAAACAGTACCCACGAAGCTATTTGAAGAAATTGCTAGGCAATGCTTTTCTTAGCTATTGAAAGTCATAAAAGTCATAAATTTTTTCATCTACTTTAAAATAACTCCACCAATTCATAGTGATACGGGGTCGGGAGCGGACAGAGCTCTGCTGGCTCTCAGCAGCCGGGTTCTCCTGCAGCTCCCAAAGCCGCCTGCGCTGCAGTTGCCCATAGCACAGGGCATCGTAAAGGAACCTGGCCAGCAAGCGTTGGAAATGTTTTGGGAAGCAGGAATTGCAGGGCAGAGCAAAGCCCTGCTCCTCCGCCTCCCCACGCCGCTGCGGCCGACGCTCAGGCAGCTCCCGACGGGAGCTCGCTGCAAGCAACTGGTCCGTGTTGGTTTTCTCCAGACACACGCCCGTCCCCTGGGCTCTGCTGTCCATGGCTGCACTCTGCAGCTCCAGGGGCAAAACGATCAGAGAATCATAGAATCATGGAATGTTTGGGGTGGGAAGGGACCCCCAGAGGTCACCCAGCCCAACTCCCCTGCAGGAGCAGGGACACCTTGAACCACATCAGGTTGCTCACAGCCCTGGCCAACCTGGCCTGGAATGTTCCCAGGGATGGGGCCTCCACCCCCTCTCTGGGCAACCTGTTCCAGTGTTTTACCACCCTCATTGTAAAGAATTTCTTCCTTATATCTAGTCTAAACCCACCCTGTTCCCCTAAGGGAAGCCTCGCTGTAGGGTTAGAGGTGGGACACGCTGATGGGGTGGCAGGGTCACTGCACTGCTTCCAGCCTGTTTTACCCAACACAATAATCGGTGGAAGACGATGACACTTTGGACCTTGCCGAGCTTATCCTCGTGACAGATTATGCTGAAAGAGTCTTCAACTCTGCCTTTGCTGGTGGTGCATTTTGGGATGCTGCAATGCTGCACCAGCACCCAGCCCAAAGACCTGGTCAAGGGCTGGTGTTCTGTCCCCAGCTGCCATCGCTGTGGTCGTCCAGTGCTGCCTTACCCCACATAACCACCATGGGACTGTGATAGCGGGGGGGTTGTTGGGGAGCCAGGAGCACGGGGGTATTCCTGAAGGCAGCCGAGCCAGCGGTGGGGTGTCCCCAGGGCAGCCATGACCCCCAAACGGGGTGCAGCCCCACGGCACCCGAGCTGGGGCAGGGACAGGGAGAGGCTCCATCACCTCCTGGCCAGATGAGGTCCCAGGCCAGGCCCACAGCCCATCCAGGGACTGAAGTACATCTCATCACTTCCTAACAGCCACGATCACGACGAGCAAGCCGAACACCAAAGGCTGCCGATGAGCAAAGCGGGGAGAGCTTCCACTAGACATAGAGGGAGCAGGAGTGCGTCTGCATCTGGACCATCCCCTGGGGTGAAGACCTGCCTAAAAACCAAGGTAGGGCTCAATCCAGCTGCTAGCAGCTGCCGTAGGAAATACAGGGCACACATACAAATAAAGTCATGGTTTGGAGCTGGAACTCTCAAAAAAACCCCCTAAACCAAACCACGCAGAAAACTGTGAGCCCTGTAAGCACCGAACTGTGCTGTTTATGGAGACACCTGCCTTCTTCAGCTTCGCATTTTGGTTTTGCCAATACCTCTATCCATAATCTGAAATGCATGATTTCTGTTAAATTTCCCGCTAAGAAGCTCATCTCCTAAAATGCGCATGGAAATGGGAGACACAAGGACTGCACATACGGGGGCAGAAAACGTTCTGTTTAAACTTCCAGGTTATCATCCAAGGAAATTGTCTGCAGGAGCGCAGCCCCCTGAGCCCGCTGCGAACGACTTCAAATGCAGCAGCTCCACGGCACATCCAAAAGAAACACTGGAAAGGAAAAAGAGATGGAAAACCCCAGAAATCTGTCTTCCAAAAAGGGAAAAGCTGTTGCAAAGCTCTTCCTAGACGGTCTGAAAATATTTCACATCGCTGCTCTGACTCATCAGAAATGCTGGCAGGGAATTTTCCAATAGCATCCAATTTAACCTTTTAGAAAATGCTGCTTCAACAAAAAAACATCTGCTGGGAATATGTCAATATAGGCAAAACTATTTAGGGAAAAATATACGAAACAAACTATTTTCATAAGAAAGGAATGATGCAACATCTAATTTTTAAAGAAATATATAAATATTATGAAGGATAACAATAGCTAAAATCTAAAAATATAAAATCCAGGCCTTATCAGTGTGATTCCTTTGATCAATAAAATATGTTTATGCCTTGTTTTTGTATACACACATATATAAAAATTCATAGATGTACGAATTTAATGGAAATTTTAAAAGTATATGTTTTAGTTCTGATTCAGAAGGAAACAAATGCTCTGAACGCAGGGAAATCCGGTAAAACAAACACTGAATTTCCGAAAGCTTTATTCTGCAGACCCAAGCTTAGATTTTTGACACCTATTTCCTGTTGCTAAATGTTACTGTTAAGATTATCTCGTGGCACATTTTAATAAACCACAAATTAAGCTGTCTGTGAAGACAGAAGGATAGAGTCTCCTGCCCGTGGACTGCAACAGGCCAGTAGCACGTGGAAAGGACGCGGTGATATCTACACCTGGAGCAAGAAGAACAGGATCTCTGTATTTTTCCCTTTTTCCAGGCTGTGTCGGGGTGGTGTGTGATGGGACCGAGCCATTCGCATGGTGGGTCCACGGAGCAAATCTGTCTCCAGGCTGAGTGCGAACCCATCCTGCCCATCCCCTCCCTGCAGGCAGCTGGCGCCTGCCGTGGCATATTCCCAGCTTTTGAAGAAGAGCCAGTTGTTGTATGAAGGAGTCTCACCCCGCTCTGCTCAGCGCTGGTCAGGCCAACCCTGTAATCCTGGGTGCAGTTCTGGTCCCCGCTGTACAAAAAAGCTGTGGGCAGGCTGGAGGGGTCCAGAGCAGGGCCACCAAGGTGACCCAAGGGCTGGGAAGCCTCTCTCAGCTGTATGGGGATGGGCTGGGGCTCAGGGGAATCTCATCACCATGTACCAGTACCTAAGGGGTGGCTACAGGGAAGATGGAGACTCCCTTGTCAGGAGTCCCATGGAGAGGACAAGAGGCATGGACACACGTCCCAGCTGAACATGAGAGGGAAACTTTTCCCCATGAGAACAGTCACCCCTTGGAATAATCTCCCCAGGGGAGGGGTTGACTCCACCACGTTGGACACTGTGGCACTGGGCCACCTTGTCTGGGCTTCTGGGTCCCTTCCAACCTGGGATTCTATGATTCTATGATGTCAACAGAGCCAGCTAAAGGAGCTCCAAAAAATCCCCCTCTCCTCTCTTTGACATCAGGTTTCTCTCCATGTCTAATGTCTTCTCTAAACCAAGACATTGCTCAGGTGCTGGGGCTGCTCTTCAGCCTCTCCCGGCATGGACATTGCTCTGCAGTGGCCCCAGCCATGAGCGCACCCCGGGAGCAGCAGCGATGCCGCCCGGCACAGGTCTCACCCTGCAGCCCTGCCACGGCAGCAAGGTGCCGAGAGGAGGCTGGCGGCAGGGCAATGTGGCAGAGAAACCAGCCCCACATATTTAAAAAGTACTAATTGCCGTATTTTATCCGACCTTGATAATAGGAGCAGATGGCATGATTTGTGTAACAACATATTGAAAAATAAGTCTCGGAAATAATTAGTGTCATAAATAAACTTCCCTGCTTTGGGGCTCTGGGACTGATTAGATAAAAGTCTTAGCAGCAATGATTACCACAAAGACGAAAAAGCAAAACTCTGCCCTTCCAGCAGTAAATACCAGTTCTGTGGCCCAAATCCCCCAAATTGGGTGTGACCTCTCGGAGGCAGGCGTTTCTGCACAACTAGCACAGCCAAGCATCTGCTTTGCCAGGCTTGGGCCGCCCAGTGCTCGGTCTTGGGGGTTTTGCACTTTTCATGGATATTCTCACATCTTGGGAGATGCCAGAGGAGCATTTGGCAGAGCCCTGCAGAAGGGCAGGGGCACGTTGCCTGCCTCTGGAGCCAGCAGCATCCCCAGACCCCATGGCCACCCCACGTGCGAGTTGTTGGGAAGGTGAGGTATCCCCACCACCTCCCAGCAAACCTGCCGGCTGCGCAAACAGGGCCAAAAGAGGCGGGTGATGAGGCGCTGGGCAGGGGTAGGCAGGGGATGCTGGCAGAGCAAGGCTCCCGTGAAGCTGAGGTCAGCCCTGCTGGATCCAATGCTGCAAAAATGCAATGCCTGTGCTCTGCTCGCCTGCAGGAATCACAAGCAAAGACCGGCTTTCTTGCAAATGCTGTGTTGTGTGTCTGGGAATTACTTGTGGCACCCAGGGCATCCCCAGCACCCCCACCCAGCTGAGCAAGCCTGGGACCTGCTAACAGCCTGGACCCAGCAGCAAAGCACCCAGGACCGGTGGCGGCTGGAAACCAGCAGGGGCTGGAGACCGATTCCCAACAGCATCGACTGAAACACCTCTGCCCTCCTGTTGCTGAAGCCTGCTGCCTTTTTTTTTGGAGGGGGGAGGAATTACGTTTTAGATATTTGCAGCCCTTCGATTATTTATAAGCCACTGCGAGTTATTCATGGGCGGCCGGTACGAGTCACCAGTAGCTGTGCAAGGGCAGCTGGTATCGCCGCAGCTGGGCGAGCGGCTGACTGCAGGGCTGGGGGCTGGTTGGTTGGTTTAGAGGCAGAATAGGTAACAGGTACCATCGGCACATCGCTCCTTTCCCCTGTTGGGAGGTAATTAATAATCTGTAACAAGACCAGGCAAGGCCCTGAGCCCCCTGGTCTTGCCTGGCCCCGCTCTGAGGAGGGCTGGACACCCAGACGTCCCTTCCTGCCGCAATTATCCAGTGCTTCTGTGGTTCATAAATTCCCATTAAAACTTAACAGGCAATTTCAATTTCATAAAATCAGTCTACTCGTTTTGCAAATCAGTTTTGCCTATCCGGTCATGTCTCTCTATTTTAATAATATTCTTGTGAATTTTGGAATTTTACAATATAAATAAAAGAGGAGTTTTTAGGAGTTTTTAATTACTTCTGGTGACTTGAAAACGTTGGGACAGAAAGAAACAAGGGTGAGCCTAGAGGATGTGCTCTGGATGTATTGGCTACATAGTTATCCGCACACAGCCGACCATCCTGAAGATTTCCTTTGAAGTCCCTGACTTTCCTTTTAACGCCACATCTCCAGCGGGTGTAACAGGCATTTCTAATCCATTTGGCTTTGCCAGACCAAAGTTGCCATAAATCAGGCTGGGTTCTTGCAGCCAGAAATACCAATTCATCCACTGGCTTGGGGTGAAAGTTTCTGCAGGTTCCAGCACCTGTGGGTCCCCAGGGCCGAGAGCTGCGGGGACAGGACACACGGGATTCATATTTACCATAAAATAGCCAGAAATAACTCAGCGCAGGCTTTTCTGTGCAGCAGAGCAGAAGAAGGGTATTAAAGAGCTCAGTGATATCTGAGAGAGAGAGAAAATTAAAAACTGAGAAAAAGGTAATTTGGGGCTGAAGTGGCACTGTGACACGGGGCTGCTGCTCTCCCCAGGACCTGAGAACCTCTTGAGCTCACTGCTGACACTTCATCTTTCCTTGAAGTGGTTTCCCCATGCAGCTGACATCAAAGGCATAAATCTCCTTTTCCTCGATTTCTTAAATGGTCACAGAAGCAGACGACAGGATGAGAGCAACAGGGATGATGGGGGGACTGGAGCATCTTCCCTAGGAGGAAAGGCTGAGGGAGCTGGGCTTGTTCAGCCTGAAGAAGAGAAGGCTGAGAGGGGATCTCACCAACACGGACAAATATCTCAAGGGTGGGTGTCCAAGGACGGAGCCAGACTCTTCCCAGTGGTGCCCAGCGCCAGGACAAGGGGCCATGGGCACAACCTGAAGCAGAAGAGGTTCCAGTTGAATGGGAGGAAGAACTTGTTGACTGTGAGGGTGATGGAGCCCTGGCCCAGGCTGCCCAGGGGGGCTGTGGAGTCTCCTTCTCTGGAGATCTTCAACCCCCGCCTGGCCGCTGTCCTGTGCCCCCTGCTCTGGGTGAGCCTGCTTGGGCAGGGGGGTGGCACTGGGTGAGCTCCCGAGGGCCCTGCCAGCCCCTGCCAGGCTGGGATTCTGGGATTCTGTGACTTTTGTGTGTGCAAGAGCACTGAGTTTCTGGAACTCCGAAATCCTGCATGACTTGGTTGGTTCCTCATGGGGAGGCTGTAGAGGAAGCAGAACCATGTGTGTCCGGTGGCTGGAGTCCAGCTCTTCCTTGTCCAGACTCAGCAAACCACGGCCACATTGTTTGCTGTTCCCAAGGTCCCCATTTCTTCTTGAAAACTTTCTGTTCTTTCATTGCTGTAGTTTGTTGCTCTGCAGCTAACCCTAATTCCATTCATTTATATCACTGTGTATTATTGTAGTATAACATAAAATGTGTAACATTTAGTGCACGGATCCAAACAAAAAAGGTTTCCACCATTTATTGCACAGAAAATTATACTTCAAGTGCAGTCAGAAATGACGTTTGCTCCCCTATTTGTGCCTCAATGGCTTTAATGTTTCAGATACTACTACAAAAAGGTGCATCTGTAACTAATTTAGGCAGCATGAAGAGATGGCGATGCACTTCTTACATGCAAACTTCCCTGCAATAAGTGGGAGTGCTGCTTGTATAAGCTTCCGTAGCCGTTAGGGATCACCGGATAACACAACCTTTGGAAGGCAAGTTCTCATGCAGTAGCTTATCTGAGGCAGATCCAAAGCAGCATAGCCCAGGTAACTGTGTGGTTTGAGCATTTAAGCTTAAAGTTGGGGGGGGGTTTATTATAAAATCATAAGAATTTATTTTTCTGTCACATTTCTTGGAATTCTCTCTTTTTTCCAGCCGCCCCTGTGCACTAGATGAGCAGGTCACGATGCAGGCTTTGCAGGTAAAGGGGCTGGGTCGGCCCATCCACTTTGCGTGGGTCACATAACATCAAATCTCTGCACCTGAGCCACCGGTGCAGCCACCCCACCCCAGCCAACGGGGAGAAACGGGCGCTTTTGGAGCTAATTCAGGCACTGCTGGCTGTCGGTGAATCGCGGCTCCCTTTGCCTGTGGGCTACAAAGGCAGCCTAGGAGCGGAGAGCTGAAGGCAAGCTGAAGCTGCTGCTCCCTAAGCCTGACTCTACCCCTTCAGGCGGGAGTCTAGAGGGTTACTGAGGGAGAGGGCGATACTGTTTAGAGGTTAGCCAACATGCCTTTAGAAAGAACAGTAATTCCTTAACGGGTCAATAAATGCAGCAAGCTTACATGCCACGTTACTGCACAGTTCTAGCACTGCAAGCAACGATGAGCTGTTACTGGTGTTCTTGTTGAGCCGTGGTTGTACAGCCCTAGGAAAATCTTGCAGATGACGCACAGAAGCACCACTCGCTTCCAGTTCTACCTCCTTTTCCGCCCCTTGCTGCTGCATTTAGCAGTACGGTACAAGTTTACTCCTCCTGACGAGCCCATCCCATCTTACCCCAGCTCCCACAGGGAGGCTTTCGGGCACAGGCCTGTCGGAGAGTCCAGCGGGTGTCCCAGGCGTCCCCTCCCGTGCCCTGCAGGCCAGCTCACCGTCTGTAGCCTTCCCCTCTCCTACCAACATAAACCCCCCCATTTTTTGTTCTCCACATACTTTCATGCCTGTTGCCTGTGGTCTCCTTTCTTGAGCTAGGCTTTTGCGAGCTCCATGCCTCCTCTTCTTCACCCCAACTCCTCCCAGACAAACAACCTGCCACCAATTAGCTTTCCTCGTCAGAGCCAGAGCTGCCTTGTGGTTTGACCTGGCTGGCAGTGGGATGGGGGAGAGAATCAGGGAAAAAAGTAAGACCCGTGGGTTGAGATAGAGACAGTTTAACAAAAGAAAAAAAATAACAATAGTGATAATGGTAAGACCATATGCAGAATACACAGAGCGAGTGCTGCACAATGCAATTGCTCACCACCCACTGACCGATGCCCAGCCCATCCGAGCAGCGATTGCTGCCCCCCAGCCAACCCCCCCCGAGCATGACGTTCCATGGTCTGGAATAGCTCTTTGGTCAGTTGGGGTCAGCTGTCCTGGCTGTGCCCCCTCCCAGCTTGTTCTGCCTCTGGCCGAGCAGGAGAAGCCCAAAAAGTCCTTGGCCAGTCTCAGCACTACCCAGCAACAACCAAACCATCAGTGAGTTATCAACATTCTTCTGGTACTAAATCCAAACCACAGCACTGTGCCAGCTGATAGGAAGAAAATTAACTCTGTCCCAGCCAAAATCAGGACAAGCTGTTTGATCCATGCTCCAACGCGGTGACTACCTGGGCAACTGCAGCCTGAGATGGCATCGCGAATCTGGGGAAGGTGGCCTTGCACCCCCAGGCTCCCTTCCAGCCCTGCGCTCCATGCTGGTTGTAGCTCGTTTCCACTATGCGCTTTTCGGACAGAATTCTCTTAGTTTAGCCTGGGTATCCCTATGGACTCCCCATTAACCAGAAGAGGTTCGCATACCAGAGCCACAACATAACCTTGTCCCTACCCACAGCATCGCCCACCCTGCGTCCCAGGGTGCCCCAGCTTCCCCCAGGCCCAGCCCTACCCAGCAACAACCAAACCATCAGTGAGTTATCAACATTCTTCTGGTACTAAATCCAAACCACAGCACTGTGCCAGCTGATAGGAAGAAAATTAACTCTGTCCCAGCCAAAATCAGGACAAGCTGTTAGATCCGTGCTCCAACGCGGTGACTACCTGGGCAACTGCAGCCTGAGATGGCATCGCGAATCTGGGGAAGGTGGCCTTGCACCCCCAGGCTCCCTTCCAGCCCTGCGCTCCATGCTGGTTGTAGCTCGTTTCCACTATGCGCTTTTCGGACAGAATTCTCTTAGTTTAGCCTGGGTATCCCTATGGACTCCCCATTAACCAGAAGAGGTTCGCATACCAGAGCCACAACATAACCTTGTCCCTACCCACAGCATCGCCCACCCTGCGTCCCAGGGTGCCCCAGCTTCCCACCAGTGCCTCGCTGGCAGCGAGCCCCCCGCCACCCCCCCACACACACCCTCAGCAGGCTCAGGACCGCATCCTAAGGGCAGGAAAGCAAATTCCAGTGGTGGCTCTTGGAGTCCCAGGCTGCGGGCTATGTGCTCACCACATTCCTCAAACACAACCGCGGCTTTCATGAAATGGGACACGAACTGGAGTCAGAAGGAAATAACCAGTTATTAGGCAGTTTCAGATACTGACTGCTGTTCCTGCCTGCCACTGCCAGAGCTACTCTCCTATGTGGACACAGAAAAAAAACCCCTATCGGCATAGAAAATTAATGAAAAATGCAAAATATTTCTTATCACAGGTGGTTGCTCTAGATTATTTATCACAACAAGATTTCAGAGGGTCTCTCAGGGACCTGCCATCCTCAGATACTCACAAACCAGTATTAATTCCAAACATTATTAAGACACATTTAAAGCCCTTATTAAATGCAATCAAGTCTGATTTAGAAAGACTGGGAAGGTAAACATAATTAAAATGAATGCACTGCCTGGAATATAAATTCTTTTTCATCCAGCATTTGAGAGTCATATTGAGAGAAAATTAATAACCTTAAGCGGTGTTTTTTTGTGGCCCACTGAGGAAAGAAAAGGTTTGGTTACCCTTGTTAAAAACTTTGCAGGTTCCTTTGAAGAGGGATGCTGAATCCTAAGTATGATTTTCCTAACACAGTGCTTCCTCCCTGGGTGGCTGGAGCAGACGGCGCACTTGAGCGGGAAGTTTTAGGATGGCTTTAATTGAATAACCGTCACCAGAAGAGGAGAAGGGAGAGGTGGGAAAACCTGAAGCTTGCTGCGTCCTCTTCCCACAGCTGCATGCAAGCCCCAGGCACACACAGCCGGCATCGCGAGCCACCGCAAGGCGACCGTGGAAGGTGCTTGTGAAGGCTTTCGGGTGGCGAGGAGGAGGGGTGCGGAGCCAGGGCACGAGCGGAGGCGGCTGTCTCAGCCCGCAGCGCCACCAGCCAGCCGCCTCCCACAGCCTGCAGGACCAGCGCAGAGCAAGGACTCGTCCCCGGCGTCACCCAGATGATGATTTCCAGTCATTTTGAAGGGGGTAAGGGGCAGACAGGGCGGGTGGGAAGAGAGTAGGCCCAACCAGAGACATCCAGTGCACGAACCCCTCTCCCCAGCCCCAGCTTTCGGAGGGGTGGGACGACCCGAGCACGGAGCAGCCGTCAGCGGGAGCCGCTCTTCTGCGGAGCTGGGCGAGTGGGTGGCACAAGGCGGCAGGGAGCCGGGGGGCTGCGGTGCCCAACCCCACGGCCTGGGATGCCCTCTGCTTCCATGCTCCCCCCAGCAACCCTGTGGTCACTGCGCTGCCCTGCGGAGAGCTGGGGAGAGAGCTGGACCCACCTGCAAGGTGGGGGGTTATCGAGCCCAGCGAAAAGCAACAGGCGCTGGCAGCTCTTTGGCCATCGCCCCACTCCATGGCCTGCCCCGAGCAAGCAGCTTCACAGCCAAGTCTTACCTTAGTCATTTGTATTATTGTTTTAGTTCTCTTGTTTATAAAATAGGCAGGAGTTGGCAGATGGCAGTGAAGGCAAACAAATCTACTTCCAGCGGAAAACAAACTCATTTCTGAGCTTTTTTATTTTTTGTAAAGTTATTTTCTTGAGAGCTGTTAGCTACAAGGCAGTAATCCCCCCTTAATCCGTCATAATGCCATTTGTTGAAAGTCCTGTTTCCACCGCTAATTGTGTTTCTGGAGCTAAACCTTGACACTTCCCGTCAGCCTGATTTCCAAGGCAGCCCAAAAGCGCAGGGTTAATCCTCCAAAGCCGGTTTAATGTCCTCTAGGGCAGCCAGCCCTGCCCGGGCCTGGGCTGCTCCCTGCCGGCCCCGCCAGCCCCGCCTGGGGTTGTGTTATGGAAAAGGTAATTCCTTCCTAACTCCCCTTTTACAGCATTTCCCAAATGTCTGACATGAGTAATTTTACACAAAAAAAAAAAGAAAAAAAGAGTTAAAGCAGTGATTGTAATGTCTGTGGGAAGGGAAGGGAAGGGAAGGGAAGGGAAGGGAAGGGAAGGGAAGGGAAGGGAAGGGAAGGGAAGGGAAAAGGGACTGAACATCAGCCAAAGCTGGCATCCTAAAATGCAGACAAAAAGCTGGGCTTTACATTGTGTTCCTTCTTGAGAAAAAGCATTTCACATTAAATATTCTGTCAAAGGAAAGCAAAGGAAAAGTGAGTGAAAGAGTGCAGACAGACCCACTTTTTCTGTGTGCTTAATCAAGAACTTTGTATTTAACTTTCAAGTACTTAATCAAGGACTTTGCATTTGCAAATATTAACTTAACCTCCTCTTCAGGAGTCCGAAACTACAGCGTCCTCATGGCCAACTGTCCTACTACTTGTGAGATGCTCATTTTATGCCTTAAAACTCGCTTTTGTACCCTACTTCTCCCCATTTCGCACTGCCGTCCGCTCCCATGGCGCCGACCCGGGGGATGGGACACCCCCTCAGGCCTCGCCCTCCCTCGGGCCCCAGCGCTCAGCGAGCGTGCCCGGGGTCATCGCATCCAGAGCTCGTTCTTTACGCAGCGCTGAGATACCTTGGTACTTGGGGTTTTTACAGACGAGACGTATCGAAACACTGAATATGCAGGTCATAACGAGGGGGGTGAAACCCTGGCAGGGGTTGCCCCGAGAGGGGGTGGAGGCCCCATCCCTGGGAACATTCCAGGCCAGGTTGGCCGGGGCTGTGAGCAACCTGATGTGGTTCAAGGTGTCCCTGCTGCTGCAGGGGGGTTGGGCTGGGTGACCTCTGGGGGTCCCTTCCCGCCCAAAACATTCTGGGATTCTATGAATGCGCACAATTTACCTCAAAGTCTTCTCAGAGACGTGTCTGTATTCTTCCACAGTTTTGTTTTCTCCTCCCTGTATTCATTTTCTCCTGTCTTTGCTCCCTTCCTTATGCTCACATTAGGGACTCAAGCCATAAAGAACAAATAAGGCAAAAACAGGATTTCCTACCAAACCTGTAAATAAGAGTTTGACTTGAAGTATTTGTGTTAAAGGAAGACATGAAGTCCTTCTGACAATCCCTTTCAGATTTTATTATGGACATTCTGGTCAATTCTTGACCATCTGCCCATCCAGTTTCTGATCCCTCGTGAAGTTCCAGGTGGACACCCATTGCCGTTACCCCCCCCAGCCACGTATGACAACGAGGAACACTCCCATGACAGTGACCTACAAGGTGTCAGGGAGGATCTCTTTGGAATTAAGCAGCAGATGCCTCTGGTTATATCAAGTGTGACCAGTTGCACTCATGGCCCTGCGGAGAGCGGCTGTCACGACAGGCAGATGCCTGACGAGTGGTGCAGAACTGGACTTTGTCACTCCCGAATTATTCCAGGTCAGCAGAATGGATTTCATTGCTGGCTTCACAATGTCATCTTGCTGTTTGAGAATGTGGTCACATTCCAGAAGACTGGGGAAGGGATATCATAAATCAGTATTTTCAAAACAGAAGATCAATCTGCTTTCTCATTCTATGGAAAAATAGAATTTTTATTATTCCCAGTTTAGAGTAGTGCTACTGGCCAGCTACAGCGTGCATCAGTCCCCAAACAAGAGACAGCTAGTTTACAGTCTGCACAGGCTGAGGCACAGGCTGCAGCCTGGATGCTGTCTGCTTTTTTGGAGGAAAATGCTTGGGAGCAAAAGGACTTTATCACATGGAATTCGCAGGTACTCCTGGCTCGCTGCATTTCTCTGCAGGGTGGTGCGTGCCGCTGCAGCGCGGGTGCCACGGGGCTGCGCCAGCATAGCCCACCCCGGGCACAAAACCCTATCCGTGCGTTCACACCGATTCCCACCAGGGCTGCTTCAGCTGGAGGCGGTTCAGAAAGGGGCAATGGCGCTCGCGCTGGCCTGCACCGCCTCACACCCCCCAGCGCCGGACTTCGGGGCAGTTTGAGCTGTCATTGCTGCAGATTGTGTCTGGGCAAGCGTTTTTTTCATCAACGCCAGTCGAAGTTGTATTGATTCTTTTTTGGCACTTTTTCACAGAAGCTGCATACAGGGCACAGGCTCGGGAGGTGGTGGCTGAACTTCTCTTGCTCGGTGGGAATGCCAGCCGCGGCTGGTCCTGGGTGCTCAGAATAGCGGGGCAGCGAAGAGCCCCAGTGCTGACCTGGACTCTTTGGGAAAAGCAGCAGCGACCAACGCTGCCATTAGTGGGCAATGCCTGTGAACGCATCCCTTATTTTTTACAGGCAGATAGCTGCCTGCCAGGGGGATGAGTGAGAAATTACCATCCCAGATTGGTCAGGCTTTGCACCAACAGCATCTCACTGCCTTTTGCACCTATTTCGGTAGTCAGACCTCAGCAG
This sequence comes from Egretta garzetta, assembly GCF_000687185.1. NCBI lineage: Eukaryota > Metazoa > Chordata > Aves > Pelecaniformes > Ardeidae > Egretta > Egretta garzetta. Next base: position 1,241,134 of record NW_009260612.1, read on the forward strand.
CTGACAAACGGACTGGTGAAGGGTATGTTGCAGTTGAAGAAGGAGGTATGGGCCTGCGAGCCACCTCCAGAGGCAGGGCAGAAGAAAGCAGATCATGAGGACAGGCAAAAAAAAATTAGGAAAAATAAAATCTCACCTCCTGTGGAGATCCCTTGCCACAAAATCCCAGAATCCCAGCCTGGCAGGGGCTGGCAGGGCCCTCGGGAGCTCACCCAGTGCCACCCCCCTGCTCAAGCAGGCTCACCCAGAGCAGGGGGCACAGGACAGCGGCCAGGCGGGGGTTGAAGATCTCCAGAGAAGGAGACTCCACAGCCCCCCTGGGCAGCCTGGGCCAGGGCTCCAGCACCCTCACAGTCAACAAGTTCTTCCTCCCGTTCAACTGGAACCTCTTCTGCTTCAGGTTGTGCCCATGGCCCCTTGTCCTGGCGCTGGGCACCACTGGGAAAAGTCTGGCTCTGCCCTCGTGACCCCCACCCTTGAGATATTTGTAGGTGTTGATGAGATCCCCTCTCAGCCTTCTCTTCTCCAGGCTGAACAAGCCCAGCTCCCTCAGCCTTTCCTCGTAGGGGAGATGCTCCAGTCCCCCCATCATCCTTGTTGCCCTCCTCTGGACTCTCTCTGTCCAGGGAGCGAGACTTGTAAGAAAGCAAGAGAAGGGCATTCAGGGTGGGGTTGCAGCTCTTCCTGCTACTGAACAAATGTCTCTTTGCAACGTTACATTTACATACTTATAAAATAAAATTCAGTACTATTAAGGTTGTAAATAAGTTCTGTACATTTTTGTTAAAACCTTGCGCCAAAGGCCTTCATTTTACACCTCTGTGCTGCAGTTCCTCTCTACAGTACAGAGGCAGTGCTCATACCAGAGATGTTCTCAGATTGCTTTTGGCTTCCAGCACCGTGGCTCTCTGATGCCTCTTCTCTCCTTTCTCTCTTGGCATCAGTCATGAGTGCCAAACCTCTTGGGAGCGCCATTCAGAATCAGTTCTGGTTTGTGACAACAAAAATTGGTCATTTTTACATTTTGGTGCATGCATCAGGTCCTGGGTGCCAGGTAAATCAAACACCCACCTGTACCGAGGCCTGGGGGCTGGGATGGGTGCCCCAGAGCAGATGCCGAGAGTGACACCAGAGGCAGCTTGGAGCCAGCGTGCCTGGCTAGCCAGGGGCACGGAGAGGCATCTCTCACCTCCCCCCGCGGGAAGGCACCCTCGCCCAGGAGACATTCCTTCCCCTTCCCCCACAAAACTTGGGTTTGCTTTAGATTTGTTTGATTTTCCTTATCCCTTCAGGAGGTGGGGTGAAGAGAAAGGCAGTCGCATCAAAGTGTTAACGCCGATTCGACATCTCGAAGGCAGGTCGTACTGCAAATTAACTCTTTGATAGTGGTGCTCCAGAAAACTTACAAAGATTTAAATTAGTCACCCGTGATATGGATTAGCATGGCTTTGATGTAGTTTCAAGGACTGGAATAATATTTTTGTAATTTAAAACAGGAGATTACAAATGCAGCGCTGTGAACTACAGGGAACGGGATGGACGAAGGGGTCGGGTTGGTGCCTGTTGTCATGGATGGAGTGAGAGGGAGGCAAAAATAATATATTTTATTGGTGTAAAACAGTGAGTTAAGGAAGTTCAGTGGGGGGCGCTCGGAATAGCGGGGCAGCGAAGAGCCCCAATGCTGACCCGGACTCTTGGGAAAAAACAGCAGCGACCGACGCTGCCATTAGTGGGCAATGCCTGTGAACGCATCCGTTATTTTTTACAGGCAGATAGCTGCCTGCCAGGGGGATGAGTGAGAGATTACCATCCCAGACTGGTCAGGCTTTGCACCTGACCAGTTGTCCCGTTGTCAGCACCCTTTGTGAGGCTGTTTGCACGCATTTCGAGATGGAAGCTGACCGCAGCCCTCCCGCAGGCAGTGTCCCCCGCCAGCGGACGCCTGCAAGGTACCAGCAGCAGCGACTGGTGGGCTCGCTTTGCAAGCCACGCGCTGCTCATCTCCGCCAACTCCTTCTTGCAGCTTGGGGTCACATGTTCGACCAAAGCGTGGACCTGGAGCAGTACTGCTTCCTACTCCATGTTTTTCTGTAATGCCACTCTTAAAAAAAATACCATATCCCCTTGGTCATGATTTAAAGATTTTACTTTCATTTTCTTTTTGCAGATTTATAATAACTACCGTAACTGCAGGGAAGTTGAAGCTATATGAAAGCCACATGGTAACTTGAACTTCAAAACACATTCAAGTTCTCAGCCAGTGCAAATGCGTTCACTTTCTCTGGCCTACACTGGTTTAAGCTGTTCATATACGGTATGCAGACTCCGTGGTGTACGTTATTATCTCCTGAATGTCACCCAGCTTGCTTGCTATGTACGTATAATTAATGACTTCTGAAAAAACCCCGAGAAACAAGCAGGAAAACCTTTTCCCTGAAAATGCTGTAAAGTGTTTTCTGTTTTTCCACAACATGTCTTCACATTCTCAAAATACAGCTGTCAAACCGTCTTATTCCATATTTCACATTCACTGGTCCTTCTTCACCTCTTTATTACTTTTATTGTTCCTACTACTTCTTCACCCAGAGCAAATTCCTCACCCGCCTTCGGCACAAGTGGACCCCTGCCCCCTGACCAGCACCTCTGGGAGGGAAGGGACCCCCAGAGGTCTGCAGGAGCAGGGACACCTTGAACCACATCAGGTTGCTCACAGCCCCGTCCAACCTGGCCTGGAATGTTCCCAGGGATGGGGCCTCCACCCCCTCTCTGGGCAACCCCTGCCAGAGGTCTTAAACCTCCTTGGGGCTCTTCTTCATCCCCTCCCTGCACTCTGTTTTCAGTCCCATCACTGCTTCTGGATAAAGTCTCTGCAACAACAGGAAAAAGAAAAAAGCACTGTTTAGAAGGAGAAGCAACAATAGTCCCTGTCTTTGGGGCGTCCTGCAAGTTAAGACACAGCACTCTGGAACGGAAGCCAAGGCTGAATTTTTGTTGTGGAAGCAATCCCCAAGGACTGTTCTGTTTCCAGAGAGAATAATCAACTTTTCTTGCTGGAAGGACAGCAAAATGTCATTTCTGAGCCTTCTGTTTGCTGTGGCTTAACCCAGCAGGCAGCTGAGCACCACCCAGCTGCTTGCTCACTGCCCCCCTGGCCCGTGGGGTGGGGGAGAGAATCGGGGGGAAAACAGTGAAATTCATGGATTGAGATAAAGACAGTTTAATGGGACAGGAAATGAAGGGGAAATAATAATAATAATAATAACAACAATAACAATAATAATAATAAAATAATAGAAGAATATACAG
>NW_009260612.1:1244459-1256155 GCF_000687185.1 Egretta garzetta
CTGGGCATGAGGCCCCATGGTCTGGAATAGCCCTGGGGCCAGTTGGGGTCGGCTGTCCTGGCCGTGCCCCCTCCCAGCTCCTTGTGCCCCTGGCAGAGCAGGGGAAGCTGAAAAGTCCTTGCCTGGTGTAAGCCCTGCTCAGCACCAACGGAGCCATCGGGGAGTGACCAACATTCTGCTCCTCCGAAACCCAAACCCCCACGCTGGGCCCGCTGCTGGCAGGAAAATCAGCTCTGTCCCAGCTGGAACCAGGGCACTGTTGCAAAAAAACCCCGTTCCTTTATGCTGTTTCCCTGGCATCCACACACATCCTTTAAAAAATAAGATGGACATAAAATGAAATAATAAGCCTTAGTGAAATAATGCGCATTGCACCGATGTTTGGTTTCTGAAAAACAAACCACAAAAGCATGATGGCAAGAGGGGTTCGGACGCTGGTGAAGCATCCTCTTCCAAGAGGTTGGAAAGAAGTGTTTCAATCTTTTTGTTTTCAAATGACTTTTTGTTCAATTTAAAAAGACTATAGAGTATAAGAGGCAGTAAAATGGTAACTCAAAATATTTTTGAGCAAGAAGCTATTTTATAATGGCAAATTGCATCTTTGTGGGATTTGTCAGAATTTAGCTCTCCAGGTTTTACCATCAGTTGAAACGAAGGCAAATTTGAAATGTGGGGATTACTTGAACAGTAAAATTCTTATTTTTGGCATCTCTATTTCTAACGCCCCCTATAGCCGGTCAGAGCTCTCTCCTTCCCTGTGCTTATTTGTTCTACAGAGTTTAACCTTTTTTTAGATTGTTCACCGGCACCAATATATACGTGTTTGAAAAATAACTTGACCTAGAGGCTTTCTAGAAATTCCCTTGTCCAAGAAAGGAAAAACTTCTCTCTTTCTACTGATACAGAAGAAAAAAACCCCTTCCCTCTTTGCGCAGTACATGCCAAGGAAAAGCGTCTTGCGTTTCTTTCAGACTTCACACCCATTTCTAAGCAAAGGTGACTTCAGCTCTTTTATTGCCTCTTTTATCTCAAGGAACTGCAAGTCTGCAGCTTGCTCCCGGGCTCTTCTTTCACCCCCATTGATTTTCCATTATTTGACTCAAACTGTTTCTTGTTAGCTGAGGTCAGTGGTGAGTTTTGCTTAAAAATTTATATCACTCTCTAGCTTTCGTTTCTTTCTGGTTTAGGTCCAGTTCCCCCTGCGTTGTTGGGAGCGTTTCTTACTTGCTCTTTCTTTTGTCCCTATTACCTTTCTTTGGTTTTCTTTGCCTTCCTTGCTTGCTTTGGCCCTCTATTTCCATCTCTGACATCCTTTTTCTACCTTTTTCTTTTTTTTTTCCCTTCCGTTTTCCTCTCTGTTCTTCCTTTCTCCCTTCCAGCTTTTAAAGGTGAAGTCGTCCTCCTTCCCCCCAAAGCAAGCCCCTTCCTGCCTGCTCAGACCAGTGCCCTCCGCCCCTGCCCCACCATGCACCACCCCGTCAGGACCCTGGCCCCAGCGCGGGTGCTGCGGTGAGCTGGGGAGGGCGGCTGGGTTTGGGAGGTGGTGGGAGTCTCTGCTGTGGCGTTAAACCTGTCCTCATTTACCTGACAAAATCAGCAGAATTGCTTTGGGCTTGTTCTCTTAGAACGAAGGCTGTATTTGTTTTAAACTTTCTGTTTATCCTCTTTGTATCTACTTCACATATTTAGGCTTGCGATCCCTTGGAAAGCTTAATAGCATGTATGAATCACCTTGTTTTCCTGAGGTCCCAGAATAGCTTTTGTAGCAATTAAACTTGGATTGAACCTGACTCCTTTCTTTTGCCTATGGCAAGCTAAACCACACATGCCAAACAAATTTGCATTAATGAGTTATTTTCTTGCAAGGAAGAAAATACAGCCTTTTTGGGTTGTTGCTGTGCGCATTTATGTTTTGAGAAAGCAACAGCTTACATCGCCTAATTATGCCAAAATTATACAGCGAGGAGGGGCAAGCGCCAATTAACTTTATTTAACACCAGTTATCAATTAGCAGCGGAAGGGCTGGGGCTGCAGATAGGCTCGAGCACCAAGAGGTGCTTCTGGCCACAGCTCCGCAGGACGGGGAGGCTCTGGGCCACCCGCCCGCTCGGCTCCATGGCCGGCTGCCGGCACCGCAGCGGCTACGGCCAGCGCCGAGCCGGATCCCGGCTGCCTCTGCGGAATTAAAAATGCATCTGTAGGTGCTCACGGAGCGTAGCATAAAGTGGCACTGATTCTGACCACAAAGATCCCCTTAGTGGGCTAATTAGCTGCTGCGTATGTTCCAAATGGAAAAAATATGTACTGTTAGAATCATGCTCGTTTGACTTCACAATGAGAGAGGGTTTTTTTTAAAAATACAATTACATTTGAATGAGTTAAGGATATAAATACATAACCTGAAAATTCACAGGTAACAGGGTTTCACCCGTGACCAGAAGAAAGAGCAGCTTGGACCGCACACGCGTGCGGCGCGCCTGAGCCCGTGAGCGATTCCATGGCCGTGGCCATAATCCTGCAGGTGTAATTAAATGCAAGCAGAGCAGACACAGCTGAGGCTGACGAAAGATTCTCCATGTGCTCTGCGATAAGCCTGCATTTCCTCCACATTCCTCTTTGCATTTTCTTCCCAGATAAACAGCTCTTGTGGCCAATCGTTCCCAAGCCTGGGTCGTCGGTACCTGGTGAATATTGATGCCCTGCCTCGAGTCCTTATAGTGTCTTTTACTGTAAATACCAAACCTCCTTAGCACTGGGTATTTTTACTAATGAGTGTGATGATTTATTATTGTTGTCGTTTCTGTGTTTGAAAAAAGCAAACCCACAGACGGAACTATTTAAATCTCTCACTGTAGGGTAGTTCATCAACCAGACGGGATTTTTTCTGTATTTTCTAGCCTCTAATTAGATTTTTGTCAGCCTTTGAAAGCACAGGCACAACATTGCTCCTCCCCACTGATCTCCTCCCTATACACACAATGATGAAATTGCCCTTTTTGCCTTGGAGTTTCCCTCCTTCGCCGTCACTGTGTTCAGGACCCAAATCCCCATTCTGCACACACCTTTTGCATCCCCGATCCCTGACTCGATGGGTTCCTGTGAGGCTGTATTAGAACGAAACGAGGTGACAATACATCCCATAATCAGGATATATTGCCCCATCCTGCAATACAATAATACAACCCATCATCAGTTTATAACTGATTTTAAAGCAACGAAAAATTTCTGATGAGCAATGGATCTTCATCTGTCATAGCAGGATCTATGAGGTAGGGTCTCTCACATAAGACCTAGATGATGTCCTCTGACTTCGTCGCCTGGGTCTCGTAATTAACAATTCTACTGAAAATAGTGATGGCGTCTTTAATATAAAGTACCATCCTCCCCTCCCCTCTTCTGTACATGATATCCTCTTCAATCCCTTCCCATGTAATTCATAGCTAGAGGCCTTTAGATTCTATCACGTGCCTCATACCTCAAAGTTTTAGTAAAGCCAGTTTTCAAATTGTTTCTTCTTTGTTTCTTCAACAGAAGTTTCCAGTCTTGCTTCTTACTCGGACACCTGGCTTGGTACATTGGCACCCAAAAACCCCGTAGTCATACTTTTTTTGCCACACATCCATCTTTCTTCTTTTTTGTCCCCAAACCGTAGATGAATGTATAAGAGCTCTGCAGCAGTGGGACCAGTGTGTGACAAGGGTCTCATTTCTCTTTCTTTCTGGCCAAAGACAACCATGCACTCCAAAATCTAAACCTCCGTTATGTCTGGATATGCCCCATCTTCTGTTCTTTAGGGGGGGAGAGAAGCAAGTTCAGAGATAGTGCAGAACTGTGTTATTTGTCTTTTTCATTGACTAATTTGAGACAAAATAAGAAGCGTGATGTCAGAATATTGCAAAAGGGGAGAGCTTTAAGAAGTACCAATGCTCAGACCAGACATAATTTTGCACATAATTTTTTTCCTCCTCTCATTGTGCAAAGTGGCTGACAGCAGCGTGATGCAGCCAGGAGGAGGAGGCCGATGGCAGTTCCTGCTGTACCAACCCAAAAAACGCTGACTACGCTGGTGTGGCTGCCTGTGCACCCCTCTCTGTACTTACCCACACAGCCTGCGGCCTCACTGCCTGTACTTACCCCCAAAAAATCTGTCAGCATTGAAAATCCACAGAGGGAGATTGCTTGATGGCCCCAGCAAACTCGGGGGACGACGACGACGACGACGACTTGTACAACCCTTAAACAACAGTGATGTATATACACCATTACCGAGCCCAACACCCAAGGTCTTCATGGGGATGGGTTTTTCTAGACTTTAAATAGCAAAGAAATGGTACTGCATACATTGTATGCTATGGTTTTGTTCTGCCTGTTCTCTGTGCTGAGCTCTGAACGCCTTGGTGTGGGATCTTGGGTTTTACCTTCAACTTGGCTGAAATGTCAAGGAGTTGATGACAAAACACTACAGAGTCATCCACCTACAGGTGGTACAAGGGCTTGCCTGACAAAGGGACCTGAAAGCTCTGCCAAACTCTCTTCCTGATTATTTTAGGGAACAGTGATTTAAACCATCAGAGAAAAAGAGAAAACATAAGACTTTAAGAAAAAAGAAAACGTGAGAGATGGCGGAGCCTCATGGACACAACTGGGACCCAATTCTAAAGAAAACTCAGGAGCAGTTTTGCTGTTGAACAGGAAATTGAGGCATAAAGTAGCTAACAGGCTTCTTTACTGACCTGGGCAAGCTGTGCATTTTTTCCCTGGGCAATCTAAGGTCAAGAATAATCATTCCAGAGTCAGTGACATATCTATCAGCTTCTGCCAACACCTACTGCCAAAAATGTCAGGCGTAAATGAGAACATCTTGCCTCCGCAACTCTGAGCTCAGATGGGGCAATGGGTAAGACTGAGAGACCTCCAACCTCTGGAAAAGGGAAGGGGCACTGGAGGGCTCACTTTGAAACTTAAATACGGAGTCAGTGTGAGGCTTCAGCTGAGGAAAGCTGAAGAGGACCATGTTCCCTGGAGGACTCAAGCACAGAGTCTGGTGAGGCCCAGGCCAGTGGTAGAAGACAACTCCATGATGCAGCTGTGGACCGACCTGGCTCTTTGCAGTGAAAGCTGCAAATTCAGGATTTCCATCAAATGAAAATAGCCAGGCTTGCTCTGATGTCAGAACTGGGCATCTTCTAGGAATATGAGTTATGATTATGTTAGGTGACACTGATAGTTCTGCTCATTCTGAGCTACTCTACCCCATCAGGTGCTGGGTGGACTCCTTTGAGAGCACTTTCAGTCATAGAATGATAGAATCCTAGAATCCCAGGTTGTAAGGGACCTCAAGGATCATCAGGTCCAACCTTTCTGGGCAAGGGCACAGTCTAGACAAGATGGCCCAGCGCCCTGTCCGGCTGAGGCCTGAAGGTGTCCAGGATAGCTGGCACTCAGCAATGGGCAGCTTTACCCTGTAAAGCACAAGTCCTTAAGCACTGTTCTGTCTGAGCAGAGAGCTTTGACCAAGCAAGCCCGGTGCCATAGGTGCGTGTTAGCGACAGCTAATGAGGTAGGATCAGCTAAAACAAAGTACGCTGTGCCTTTGGTCACAGTTAGTCAGGTTGGAAGAGAAAAATCAATGCTGGGCTGAAGTATCAACTGCCAGGCTCTATAGGTACGGAGGCTGCAGAGGGCTGGACAGACAGGAGACAGACAGGGTGGTGCCAGTGTGCTGCCAGAGGCTCCTCCAGCGTCTCTTGCAGCAGGGGCAGTTTGTTGCACAAAGCAGAAAAATGGGGAAATCCATTGATTTTTTTTTCCTTCCATGCCTCTTAAAACAACACAAACTGCAACATTCATCAAACAAGTCCTTGTCAAATCAGTTAATGGAAGTCCCCAGACTACTCCCCCTCAACATGTCAAGTGTTTTAAAGTCCTCTAGATACTAATGGCACAAAGCCTTTGTTCAGCGTTAAACTGAGCTGTTTCCTGCACATGTATATTTTTCTCAAGTAAGGGTAGAAAAACAAAACAATAAAGGAGGTGCACGCATTGCTCAGCTGACAAGACCCCAGGACTCCCCGAGAGGTGAAAAAACTCTTGCTGCAAAGATGTATGAGTGACTCATTGACCTCATTTTTAATTTGTCCTTTGTATCATTTAGGAATCTGGAGGGAGAGGAGCTACAGGTAATTGGCATTTGTAGGTGCATTTATTATACAAAGATATTAAATACAATATTTACACAAAAGATAATACACACAGAATCCCAGCCTGGCAGGGGCTGGCAGGGCCCTCCGGAGCTCACCCAGTGCCACCCCCCTGCCCAAGCAGGCTCACCCAGAGCAGGGGGCACAGGACAGCGTCCAGGCAGGGGTTGAAGATCTCCAGAGAAGGAGACTCCACAGCCCCCCTGGGCAGCCTGGGCCAGGGCTCGGGCACCCTCACAGTCAACAAGTTCTTCCTCACATTCAACTGGAACCTCTTCTGCTTCAGGTTTTGCCCATGGCCCCTTGTCCTGGCGCTGGGCACCACTGGGAAGAGCCATACACCATGATGTAAAGCCTGTATATGTGATGTGTGCAAGTATGAAGTTCAAATTCACCCAGGGACAGTTAGGAGCAGGTATCTACCCAGAAATATCTTGAGTGGAGAACACTTGCATGTAAGTTAAAACTACATTAGAGTCACATATCTGCATAGGTAGGTGGAAACCTCCACTGACTCCTGGTGTAGCTGCCGGAGTATTTAACCCAGGCAGTCCCACGCGGCCAGCTAGCATGCTGATAGATGAGAATGCTGTTCTTCAGAAATCTTTATCAGCAACTATTGAATCTCTGGTTTGCCCTAAATTCATACTGGTTCCTTGGCCTGAACAATTTAATGTATCAGCAAGGTCCCCCAGCAAACTGCAGACTGAGCAATACGTAATTTGAATTTCATGACTTTTGGCCTCTGACACTTCTCTTCAAGCCCTACAGGTTTTAATCACTTTTGTCATATTCTCCTTGTCTCCTCTTCTAAAATCACATGGCTTCTCAGTCTCTGCTCATAGGAAAAATGTTTTTTTCTTGCCTCTTGTTTCCATTTTTGCTGTTGTTTTGGGGGCTCTACCTTATTGTCATGAGCCGTCTTCAGGTTCTGCCGAGTTCTCACGCGTCCTTCAAGACCTGCAGACATGAAATACAGAAGTAGCCATGAGCAGCCCACAGGGCTTGCGTTTACATTTAGCTGAAGGTCGGATGGAAGGCAAGCTTGCGTGCAAGGACAAGGTCTGAATGATTTGGTGGGGTGAGAAAGAGCAGCCATCAGCCTGGAGGAGGCATTGGCATGTTGTCGGGGATATCCCGGCAGGGGAATGAGAGCTTGAGGGAAGCGGAAGATCAGGCTATTTGACCTGGTTGATTAGCACAGAAGGCACCCCGGATGCGTGGTCTCGAAACATGGGAAGAGAAGATAGTCCAGTCAGCCTCAATACATGGAGGTTTATTTTCTTAGTCCTGTTAATGGATAAAACAGAAGCTCTCTGAATACCTTGCACTGTCAGTGAACAGCACAGGGAACCACCTACCCCATCTCGCATGCTAAGCGTTAGCTTGGAGTAACTGATGTTACGCGTATTCCTGACGAGTCGCTATTAATGCCCACATGAAGCCTCCATTTTAATTAAGTTTGTAAGCCACATTAGACTGGTAGTCGCTGGGTTCAAATGGTAACCACTGACTACGCTATTTATTATGCAGCAAAGGCTGTACCAGGGAGGGGAGATATTGCAAGTACTCTTTGCATTCCAGATAAAGAGAAGTTGGTGGAGACACCCTGCCATAGACTTACAGGAACACACGCGCTGGAATGGAGACCAGCATTGGTACTGCACCAATACAGGCTGGGGGATGACCTGCTAGATAGCAGCACTGCTGAGAGGGACCTGGGAGTCCTGGTGGACAATAAGCTGACCATGAGCCAGCAATGTGCCCTTGTTGCCAAGAAGGCCAATGGTATCCTGGGGTGTATTAAGAGGAGTGTGGCCAGCAGGTCGAGGGAGGTTCTCCTCCCCCTCTACTCTGCCCTGGTGAGACCCCACCTGGAGTACTGTGTCCAGTTCTGGGCTCCCCAGTTCAAGAAAGACGAGGAACTCCTAGAAAGAGTCCAGAGGAGAGCAACTAGGATGATAAAGGGACTGGAGCATCTCCCCTACGAGGAAAGGCTGAGAGAGTTGGGCTTGTTCAGCCTGAAGAAGAGAAGACTGAGAGGGGATCTCATCAACGCATACAAATATCTTAAGGGCGGAAGTCAAGAGGACGGAAGCAGTCTGTTTGCAGTGGTGTCCAGCGACAGGACTAGGGGCAATGGATGCAAACTGAAACACGAGAGGTTTCAGTTGAATATGAGGAAGAACTTCTTCACTCTGAGGGTGGCAGAGCACTGGAACAGGCTGCCCAGGGAGGTTGTGGAATCTCCTTCTCTGGAGATATTCAAAGCCCGCCTGGATGAAGTCCTGTGTAGCATGCTCTAGGTGAGCCTGCTCTAGCAGGGGGGTTGGACTAGATGATCTCCCGAGGTCCCTTCCAACCCTTACGATTCTGTGATTCTGTGATACTCAGTTTGTAGCCTCCCTGGCCACATTTATAAATGCTTGAAATTCTATCTTAAATAATAGCAGGATCAGTTTCTGTTCCCATTGCTTGTACCAGAAGACAGTTTCAGAACCTGGGGTTGGGGGTTGGGCTGGGTGACCTCTAGGGGTCCCTTCCAACCCAAAACATTCCGTGATTCTATGAACCTCACCCCTGACATAACTGACTTTTCCATCCTCATTTCCAGTCTAAACTGATTCCTGGGCTGGGTTGGTTGGGTTGGTTGGGTTGTTTTTCACCATTTGCTCTTTGGACATTTCATCTCTTTGAATGACTCCTGGCCACCCCACTGATATCCTGAAATGCATATGCAGGCAAGCTCCCCTGCGGACATTACCCCGACAGGCAACGCAAGACAAGCGGTGTGGCCATGCTGGTGCGGGCTGGCCTTCCCCGTCCTCCCCGTGCTCCCGGCTGTCGGCCGTTCCCAAAGAGGGGTGCCTGGTGCCGCATGCACGGCGCCCACGCAGCCCTCCTGGAGCACTGGCACCAGCACCAGGGGTGGCACTGGCACCACAGCTCACAGAAGGATGGCTTTTCGGGGAGTACTTTGATTCTGCAGCCTTTTCTCATGGCTGCAGGCGATAGCTGGCTTATGTCCTCCAGGGACCAGGGATCCCACATCCCTGTCATCCCGAGGACCTCCAGGTTACGGCAGGCGCTACAGCTATGGATCGTAAGTGCCTGCATTTTGTACAGGAGGATGTCACCCCGCATCTGTTACTGCTGTTTGCAGGTCACCATTGTGCCTCAGTAATATTCCAATATATTTGAATTCTTCACTGGCAATAGCATCACAGCTTTACGTTGCCAGCAAGTTTAACTTAATGACTGTCTTTTAGTGCCAGAATCGCTCGTGAAAATACTACGATGTTTTCAAAGACGCGCTATGGAGAAACTCCGCTCCTTGTGCCCATAATTTCCCACGCAATGCAACCTGCTGTTATCCCTTCCTTATCTGGTTCCAGACTCACCTAGGCTCAGTTTTCGCCAACATAACTAGTAATATGCTTTTTTTGAAGTCCATGGACGTTTGCTCGGAAAATGAGTTGTTCTGTCAAAGAATCTGCCCCGTGCAGGGTCTATCTTTTCTAGAATTTTGCTGTATTTTCTTCCAGCCACCCTCGGTTTTTAATTCTTCCTTCAATAATATTTTATTGGCTGGCAGATTATTGAAAACAGATTAACAAAATGACTGTTGTGAGCTTCTCTGTAAGGGCAGTGTAAGAGTTTTACAATTGGATAACCTCAGCTGATTCCAGACCAAGCCGAAGAAACCTGCCACAAAGTGGGGAAGCTGCCGCAGGTCACACACGGCGGGGGGGAGAGGCTGAAGCCCCGGTCCCAGAAGCCCCCCGCTTCCTACGCTGCTGCTGTTATCCCATGCAGTTTGCCTCGTGACTCCGGTGACTCCTGACCACCCCAGTGGGCTCTGCCTGTCTTGGTCTTGACGTTGCTGCACTTGCCGTTTGGCTTTGCTTCTTCCCCACGGCCATGCCTGCGGGGCTCACGGCTCTCAGGATGGTTCGGGCAGACACGTCAAGGAGCTGGGAATGTCCAAGCACTCCCCTGAAGCTGTCCTGGGTGGGAAACTGCTGAATTCTGTTGCTTCAGGGCACTTGTCTTCCTGAAGTGGGGGGAAGCCATTGAGAAGAGACCTCCAGAGGACTCCAACCCAACTCCAGCCCAAACCAGGGTGGGCATAGGAGCAGGTGGGGAGGAGCATCACCCCCAGCCTGGCTGCGCTCGCACTGGCCTTTGCCCCAAGCTTTGTGTTTTGCCCCATCAGCCCCCTTCAGCACCCTGTCCCTGCCCTTCTCAGCACCCGCGCACATGATCCCAGCTGGAAAGGAGAAAAAAAGATGCTGCTGAAGGCAAAAATGTTAGTTTATATTTCTTAATATGTTATATTATATTATATATACATAGAATCATTTGGGTTGGAAAAGCCCTTTAAGATCCCCCCCCAGGGTGGGGACTCGACCCCTTCCCTGGGCAGCCCCTTCCAGCGCCTGACAGCCCCCAGGGGAAGGAATTGTTCCCCATGCCCAACCTCACCCTGCCCTGGCACAACTTGAGGCCGGTGCCCCTCGTCCCATCGCCCCTTCCCTGGGAGCAGAGCCCGACCCCCCCGGCTCCCCCCTCCTCTCAGGCAGTTGTAGGCAGCGATGAGGGCTCCCCTCAGCCTCCTCTGCTCCTATATTCTGTTATTTTTTCCTGTTTTAGGTGCTTTGAGAGTTCAGTTGTGTTTCTGAGTTAAAAAAGGAAGCTATAAGAGGGCACCGTCTTTCCCAGGCAGGGTTTGCCGCGCCGTGCGCCGGGTCGCCCTCAGCCCAGCAGGGACAGGCGGCCAAAGGCGCGCTCGGGCGGCGCTTGCCTCGGCACCGTCAGCACCAGGGTGTTACGCTCTGCTCCACGCATTGCGGGCTGGGGGTTATTCTCCGAAGTCACCGTACAAACAGGAAGATTGCTGAGCGGTGGAGGTACGCGCAGCCTGCCCGGAGCATCACTTTGGCTGTTGAAGGGTGCATCATCAGGCTCCCAGGAGAGAAGTCATTGCGCTTGCCATGGCGCAAACAGCAGCTCTGACCTGCGGACCTGGTGATTGCCCACAGCCCCGGGCGGGGTGGGGGGACGAAGCCCAGTAGCGCTGCCCTGCAGACGTGCGGGAAGGCGCAGCGGCGAGCCCGTGCCCGGGAGGGCTCCTGCCCCGGGCAGTCGGTCCCTGTGCCCCGCGAGGTCACTGCGCCTTTGCTGGAACAGACCCACGTCAGCGCTTTCTCCACCATGCTGCACGGTAATTTTCCCGATCCTGCCTATATTTAACGTCTTCCCTTGGACTGAAATGTTGTTACAAAAAAATTCTGTCAGCTGGAAAACAGGAACAAAGCCTGGCTCAGAGCCTGTGCTCAGCAGTGAGGAGCCTGCAATTACAGTACAAAACAAACCAAAGCAAAAAAAAGCCCCAAAACATCAGGAACAAAAACAAAGCAAGAATCTTGTTCCAGTTTCTCTGAGGTTCTTCCTCACAGTTATTTTGCTCACAGGGATAAGCACTATAGCAGGGAA
>NW_009260612.1:1256229-1258587 GCF_000687185.1 Egretta garzetta
CCCCGCCGTTACAGCATGATTGTGGAGAGGCAGCGGTGCCCATGGTGCACCGAAGAGCTCTGCAGCAGACTGGCGCTCATTTGGAGGTGGGTCTGAAAATCGCCGTCGCTGCGGGCGGAAGACGGGGCGATGCCCCCCGGGCTCGGCCCCCCGGGCTCTCCCCGGCGGTGGGAGCGCTGGGCGTTGCTGGCAGCACCCTGGCGCGCTGGATTATGTATTGCACGCCTCCCGCTTTTGGTCGGCCTTACCCACTTCGCTAGGGTTTGGAGGTGGACGCTGCCGGTCATTTTGGGAACGACAGCACGCGGCGTTCTCCGCTTGTTATTGCCACTGAGAAATAATCGCTCTCGCTAGGCAAACTGTGGGCAAATATTGCAGCCAGGGGAACTGCAGGAAATGTGTTTTCATCAGATATAAATGCATAAGTAGAAACAGGCCACAGTTTTCACGTGACTCAGGGCAATAGCATTATGCTTATGGAATCACGGGGAACAGTGCAGCAGGGACCTTGCATGTAAATTCGTCTGTGCCCTGATTCCAGGGCACCATCAGCCGTACCTAAAGTATCCCCATGAATTTGCTTCTGCTTCCACTAGGCACCTCTAAACAAAGTCATACGCTCGGGCACAAATTCGGCAACGCTCCGGGGCAGATGGTCAACCCCCGGAGGATGAGAGCTGCCGTGTCCTGAGCACCCCCCCTTTTGCTCCCACCAAGCAGGACGCCACGCAGAGGGTCCCTCGGGAAATCCCTCTTCTTCGCCCCGTTTACTGAGGGGGTTCCAGGACCATCCTGCCAGACCCCGCCAGCAGAGGCTGGTCTGGTGGGACTCAGTGAGGGACAAGTTCCCTTTCTCCAGGTTTTCACAGGAAGAACCCATTTTCCGGGCCAGAGGATGGGGGTACAGAGTCATTCGGCAAAGCAGGGCCTATTTCATCTCTCTTCTGCAGACACCAGCTGGCCCCTCCAACTCGCCAGCAGCTACCACTCTTTTTTAAGCTCACAATACCCTGATTTTTTTTCTTCCATTTTGAATTTCTCATCCAACTCTGGTATTTTAGACCAAATCCTTGCACACGGTCATGAAACCAGTCAATGCTGCACAGGTTTTTAGTCTCTGTCTCTTTTAAAATCTGCTCGAATCGATTACTTATGTTTTGTAAACTGAGAGGTGGATCCCATGGAATGTTAATGCATGCGGGAAGAAGGAGAGGGTGTTTAACAAGAGCAAGCTAGGACGCAGGGAGCCGCGCACCTTCGCTTTGGAGGGGAGAGAGCGCGGGGCCGGGCGCTGCAGAGCGCTTCGCTTGATCTGGTTTAGCAGCAAAACCTTCAAGTCTGATCTAAAAAAAGAAAAAAAATGAAAGGGGAAACTAAAGAGAATCAAGGAAGCTGATTCCCAGCTGGCTTGGAACATGCAAGCGCAGCAGCTCGTCAGAAACAGATTTAGCCTAGCTGAAGGACTGGGGACTTGAGGCCTGACCCAGTATCCCAGCAGAAGGTCATGGCCAGATGAACTCCTGGCATCTGCACCTCCTGTAAATCTGAGTCAATGGCAATGAGGGCAGGGTGTGCAGAAGAAAAAGAAAAGCGTTTCGATGATGTGCTTTTATTCAGCAAGGCACTGCACTAGTTAGGGTAGAAATGCTGCAGCAGAATGAATGTGTATTTTAATAACAAATAAATAATATAAATAATTAAGGTATGCTTTCAGGTACCATTACATGAGGATCCAAAACAAGCCAGCAGCTGGAGAGATGGTAAAACAAATTCTGATTATCTAGATTAGATTATCTAGATTAGACTGGATCTAAGGCAGAAGTTCTTTCCAGTGAGGGTGGTGAAACCCTGGCAGGGGTTGCCCCGAGAGGGGGTGGAGGCCCCATCCCTGGGAACATTCCAGGCCAGGTTGGCCGGGGCTGTGAGCAACCTGATGTGGTTCAAGGTGTCCCTGCTCCTGCAGGGGGGTTGGGCTGGGTGTGTCCTTCTTTTAATCCCTCCAGGGATGAGGACTTGACCACCTCCCTGGGCAGCCCATTCCAGAGCCTGACAGCCCTTTTGGGGAAGAAGTTTTTCCTAATGTCTAGCCTAAACCTGCTGTGGCGCAGCTTCAAACCATGATTAAACTATGATTATCCCATACCCAGCTCTTCTCAGCCCTCACAACACATCTGGAGAGATCCGAAAAACCAAAAGCGCGGGGGGTTCTGCCACGCGCAGAGGCAGCACGTTCCCCTCTCCGCGCTGGCCACGTCCCTGGCACTGCTCGAGCTCAGGAGGCCGGCAGCAGGCCACAGCCGGGCATTTGTCAGGAGCACTGGTCACCCCTCTCCACTCGGGCGCCTGGAGGCGGCTGCC
>NW_009260612.1:1258652-1267010 GCF_000687185.1 Egretta garzetta
ACCGCCCAGGCGTGGAGCCCCCTGCTCCGTCCCGGCATCTCGGCGCTGCCAAATCCCGCTCCCCACGTCCCTTCAGCAACGGCAATGAAAATTCTTCAACCGCCAAACCCTTCGGTCTTCTCCTCCCCCACCTGAGCCCCCCCAGACACCCCCGGCTCTTAGCAGGACAAGGTCTGTGCCCACGGCACGCGTGCTTGCGGGGCCACCCAGCAGCACGCAACCCTCCGCCCCAGCTACGGGGAACCTCGTCTGGTTGGGGTTTGGGGGGGTTGGTTTCCTTTACATCCGCACAGCTTCTCAGCACAAAGTTAGCGGCCCCGCTCTAACCGGTATTTTAGTTCTGTTATTAATTATAAGTACTAGCTCGAATCACGCTCATTAGCTGAATGAGCAATAGCGCACGTTAAGCCTCTATCTGTTGATAATATTCTCCAGTGGATTAAGTATGTGTCATTTGACACTGATAAACTAGGCAATATTATGAGCTGAATGTCTTAAATGCTATGCAGATGGGGAATATATTAATTTAAGAAAATGTTATTAAGTGTTTAAGGAGTGTAATTATGAGCAGCCTTCTCGTTTGACACCTGTGTGCAGTCTCTCCCTGTGAGATAAAGACAGAGGGATGAGAACTGGAAACCGGCTTTCAGACCTCTCAGCTTTCCTCTCTTTTCAACTTCCCGCTAAATTAATTATTTTCAAGACACAACCAGCATTGCCAAGAAATTTTGACTGAAAACAAGGCCAGTGCGCAGCCCAGAGAAATCTTCATTTCAATGCTACATTTATTTGGCAATACAAGACACTTTTGGAGAAAAACTCCAACTTTGCAGCATGGAGCAGCTGCCCAGGAGCCGGCAAAGCGCCCGGGGGCTGCGCCAGGCAGCGGGGGGACCCAGCCAGCCGCTGCTCCCTGCCACCACTTTGCAGGATTCCCAGGAATATTTAAGGGGGGCGGGGGGTGGGGAGATGAGGGAAAATCAATCTTAATTCATTGTAGACATCCGAAAGTTAGTTGTCCAGTCCCAAATTACTCCCCTGGCCTCGTGCTGTGCTCGACGAGTGAGGCGTTGTGTTGCAGACAACTGGGGTGAATCTCTCTCGGTGACTGGGGATGGAGGTTGGATGAGCGGCTTAGGCTTAGACAACTAACTTGGCAATGGCTAAAGGTAGGCGATAGGGGTCCTGCCCGGGGCACCTCCCACCTCTCCCCTGGAGGAAGCAGCAGCCGTGCCCCATCCCGCAGCATCCCGCTGAGCTGCCTTGGGAGGAACTGGAAGACCTGGCTGCAGATACGCAGCGGACCTCTGTAAAAAGTAATTAAGCAGGATGCCTGCAGCACCGTCCCATCCCCTCAGCCCCAAGACAATCTTTTGGCACTGTTTGGCCTGGCGCGAGAGGTACCGAACACAGGCAACACGGGGAAGCAGATCCCGAGGAGCGGTTGCATGGCTGCACATGGAAACTGCCTGGGCCTGCTGGTGTTCAGCCCAGCGAATGCCCAGCAGAGCACCATAAAATGTGGCTGCACGTGGAAACTGCCTGGGTGGGCCTGCTGGTGTCCAGCCCAGCGAATGCCCAGCAGAGCACCATAAAACGGGGCGGGATGGAAGAAGAGTGAACTGCAGCACACGATTCATGGAGAAAAGCTGAGCTGGTGCTGCCAGTACGTCAAATCTGTTGATTTAAAATATATTTGTATCAGCTCCTACTCACCAGGTAGCCCTGTTGGGTTCCTAACGGCTTGAGAGAAGATCCATGTTAACAGAGAAGCCTTCTGTAAATAGAAAAAACTTTTCCTGGGAAGGTGGTAACTGGCAGCCAGGATGTATTCCCCCGTAATTCTGCTGCACAAATCACTGGAGAAACTTCTCCTAGAATAATGTATGAACCTGTTCAGGGGAAAAAATCAGGGGGAAACTGATGTCAGCCAGGTACGCGCTGAGAATGGACAGTATATCCTACAAGGGGCAACAACAAGGTTTTGACTTGTTTAGCACCGTACAAAATGGTTGAACTGAGGATGTGATTGACACCTGCGAGCACATCGGGAATAACCACGAGTAGAAGGACAAGACTATTTAAGCGAAAAGGGCAATGGGGAGGAAAACCCCAAAGAGCCACAGGCAAAGGTTAATACTGTAATTCCCTAGAAACGGGGGGTTAACCATCACAGTGTCACGTTCCGCAGTGAGCACCAGGAGCGGGTCTCACGGCAGTTCCTCTTACAAGGCTTGGTTCACATCGTTGCCTAGACTTGACTCCTCTTGGAAGGAAAAGCAAACAAAATGCGCGTGGCACAAGCAAAGTAGCGAGCTCTGTCTGCTAACGAGCGATCATGGCGCCAGGCCGGACCCAGCCCCGAGGGATGCCCCTTCCCTGCGGAAGGCCAGGGCTCAGCACCAGCAGCCGCAGCCCAGAGGTGCCCCGCACCGTGCTGATGGGCAACTCTGCTTGACACAAGGATGTGCCTGTGGTCCTCTGCCCATTTTTGGGGAGTCCAGGCTCAAACTGGTAGATCTTGCAAGGCTTTTATAGTCTTCCATGGAAAAATCCGAACCTTGCCACCTTTCTTTTCAACGCAATGTTCCCTTTGATGTTTAGATTCATCAATACCAATGCAATATTTAATTGTGCATGTTATAATTGTAAAAACTAAACTGATTTTTAAAACGGAAAATAAAACCGTATATTTAATAGCACCGGATTATCACTGTAAATATCCCTTATTGCTCTTACTGGCTTTTTTGGAGTCCTGTGCTTCCCTGCACCATTTTGAAAATGGCAAGAGGATGCTCAGGGCCCTTGCTGAGGGTGAGATGAGGCTCAGCTCGGCCCAGCCCTTGCTGCAGCAGCCTGCCCGCGTCACCGGCAATCCTCCTGCTGTGAACGGCACAGACCATCGGCGCTTCATTGCAATTCAGTCGATCTTACACACAGGAGAATCTCCCCGTGTTTGTACAAACACCAGACCCCCGGGTTCTTCTCCAGCATGCAATTTTATTTATAAAGCATCCAAAAAAAGTCAATAAAATAGAGTTCAGGATTTCATTTTACTGGAACAGCTAAAAAGTAGGCAATATTTAGTTCATTTACAGACTTGAATTTGCAGACACGGGCGCTGAGCCCCGTCATTCTTCTCTCCGCTTTGGTGAATAATCATGGACAAGCAGGGGGGTCACAAAGACTTTTTAACCATGGACTTTTTTAGCGTTTGGTATTCAAAAGCAGTGTTTTGTTCATTTTTTTTCTTTATTTGTGTTTCAAATGCATCCTCTATGAAATAAACCACAGGAGTCAATGTTTCACCCTTCTCCTCTCCTCGGTGTTAATGTAAAACAGAAACACTTGGGACGTGCATTGGAAGTAGGTGCGCTTTTTGTCAAGATACCTCATGTCAAGAGCATAAATAAACCTGTGCAGAGAGAAAGGTTTCAATATTTCAACACTGGCTTCTTTCTGCAATTCTGAAAATGCGGGTCCAAAACATTTCCATTGGGAAGTTTGGATGAGAGGATATTGGATGTGTGAAGAACGTGTCATGGATAAAGAAAACCAGCATGTGAACTTAGAGCCTTCATTTCATTCGAGACGTTTCATGAAAAAACCCGGAGTAAAATCATTCTTAAAATCATGCTTCCCCAAACAGACGGGACACGACAGCCCTTTCCCCACCAACTCATCTTTTATGGATGGTGGCAAAAGATCAGGGTCCCAGCGGCATCGTTCTCACTTGCTCTTTGGTGTGGATCTTCCGAAATTAGTGCAGTGCCATTAACATTAGATGAGAGCAAAGTAGCCGTAAACCACCCTCCGACTGTGAAGCCCCCTGGGGTTTTTCGGCAGCTCTTCTGCTAACATCGCTGTGCTCTGTCTCTGCAGAGCAATTCTTTATAAAGACAGTTCTGAGGATGAACTGGCCAGTGTTCGTCTGGATCGATTTATATTTTCTCTCAAGGAACGAGGAGCTGAAATACAAATTCTAGCTGAATAAAACATGAAAAAATAAAATCTTCAAAAACTGTACCACTGAAGCATAGAAACCCCTTTTCTTCCTGAATTATGCTGGCAAAGCAGTGAGAACCATGTTCTGGCTCCCAGTTTTCCGTGCATGGTCTCATCATGAATATGAGGAAGAACTTGTTGACTGTGAGGGTGATGGAGCCCTGGCCCAGGCTGCCCAGGGGGGCTGTGGAGTCTCCTTCTCTGGAGATCTTCAACCCCCGCCTGGCCGCTGTCCTGTGCCCCCTGCTCTGGGTGAGCCTGCTTGGGCAGGGGGGTGGCACTGGGTGAGCTCCGGAGGGCCCTTCCAACCCTTGAGATTCTGGGATTCTGTGATCATGCGGGCAAGCCCTGCGTGCCCAGCATGGAGGTACGCACCCCTGGCCAGCACCCATCCCTCGCCAAGGCATAGAGCAGGGCTGGAGAGGAGATGGGCCAGCAGCTTTCTGGCTGCTTGGGTCTTTACTAAGCACAGAGCTAACCACTGCTCTTGATTCACAGCAGAGGCAGGGGGCCCAGCCCCGCGGCCAGCCGTGCGTGGGTGCCGGGGATGTCAGTCGATGAGAGCGTCCCATCTGCGATTTGGTAATCACGTTCCACCTTCGGACAGGGTTCACAAGAAGAAAGCCATATGGCCAGGCAGTGGTAAGAGCACTGCACATTCAGTGTTTTTCACCCGCTGACGTATGGGCCGTGGCGTGGGCTGCGTGGAACACACAACAGGGCTGCGAACAGGAGAACCCTGAAGCAAGAAGAGGTGCCTCGGTGAGCAATTCCTGGAGTGTGCGTCAATTAAAGGCAAAAATCCAGATGGAAAGTGCACAAACAAAAAGAGAATAGAAATGCTTGGGGATTCTGGTGCAGGCTGTGATAATTTAGGACCCTTTCCGAGAGAGGCCCCCCTGTTACGGAGGTTATTAAATCGACACCCTGCTGCTGAGCAGTATAGGCAAAGCCCCAAGCAGAACAAACTCTTAGACTGAAAAAGAAGCCGAAAGACTCGCAGGAATGAATTTAAGCCCATTTCAGACCCGGAGTCTGTGTAGCCCATAAGGGGTTTGGACTAGATGACCTCTAGGGGTCCCTTCCAACACAAAACAATCTATGATTCTATGATTCTATGACTACCAGCAATAGATGCTGATAGAATAGGACCAAGGGGTAGGACACAACCTTCCCATGCGTGCTCTCCCAGGTCAGAGTGGAGCAGGTTGGGAAGGTGGCAGCATGTTTCTTCTCCCACGTCCTTAGCTCTGAAGGACAGCTGAGCCTTGGTGCCCTTTCAGACCAAGCCTGGCATGGGGGATTCCCGGGGGGGATCGCTGGCAGCTGGGCACGCTCTCCCAACAGACTCCCAAATCCGGGAGCTTGGATGCATGCTGTCCAGAGCAACCCCACTTGCTCACGGATCCACCGAAGGGAGCGTATTGCTGAGTAAAGCCTGGAGGCAGGCACCACGCCGTGTACACAAGGATACTGAAATAAAGGCAACAGCACTGAAATAAATGGCAGACTCAATTGCTCTACTTTATTAGATGCTGACAAGCGAACATAAATCCCTATCTGCAAAAATCGGTTATGTGCATTTGGACAACTGAATAAGGAGGACTGAAATATTGTTCTATTTACTTTCAAGGCACAGAACCAAGACACTCTTTGTTACCTCATAAAATGCAGCACGGTGAAGTTAATACCTTTTTGCCAGCAGCTTTTTGCTCTCTCTTGCCAGAGACGGCCTCCATTTTCCAGACTGCGCCATCAATCCAGAAACCGTAAGGACCTAAGCTTTTATGTATGCGCTTACTTGAGCCAAGGCTGAAATAAATGCATATTATCTGTCCCACGTGCTGGGCTGCCTTGCGGCAGGACTTGGCTAATACCAGCACGAGGAGGGTGCAAAGGCCACGTCAAACCCCACTGACCTGCTCGTCTGCCACGGGACAGCACCATGCTCTGCTGGAAGGCAGAGGTGCTGGGGTGCTGGACACCCCTCCCGGCCGGGGGCACGGGGCAGAGGAAGATGGGGACAGACTGACCCACATTTTGCCCTCACGGCATCGCTGGCCCCTCCGCCTGCCCTTCATCCAAAGAGGTAAGTGGCAGCGGTTGCAGTGCTGCATACCGTGGGTTTGACCCCTGCCCATCGTCGGTTTTCAGCCCAGTAGCAGTGATTTTTGTGAAGCCTTTGGGACAGATTCAGACTCCCAGTTAAACAGTCGAGTCCCATAAACATGTCCCATCCACCTCACCTGGGAGCCAAGACCAAGGGGGACTCCTCTGTTACTCACAATCAGTGATTTATTCAGCATAAGCAATTTATTTTATTCCGTTTCTTTAATAGCCAAAAGCAAAACTTTCTGTCTTCAGAGGTGCTCGGTTCAAACCCAAATAACCCCAAAGTGTTGCTTGCTTGCAACGGGCAGGACAAGCCGGGTAGCACCAGCCTTATTCCACAGTGGGGCAAGCAATCGAAGATGCCAACATTTGCTTTCGGAGCATTTCGCGCAAGGCAACGTTCACTCAAGTTTTCTTGGTATGCAAACATTAAACAGTAAGCACTCAGCAAATGAAAGTATTTATGAAGTTGCATCTCTGAAATGGAAACCAGGCATGCCTTTGTGCTGTACTTTTGGGGAAAAAACCTCGAGCTGATCCCGAAGGCGAGAGAAGCTGCTTCTCACTGCCTTTGTAGTGCGAGCGCTCTCCCTCTGTCCTTCCACGGGGAAGCTGCGCAAGGACTGCCTGCAATACTTTCTGCTTCTATCCTCCCATTATTTTCTGGTTTGGCTTTTTCCCCCCTCAATCACAATTTGCCGCTCTCTCAGTACCGCACACATCAAGTCCAGGAACTATAAAAGGTGTAGATTTGCCCGCACGAGCCCTGTAAACCCCTCGTTTTGCAGTGTGGCGTGGGCGTTGTCCGCGCGCTTCACCGCCAGGAGCTGCGTGGGGAAGCGAGCCCCTGCCGCCAGCTCTGACCCTTTCCTCCGGGCACAACAGCTTCTACAATTCCTACGCTGAAATCCCGTGCAGCCTCACTCATCGGTGTTCATGGATTCTGGTAGGCGCGAAGCACAGCCCGTACTCCCCAAACCTCCAACTCGCTATCTCATTAGCAGCTCAGCGTGGTGCACCCCGTGCATCCTAAATGAAGCGCTATGCCTGCGTATCACACTCCTTTCCGCGGAAACATTAAAAGCACAGTTATTTCTGAGATTGCTTTTCTCCCTTACTGTCTGTCCCCTCTTGCTACAGTCGCCGGCTGATTAAGGGACGCTCGCATACTCAGTTTTTCCCCTCAGCTGAGCTCCAGCAGTGTCAGATCTTCAAGCACAACTGACAAACGGAGAGAGACCACGGAAGGTGGCAAAGACAGTCTAATAGAAAAAAAAAAAAAAAGGAATTTTCTTAATTACAATAGTCCCCTTGAGATGGAGTCCAGAACCACCGTGGTAATTAAATATTCAGGCCAGGTTTTCAAGACTTTGGAGCCGTGCCAGGGCTCAAGGACCGACGAGCGGCACTTCTGAATGTGCATCCCTGCGTGAAGTGAGCCCAGCTCAGGCGGAGGGAAGCGGACTCGACCACTTCACCAGCTCTTTAGAGACTAAAAGTCTGAGAAGGGTCCCCACTTCTTTAGGCACCTGCATTCTGCCGAAGGCACGTTATGCTTCTGGTCTCGATACCACAAATGCTCACATATATCGCCCTTTGGTTGGTTCCTGCGCTCAGACTGAGGGGGTGGCAGGATTACAGCCCCATGCGCTGCTCTGCATCCACACCCACTTCTCCCAACGGCAGGAAAGTTTGTAGGTTGGACTGGAAAGGACAGCGTATCTCGATCTCCTGTCTAGATAACAGAGCACAGACCACATCAGTATTTGTCTTTTCCCTCTTGCCTAAGACAAGCTGCTACTTCGCTTTTGATAACTTCTTCATCACTTGTTGAGGGTCTTCCTTCTGGTATGCCTGGAGGAGGAGATCATAGAATCATAGAATCATAGAATGTTTTGGGTTGGAAGGGACCCCTAGAGGTCATCAACCCCCCTGCAGGGAGCAGGAACACCGCTAACTAGATAAGGAGATACTGGGAGACTTCAGGTACAGAGGCCTCCAACCCTCAACTATATAGGCTGAGGGACGCCCTTGCTGGCACGAAGGAGGACAGGGATGTGAACAGCAGTTTGGAAGCAGAAGCAGCTTTAGGCGGGTAAAACCATGCGGACTAACCCAGGATCAGGGTCACGAACCTCTTTCCCCCTGACGTGCCTAATGTCCATAGGTCTCTTTTGGTCCAGAACATCCTGACTCACTTCTGACAGAAGCTGCCTCTGGTGATGGGCATCCCTCAGCAGG
>NW_009260612.1:1267033-1267540 GCF_000687185.1 Egretta garzetta
CATCCCTCGGCGGGAAGCCTGAGGTTTGTCACCCACAGGTCATTTCGGTTTAGCTCCGAATTTGCCTGCATACCTGTACAATGCTAGGTTTTGCCCTGTTACTAGAAACTCTGTGTGTGTGTGTGTGTGTGTGTGTGTAGGGGGGCATTACCACAGGGGACGACTCCAGGACACCTGAATAATTTACATGTGGTGGACCCAGTTCTGGACTCAGCAGATGGTGACTGCTTGACCATAAGGCATATTTTATGCCACTCAGTTTAGTTTGTGTTGCACTATATGCGAGATGACCACAGTAAGGAATATCTAAACTACCTTATTTTTGGTGTTTTGTAATCCATCACTTAATTTTACTTTCTCATAGCCTTACTTTTCCAGCAAGGTTAGACCGGCACCTCATTTTAGGCGGCTGAAGTGAAGCTCCAGAGAGGATACAGTATGGAGTGGTGAGAGTGAGGAGGGAAGTACTGGACAAACAAGGGCTTATTTTGGAGGGGGGGAAGGTCA
>NW_009260612.1:1267596-1273333 GCF_000687185.1 Egretta garzetta
CGGCAGAGCAGTTGGCTGCCGCCCCTAGATATCTCCCTGTGTACCTCAGGGAAACACCACCTCCTTATTAAATTAGAAAAAATCATAGGTGCCACTGGAAAAGAATGTTTAATGCAGTAATCTACAGCTCATCTGATGGAACACGCCCCGGACGGGAGCGATCAGGCGCTGTGCGGAGAGGCTCCCGTAGAGCCCGTCCCCTGCGCACCCAATGCACTCCGCAAGCGGTCGCACAAGAAGCCGTGTCATGCAAAATCCTTTAGGGAAAACCCTAAAGCATCTGGGGAAGGGAAGGATTATACCCTTAGTGGAAAGTGACCCTGGGACATTGGTAAAGGATTGGCTACCCACTCTCAAGGTCCAGCAGAAAGCTGGTCTGCTTTATATAATTGGATGTGTCATATTCAATAGCACTTTCTGATCCTTTTTTTAAAAGAGAATTAACAATCATTTGTTGCAATGCAGCCCCATTGATTCTTGTTTGGAGCTATAGATCAGGCGATTGGACATAATGAAAAGCAGAGAAGAGAGAAGGATGTAAAATTTCTAAAACTAGAGAGAGGCCGTGATCCGCTGCAATGCTGACGCTGCCTGTCCAGAAACCTGCGATTCTTACGGGCAACAGCAGTGGCGCTTCGAGTGCTCCAAGGCTCTGGTAGCACCCGCTGAAAGAATTCCTGTAGGGCCAGCTGGGCCCTGCAAGAGCAGAAAGGATGAGCAGGCAGAGGCGGTGAGGGAGGGGGAGGCGGGGAGGGGAGGGATGCGCCCCTTCCAGGCCCTCTCCGCTGAGGGAGGGGTGAAGGGGGCAGCCCGTGGGGCATCCAGAACTGCCTTTTTCGCTGCCTTCCTGCTGGCGTCTGAGGTTGACTCATCCCCATTCTTTTTCAGCTCTGTTCTGCAGCTGCTCCTGGGTACGGCTGAGGGAGGAGAGAGGAGACAGGGACGAGTAGCATCACATCTCCGTGTCTGCCCCCAGCTCCTCCCCGCATCCTCCACCGGGGAGATGGAACGTGCCACCAGGACCCTGCCCGGGACCTCCTCCCGCTGCCACACATTCTCCCTATCTCTGATACCCAGAGCCCGGCAGCCCCTCGCTTCCTTTCTTTCTTTTAATAACTTATTTCTTCCAAGTGACCTATAAAGGAAAAGGCTTTAATTCAAGAGTTTTTCATATCCTGGCTCCTATGCTCGAGTGCTAAAAGCCCTCGCTGCGATAGGCTGATCCGCTGTAAAGGCAGGAGAGGGAATAAAAGCGACTGAGGAGCAGGGAAGGGTCACACATCTCTCCTCTCTGCCGAGATCCTTTTCAAGAGGAAAGCCAAGGATCCATGAAGCACGGAGACGGGCTGAGGTGGTGCCAGCTGCGGAAGCCAGGCATGTCCTGGTGAGGCAGCGATCTGAGAAAGCCCTGAGCTGGCTCTTTGGGTTCTTCTTCATGCTTTGGGGCTTCAAATACCCTTGCACTAGAAGGCGTTAGGAGAAATTTCCCCTGAGGCAAGATTTTCCGCATCTGAGTCCCAAGCATTTCCAGCATCTTCCTCTGCTGCGCATGCCCAGTCCAGCGGTCCAGAAAAGGTGTGCAGCCAGGCCGCTGCCTGCCCAAACCCACCCGCTTATTCCTGTGTCTTAAACAGCCTTTGCACAAGCACTTTGGCTGCAATTAAACCTCGTTTCCAGTTAGGAACACGCTGTGTAGCTGCTCACCATTATCCCGTACTTGAAGACTTGTGAGGGCAAGCCCCCGAAACGCAGCTCTGGGTCATTAAAGACGGGGAGCGGGTGCTGGGAGCCTGTTGCGCCCGCACCCCGAGAGCCTTCCGCGGAGCGGGGCTCACGGGCAGAGCCCCCGCGTTGCAGCAGCTCTTCAAGGAACCCTCGGCACCCGCGGCCCCGGGGCGCAGCGAGGGTTTTAGGGGAGGCGGAAAGAGTTTGCAGGTCTGAGGCAGGGCGTGAAGCTCGGGGGTTTGGCAGGTGAGAGCTGATAATAGATATTTCCTCATGTATTTGGAAATGAAAGGGACGCAAAAGCCAGATGTGAACAGAAAAGCGCTTTATGAGCTATGTTCTCCTTGCATAAATTCATAGGGAATTCCTTTGGAATCATTCCCTTTTTCTTGCCTGGGAACTTAGTCCGTGTTCATCAGGCACAAAACATCATAAAGTCTTTTAAGCAGTTTAAACATCCAGCGCCAGGCTTTGCATCGGGAATGCGGGCTGTGTGAAACTGGCTTGAAATAGGATTAAAAAAAATCCAAACCATTCTGTTCCCCTGGGGCCTGCCATCATGTTTCCAGAGTCTGAAACTTTTCAGCATTTATAATGCGGAGTATTATAAATATTCATACAGACACTCACAGGCTAAAATTAAATGAGCTCATCATAGTTATTTTTAGCATAATGGACGTAGGCAATAAGAGAATCCCAAGCAAGCGAATGGGCGTAGTTGCGGTAACGGTGGAACCTTTTGTCCCCCGTTTCAGGAACTGATGTGGAGCAGAAGCTAAGAACGCCCGCAGAGGGGAACGTGCTGCAAGCAGAGGCTGAGGGTATCGGTCGTGTTTCGCAGCAGAGCCCCCGCTTGCGTCGGAGCTGGGCCCTGCAATGATGAGCGCCCATGAGGATGAGGAGGCAGTGGCCGGCCGGCATGGTCTGCTGGCCAAAACGGGCTCCTTGGGGCGGCAGGAGCAGCTTCGAGCCCTCAGCATCACGGGAGCCCCAGGGCACCGAGGGATGGGCGATAAAAACCAGAACAGGTCCAAATGAACTGATGTGCATCGATGCAGGGGAGGAAGCCCTCGTCACAGGAGTGGGATGAAGGCCACCAAAGCATTTAATACCTCGCTGGAAAATGGTCTTTGAGTCTCACCTGGCTGATCTATGACAAAGGCGGCTGAGGGCTCAGCAGCAACCTCAGAAATGTGCCAGGTCAGGGCTGACAAAGGAAACGGGGAGGTTAGAACCCAGCAGAGGGGTTTCTTCGCATGGGTGCTGAAGGGCTGCAGGGGTTCAAAGAGCCGACTGCAGAGAGGGCAGTGGGGGCAGCCCTGGAGGGGAGGTGATGCCCCAGCACGGAGCGGGAAGGAGCGGCACCGGGGAGCGCCTTTCCGGAGGATGCTGCTTTGCATTTGAGGATGCTTCTTCGCATTTGTTCCATTCATGCATTTTCTTTCTAAAAAGAAAGAATTCTCGTGGCCACTCTCAGCTCCGTGGGGCCGGGGGGCCTTCGCTCCAGCGCGGAGCAGCAGCTCCGCTTCCAAAGATTTAGCCAGAGATTATTTTTTTTTCCTGCTTTACTGATTTGCGTTTTAATCTTTCACAATTTGTAGAAGCATCTTTGAAGACATGAACTCTTGGTATTTTCTTTAAAAACTCCGCACAC
The DNA here is from genome assembly GCF_000687185.1 of Egretta garzetta. Lineage (NCBI taxonomy): Eukaryota > Metazoa > Chordata > Aves > Pelecaniformes > Ardeidae > Egretta > Egretta garzetta. The sequence continues at coordinate 1,270,976 of NW_009260612.1, forward strand.
AGACCACGGAGGGCTGCCTCCTTCCGCAGGCGGTCTGAGGACGCGCCCCTCATTAGCTGAAATATGGCTCTGGCTGCCAGAAAGGGCTTCCCCGGAGGTCGCCGCATACAAAGAGCCTCCCGGAGAAGGGGAAATATCCACCTTTTGCTCTGTTTAAAACACATCTTTAAAAACTGCCCTGTGAATTAGCACTTCTTACCTCCCTGAAGGTGGGGCTCTGCGTTTGTCCTGGGGTCTTGGTGGCCACCGGGCACCAAGCGGGCAGCGGCCGCACGCTCGAGCCATGCGAGGCCAACCCCCGGCACGTGGCCCCACACGCCGGCACCATTTGCTAAAATCAGATGAAAAGCCGGGGCTGGCACAGGGTGGTCCCCAAACCAGCGACCACATGGTGCCGCCAGGGACACCGGTGGGGCCGCAGCGCTGCTGGCAGCACTGGAATGGAATTATTTTTTTTCCTGTACCCCATTATTTTCCGTTGGCTGGATTTAGCCAGCACGCTTTATTCACAGAATCCCAGAATGGCAAGGGTTGGAAGGGACCTCGGGAGACCACCCAGTCCAACCCCCCTGCTCAAGCAGGTTCTCCTAGAGCATGTTACACAGGACAGCGTCCAGGCGGGGGTTGAAGATCTCCAGAGAAGGAGACTCCACAGCCCCCCTGGGCAGCCTGGGCCAGGGCTCGGGCACCCTCAAAGTAAAGAAGTTTTTCAACTGAAACCTCTTATGTCTCTCTCAATTTGTGCCCATGGCCCCTTGTCCTGGCGCTGGACACCACTGGGAAGAGTCTGGCTCCGTCCTCGTGACACCCACCCTTGAGATATTTGTAGGTGCTGATGAGATCCCCTCTCAGCCTTCTCTTCTCCAGGCTGAACAAGCCCAGCTGCCTCAGCCTTTCCTCAAAGGGGAGATGCTCCAGTCCCCCCATCATCCTTGTTGCCCTCCTCTGGACTCTCTCCAGGAGTTCCTCATCTTTCTTGAACTGGGGAGCCCAGAACTGGACCCAGTGCTCCAGGTGGGGTCTCACCAGGGCAGAGTAGAGGGGGAGGAGAACCTCCTTCGCCCTGCTGGCCTCTTGATGCACCCCAGGGTGCCATTGGCCTTCTGGGCAACCAGGGCTGTGTCAGAAGCACGGAAGTGACTTTGCCTCTCAGTTTATGATTGGGATTTCTTTTGTGACATAATGTGGCAGAACACAAGGAGCTAGGTGCAATTGCCTGCAGCTGGGTTGTGCGCTGGATTGTCATTTAGGGCAATTATTTCTTTTTAGCGGTAGGAATTGTTACTCTGAGTTGCCAGAGATAACCAAAGCCCCGCAGTAAGCAAAGCCATTTGTCATCCACGTAGTCCTGGTAAATATTAATTGAACGGGCTGATTGTATTGACAGACAGCAAGACATGTCTGATCTGAAATGGTAACAACCAAAGAAGAAGCAGTGTTGTTGAAGGAAAGTCATTTAGCTGTAAATAAATATACCACATATTTAAATAAATACACCACATATTTCTAATTTATTTCTCTCCTGAAGAGTATCTGCTTTGACCCAAACAGCCAGTGATGTCAGGTGACAGTTTCTGCAGAGTTTTACCCTATAATGCTTTGCATTTATTTATAAATACATAACATTGCTTCTTATCCTTCAGAGTCAATCTGCTTCATCTTAAAGGAAAAAATCATTACAATTAAAAAAAATAAGAGGAAGTGGAAAAACACCGGCCTTTTGGTAAAAATAGGAGGAAAGTTGTGGATGTGTTTGACTTGGAAAATAGGTTTTCCACTTATTTTTTGCAGATCCAACTGGAATAGCTGTCGGTACTTGGTCAGCATGGTAGAGTGGTGCTCTCTGGTCTAAGGAGCATAAAACCTCACCTTCCAGGGCGGGGGGCAGGGCCCGTCCCAGCCCCACGGCCCCGAGGCCGCCCCGGCCATTGCGCTCCCCGGCCCCTCGCAGCCAGTCCTGGGTTAGATGGGCTGGGGCCCATCGTCACACCCGGGAGGGGAGAGGTCCCCGCTCCCTTGGCTGCACGACTCGCACGGGACTGAACTGATGTACAGGAAAATGTTTTACTTTATCTTTTTTTTTTTAAATTTTTTAAAATTATCTACCAGACCTTTAAACAGGCAGTGGACTTAAATACCAGAAAATAAACCCGCCACCTTATTCACTCAGGTAGGAGGAACTACTTTTATACTCAGATTTTTAATTTTGAGTGGTTCCACAATATGGGGTTTTTTCATTTTAAGGCATAACCTTGAAACAGGAACTTCTGGAAGGAAAGCCACCCCTGGTAATCTGGTTGGGATTATGTTTGGGCTGTACTCTGTCGTGACTAAAGTAACGGCCGTAATCGCTTAGAC
>NW_009260612.1:1274043-1275051 GCF_000687185.1 Egretta garzetta
TGCGGCCGGCGGGAGCTCGGGCTGTGGGCCAGATTTGCCGCGTCTGGAGCAGCCCCAGGGGAGATGGCGGTGGGACGCAGCGCCCGGGCTGCCGGCTTAGGAGAAACGCGCCTGGTCCAGGGCAGCGCTGCCGGTGCCTCAGGGGACGCTTCGGAGGTGTTGGTGGGACAGGGCTGATTGCGGGGGGAGCAACGAGGGCAGAAAGGGCTTCAGTGCCTCCCAACCCCTAACGGGAAAAGAAACACGGGGAGGAATTCTCCTCATCGTTTGATGACGGTGACTTCCCCATCTGAAAGCGGCGACTTCCTGAGACGATTCAATGCAAAAATAAATGCTGAAAATCATGAAACGAATGACGGCGTCAGACGAGGGTCGTGCACACGGAGCGGGCGCCTCCCGCTCTCTTCAGCCTCCCTCTCTGGAATGGATCATTTCCGAACGCCTGGCCAGAAGGATTTCTAGGGCAGCCGAGTTGTTCCAGTGCAGATACATTTGCACCTCAGTGTTTGAAGAGCTGATCGGGATTCCTCACCTGGTTTTCCATTAAAGGCTGCCGGTTCTGGAAAGAAGCAGGGGCTGTACTTGGCGAGGCAGATCCCAGGCTGCTTCTTCCCTCTGCAGCCTTGTAGACATTTTTCATACCCAGGAGTGCTAACAAGTGAAGATGGAGCACCTACGATAGGGAAACATGATAAATATTTTATGAGCCGTTAAACATTTATTAATCATTCATATCCAGATGATTAAAAAATTAATACAAAATCTTAAAACGATTTAGGAATGAGTGAGCTGATGATGACAGATGCAAGGAGCTGCTGGAAGCAGGGGGTGGGGGGCAGAGATGGCATCGAATTCCTTTGGGCTCGATCCTGACTTTCCTTGCAAATATCAGGCAAGCCAAATTCCACATAGCCCCCGAACCTCCAGCCCCCGGGAGCGAGCTGGAGGGGCAGGCAGGGGCAGGCTGGGCAGGTAGGAGAGGCAAGGGCAGGCAGGGGGCAGGCAGGG
>NW_009260612.1:1275607-1276771 GCF_000687185.1 Egretta garzetta
GGGAGGCAGGCAGGGCCAGCAGTCCCCTCCCTGCACAGCCTCCCTGAGCCTCCACAGCTCCGGGTCTGCGGCGAGGGCTGGCCAGGGCCATGGGGAACATTGACCCCACGGCCGTCAGGGTAAAAGCTGCTGCCTTGGGTCCTGGCGCTGGAAACTGAGCCACAGCATTGACTCTGCTTGGAATTAAACCCACAGAAATATATCTGAATTAACCAGAAGGGCTAATCCGAGTTTGACATGAACTCTTCTTTTCTGTCCTTTCTTTTTCCCCAGGAACTTTCAGGAGCTGAGTTGCTGTGGGTGCTGCATTAATCATAGCAAGCAAAGGCAGGGCTATGCCTCTGCTTTCCCACTGCACTTCCAATTTTCCAATTTTTTTGTATGAATAAGGAGAAGATTTGTGTTTTTCTTCTACATTTGGCACAGCATCTACCTGGGGAAGACTTTGGCATAGCGTTATCTTACCAGATAAACGTGTCAGAGTGCAGAGCCCACAGTCTTTCTGTTTTTTACATCATATTGCTGATGAAAATATTATTTCCTGATAATCTTATTCTTTGTGTTACAAAAAAAACCCTGCATCAAATGGTCATTGCTTCCTCGGCAGTGGGTGTACAGAGGCTGACAGAGGCCGTTCTTTATAACAAATGCTACACAAGTTTAATTTATGTTTGTAAACATGTGCCCTGGTTCTGGCGGGGACAGAGTTAATGTTCCTGCCAGCAGCGGGCCCAGTGCGGGGGTTTGGGTTTCAGAGGAGCAGAATGTTGGTCACTCCCCGATGGCTCCGTTGGTGCTGAGCAGGGCTTACACCAGGCAAGGACTTTTCAGCTTCCCCTGCTCTGCCAGGGGCACAAGGAGCTGGGAGGGGGCACGGCCAGGACAGCCGACCCCAACTGGCCCCAGGGCTATTCCAGACCATGGGGCCTCATGCCCAGGGGCTGGCTGGGGGGCAGGGACCAGTGCTGGGGCTGGGCTGGGCATCAGTCAGCGAGTGCTGAGCAATTGCATTGTGCATTCCTTGTTTTCTGTATTCTTTTATCATTGATATTATTTTCCCTTCCTTTTCTGCCCTATTAAATTGTGTTTATCTCAACCCATGAGTTTTACCTTTTTTCCAATTCTCTCCCCCACGCCACTGGGGGGGGGGGCAGGGAGCGAGCA
>NW_009260612.1:1276796-1277598 GCF_000687185.1 Egretta garzetta
TTCAGCGCTCCCCCGGCAGAGGCCCAGCGGCAGCCGACAGCAGGGCAATACAGAAACGTGTTCTTTACCAACAAACACGGGTGCATGCCTCGTCCCCTCCAAGGAACAACCTTTTTTCTTCTTTTTTCTCCAGCAAAAGCAGCTAGATAAAGCGATGAATGGCGCAAATCTCCAGCCAAGATGGTTTTCAACAGATAAGCCAGCTCCGGGCTTACACCGGGGATGTTTGGCTTGCAGGTCCCTGGCCAGCGCAGAGCCTGGGCTTCCCTTCAAAGTGCGCAGCAGCCAAAGGAGCGCTCGCCCGGAGAGGTGTGCCGGCACAAAAGCCTGAATTCCTCGTCACTTTGTGCAAAGCTGGGGTGAAAGGGCTGCTGATGCCCTGCTGTCTGCTGAGCAGAGCCAGGCCATGGTCTGTACATGTGAGAAGCCTGGCAAAGTCCCACTGGCTTCCTAAAGACTGGGTCTGAACCATGGCTGCAGCAGGACTGTAAAAGTTAAGAAAAAGAAGGAAAAAAAAAAAAAAAAGAAAAAGAAAAAAGGAAAAAAAGCTAGGGAAAAAGATAACATTTGCTGATTTTGCTTTCAAATCTGTTTTTGAACGAAAAGGTGGATTTCAAAATGGAAAAAGTTCATTTGACCTCAGCAAGACTCTTACCCTACAGGAAGGTAGGTCAGTAGTTTGGGTGACTGCCCGAATACCCACCAATGCCCCCCCCCCAGCCAGGCAGATGATCAAAACGAGGGGTTTTCCTCACCGTGGCTGGCTGGCTGAAATGGCAACAGGAATCCCAAGCAGGAGCTG
>NW_009260612.1:1277979-1282430 GCF_000687185.1 Egretta garzetta
TTTGGGCCATGTCTTCAGCCCATCAGGGCTACAGCCTGGCCAGTTTATAAGCAGAAGCGGGCAGTGGGCTGGGGAGGGGGTCTCCTCCCGTCCCGGCGGGCAGGGCATGCTGCCGTGCCCGGGGGGCGGGCCCCAGCCATGGATGAGCAGCCGGGGATCGGCTCTGGCCTGTTTTCCACCGGCTGAAGCTGCACATGAGGCGCAGAAGCTCTGCAGAGGCCCCTTCCCACCAGGAGAAAGTCAGGGGCTGGTACCCAAGGGCAAGCGCATCTTCCCTCTTCCTCCTCCTCGTCCCCCCGCCGGCCGTGACGGACGCAGGAGGGAAGCTGCAGCCACCGGCAGCCTGACCGGGCGGGCTCTGCGCCTTTCGTTTTCAGCATCCGATCTTTGGAGAACTTTCATGTTGTACAGAACAACATTCGCCAGCGCAGTCTGAAGGCAGAACGCAGCCGGCAATGGGTTTCAGTGGTTCCCTTAGAAATAGCTGTTCAAATGAAAAATAGTGGATTTGCAGGAATTAGTACAGCCCGTGGAAGCTTCGGTAGGGGCAGGATGCTTTTACCTAAAACAAAGAGACAACTTCAGAGAGTTCAAACAGATTTTAAAATTCCGGTTGGATCTTTTAGCATCTAAAACTAAATTACAAATAAACTCCATTGAAAATTCTTAGGAAATAGATTTCGTTTTTCTCAGAACACAGATTTTACAGAAGAACTTGCAGCAAATAACACCTCCCTGGGCTTCGACTGCTTCAGCTGTTTTCCAGTTCCCCTTGTGCGCTGGAAGGGGAAGGCAGTCTGCCTGTTTGCCCTTGCCAAACGTCCAGCCCTGTTCACACAAAGAAGAGAGAAAAGCAGAAAAAAATGCCATGAATAAGGCCAAAATCTTTCCCTTTTATTCAATTAAATAATTATCGTCCATTCTAACTTCACCAAACTGAATAGAGAGGAGTCCCACGGAACAAACTGGGTAATTGCACCTCAGTGCGAGTGAAACGGCACCAAACCGCAGCCCCTCGCGGTTTGATTACGTTTATGGAAAATAAAAAAGATCATCTGTCCATTTGTGCGGGCAGCAATGACCATTTGTTCTCTAATCACCAACTCCTATCAAACTTTCCCCAGCGTGATATATGATTGCCTATTATTGCAGCTTGGTATCGCGCTTCTGGAAACTCAACAATAAATGGTTTTAATTGTATTTAAAATGATGGTAATAATTCAGGTATATACAATATTTATGCAATATTATCGATGGCACAAAAGGTATTTCTCATATTGTGTTCACTTAATTAATTCTCCTCGGAACGGCACTGTCAGCACCCTTGCGCGTGCCAGTTTGGGTTGGCGTGGGAGATTCACAGGCAAGAAAAGCTGCGTCCGTAATAAAACGCCACTGACCTTTCTCCTGGCTTAGTGCTTTCCGTACTGTGACAAATAGATTTAATTTCAAAGCTTTCTAGGAAATTCCATCAATATTTAAACTAATCTTGAAAAGTTACTTTGGAAATGTAAATTCTCTTCCTTATCCCCCATCAGCGGTGCGTACCCCACTGAACCAGGTAAGTGATGATGCAAACCTCAGGAACCCTTTAGATTATTAAAACGGCAGCAAATTGGAATTACTGAAAAGAACGTTCCTCAACTTCCCATCGTTTTTAGAACTTTGAAGCCAGCGGGAAGCCCATACTGCAAACACGAACCATAGGGCTTCTGAGATTACAAAACACGGAATTTCCCTTTCAGTGAAGCATAGTGCCCTCATCAGCCTCCTGCCAGGCTGTGACTTCGATGCCACAAAACCCCCCTCAGATGATGCGACCCGCATTCCTCTCCTTGGCTTTCCTGGAGGTGGCTGGACACCAGGGGCCCACCAAAGGTCCTCCATGGGCTACAGGTGGGGATCTGCTCCCCCATGGACCTCCCTGGGCTGCAGGGGGACAGCCTGCCCCACCATGGGCTGCACCAGGGGCTGCGGGGGAATCTCTACTCTGGTGCCTGGAGCACCTCTTGCCCTTCCTTCTGCACTGATCTTGGTGTCTGCAGGGTTGTTCCTCTCACATATTCTCACTTCTCTCTTCTGGCTGCTATTGCACAGTAGGTTTTTTTCCCCTTCTTAAACATGTTATCCCAGAGCTGCTGGTGGGGCGGGCACAGGGAAAACTTCCAGCAGCTTCTCACAGAAGCCACCCCTGTAGCCCCCCCACTACCAAGACCTTGCCACACAAACCCAATACAGCACCATCAGAAACGAGGGCTGAGGGTCGCTGCATCTCTTGCTCCTCAGTTGGTGACTCCAGCTCACGCTGAAAGTGTCCGTTTTTCCTTCCAGCCGTGCCAGACACACGGAGCTAGCGCAGGACTGAGCCCTGCCCCAAGTCCCTGAAATCGGTCCCGCCCCCAGGTGAGCAGCATCTCATCCTGCCTGCACCAGGACCAGGGTGTGAAGCTTTGGGGAAAAGAGATGGGTTTGAATTGGTGCAGCCCAAGGGAGGTGCGTTAGTACCCAGAAAATGCAGCGTCTCGTCACGCGTGGTTTGCTGCTCGGTGCAGGCAATAGCTCCGGTTCGCTGGCTTCGTCGAGTCACCAGCACCCACAACATGCTTTGGTGCAAACCGAGATAAGGCCGCATTAATCAGCGTAATTGGTCCTTCCAAACTTATGCAAGAAAATAAGACTATGATTGTCAAGAACAAGACAAACCACTCGGTAAGAGGGGCTTCTTCCTTTTGGTTCTTCAGATCTTGGGACTCAGTGTTTTTATTTTCCCTTTACTTTGCATTACATAGTGGCAGAATCCGATCTGATTTGATGATGCCTTTTAACTACCATAGGTAAGCATTACAAAATCGCGGGGTTTGGGTATAAAAATGTACAACAGGAAGGTAATGAAAAGACAGAGGGCCTTGATGCCCTTGCAATCGCCGTGCAATCTGACGTGAAGCAGTGCTAACGGAACCGTGCTTTTATTTATTGGGACGTAATATTCAAGGAGGCCTGACTCATTTGAGATAAATCAAGTTTAAAGCAACAGGGTAACGTAATTTGAATTTTGGGTCACGCTCCAGAGTTGCTCCCAGAACTGCAGCCAAGATAGGTCCTTGGTGGTGCTACCAGCGTGAGACAGCGGCTCCCCGGCAGCGCTGGGTCCCACGGCCCCCCCAGCACCCTCTCCGGGTCTCCGAGGGTTTGCTGATCTCCTCCCCCTCTGAACGCAGCCAGCCATCGCTCCCGGGTCGCTTTGCCCCTCGCTTTGCAATGGAAGGAGAAGGCGGCGATGGGTTGTAGGTGGCAGGCGTACCCGCAGGAACCAAAGCTTCTCTCTGCAGTAAACAGAGCTGCTGTCCGGTGGAAATCAGCATCGCACGCTTTTCTTATGTTGCCAGGGGAACGTGCAGGGGGGTACGACAGGGTGGGGAGCACAATTTCAGTTTAGGCTTTTTAACTAAAGCTTAATTATATCCCAGAATTTACTCTGCCCTTCACATGGGGCCCTAGGTAGATCAAGATTAATTATGCTGTAGAGATCTTTCCCCTTCTGGCCTAAATTTCTCTATCAAGCTTGTTGACTGTGTACTTTGACTGGGCAATAAACCATTTTCTGAAGACAGGAAAACTACAATTTCTTTTTGCTATTAGCAGTAAGGGTTTTTCCGCACTGGAAAGGTTCATCAATTATACCCACATAATTACCATATAACCATACAACAGTAATTAGTTCACTATATCTCCTCCTGTAGTGACTGCTATTGAATAAAGCAGCTTTTTCAATATACCTTAAATCTAGTCCCTAGCAACATAAACTAAATCAAAACATGTCCTGTTACCGAGGAACAAACACTTTGTGTTGGGAATTATGCTGGAAGAAGCAAAGCCGTTCAGCCGTAGCATCAGTACCGGTCGGTGGTAACGCAGTACGCGTTACAATTCCCACCGCGGCGCCTGCAGCTTCACGTCCCACGAGGGCTGGGGGGGGGGAGCGGTGACCTCCTGGCCTCCAGACATGCACTGCAGCACCCGGTACCCCAGTGCCTGGCCAGGCCGAGCGTGACACCAGGTCTGCATTTCCTTCTGGAGGAGACATCGTTTAGGCTTCACTGTTGCCACTATTGGAGCACCTTCTCCTCTTTGGGCACCCAGGGGATGCATGCTGGCCATGCCTGGGTGCGGGTCCAGCCCATGAGCGACTGCGTCTGGAAGGGGGTGAGCCACCCACTGGTGCGGTGTCCTGGTTTCGGCTGGGACAGAGTTAATTTTCTTCCTAGCAGCTGGCACAGTGCTGTGGTTTGGGTTTAGTGCTAGCAGAATGTTGGTAACTCACTGATGGTTTGGTTGTTGCTGGGTGGCGCTTGGACTGGCCAAGGACTGCTCAGCTCTCGGCTCTGCCAGGGGCACAAGGAGCTGGGAGGGGGCACGGCCAGGACAGCCGACCCCAACTGGCCCCAGGGCTA
>NW_009260612.1:1282514-1287384 GCF_000687185.1 Egretta garzetta
TCCCCCCCACCCCAGTCTGGGGTGGGTGACGGAGCGGCTGGGGGGGCTGAGCTGCCGGCTGGGGTTAGACCACGACATGCGGGGCCAAGAGCCACTCATAAACCCCTGCGGCTGAGAAACACAGAGGCAGGGGCGTGAATCCTGCACGTTCCTCTTGGTATGGGAGATGAGCTGCATTTTAGTGCTTTTATCTTCCTCTAAGGCCAACAGACCAGACAGGCCTAATGAGGGGAACCGGTGGGTGTTTAATGATGGGAGGTCTGGTTTACCCATGTGCCTGCTGTTAACTGCCCGCTCGTCCCGGCGCCCCGGCCAGATGCTCAGGCGGGGAGGACGCTGCAGGGGGGAAGCTCAGGAAAAACTCACTTGCAGAAGCGGGTGAACCAACAAATCACAGCGTGAAAGCCTGTGCATAGCCTGAGCTTGCGGAGAGTGAATCATGCAAAAAGGCTTTCCAAAATCCCCAAAAGCACCTGGTTCTCCTGGCGACAGGCATGCGGTGCCTCTGGGACGGCACCAGAGCCACCAGCAGCATGTCTGTGCCACCACGTGTCTCAGAAGGAGTTTAAGACTGCACAGTTCCTCCTCAGCTCCAACCATTTCTCCTGACATTTACAGTTGCCATTATTGCAATGCTAACTTGCAATAAAATAAATGGCTTAAATCTCATTTCCTTTTGCAATTCATGACACATAAACCAAAGGCAAGTAAAATAAATTTGTCTGAAAAGAATAAATTAACTGCTTATTTCAGAAAACCTGCATTCAGGTATTCTGACAAAAGCATTTTATTGGTGGCAATATCCCACTGAGAGTGCTTTCACGTGCTAAACAACACATGAAGCTAAGCAGGCTGTTTTTCTTAGCAGTGTCTCTGAGTGCTCGGCGGCTCCGTGGACGTTCGCGGGGGCTGTGAGCTGGTGGACGGGAGGAGCCGGCTGTGGGGTGACAGTGGCAATGTCCCGCATCCCCTGCACCCGCGACGGCACCGCCGGTTCCTTCATTCCTGCGTGAGGTATCCGCTCCCGCCCCGACAAGGAGCTGTGTCCCTGCGGGGCTTCGGGGGGCTCTCACCCACCCTGCATGCAGTTCCGCTCACGTTACTTTTTTCTTCTGGCTGACGCTGTGGGAAGGGGCAAGGAATAGGGTAAACGGGAACCTGGCTGTCCCTTGAGGAGAGAAACCACAAACAAGTCAGGCTGGCGGAGCTGGGTTTGTTCAGCCTGAGCAGAGGAGGCTCAGAGGGGATCTCACCCCCACGTGCCAGTACCTAAGGGGTGGCTACAGGGAAGATGGAGACTCCCTTGTCACCAGGAGTCCCATGGAGAGGACAAGGGGGAATGGACACAAGTTGCTCTTGGGGAGATTCCGACTGGACACGAGAGGGACATGTTTCCCCATGGGAACAGTCACCCACTGGAATAATCTCCGCAGGGGAGGGGTTGACTCCGCCACATTGGACACTTTTAAGACGCAGCTGGACAGGGTGCTGGGCCATCTTGTCTGGACTGGGCTCTTGCCCAGAAAGGTTGGACCAGATGATCCTGGAGGTCCCTTCAATCATAGAATCATGGAATCCCAGGTTGGAAATCAAGATACAATTTTGGGAAACAGGACACTTTGGCATTGCCGTGGTCTCTGCTCCATATGTCTTTATGTTCACCTGGCTACACTGGCAGAGAAATGGGTGTAAAATGCATGGGCACTCCCTGAGTGCCCAAAACATCACTTTCGGAGGGATTGCCCTGGCCTTGCAGCCCCCCCGCTCCCCTTGCAGAATGTCACTGTGTCAGATCTACACCATGACAGGATATTCCTCTCACAAAGCATCCCTCAGCAGGGATCCCATGAGTCCGATCCCCTAAAACATCCCTGGTTTGTTGTGGCGATGCATCTCTCGGACGGGGAGCCCAACTCCAGGCACACAGAGGCGTTACTGCAACATCTTTACAGTGGTAAAACCAGTGAACTGTTTCTTCCAGCAACTGGTAAAAGCCGTAGCAAGTCCAACTGAAAGCTGATGTCATAGAATCACAGAATGTTTTGGGTTGGAAGGGACCCCCAGAGGTCACCCAGCCCAACCCCCCTGCAGGAGCAGGGACACCTTGAACCACATCAGGTTGCTCACAGCCCCGGCCAACCTGGCCTGGAATGTTCCCAGGGATGGGGCCTCCACCCCCTCTCTGGACAAGTTAAGAAAAGGATCACGGTGCACACCTTCAAGTAACATTCTCCATTGTGGTGGATTTGCAGGACCATGTTTGGTCACCAGCGTCTGTGGTCCGCGATGCTGCTGTCGGGTATCTCTAGGAATCAGTCGACCTGTACCTGTGTTTTCAAATCTGACACAGTCTTCTGATGCAAAAAAGCCAAGATGAACGGCATGAAAAAATAATAACGGAGGAACAATCATTCACCGCTTCTCCCATCATAAGAACTCAGGGTCACTGAACAAATGGTCTAATGGTAGGTTTAAAATAAAAACAGAGTTTAATTAGTAGAACTTTTCTTCCACATTATGTATAATTAAACATGGAACCGAGAGCCATGGGAGAGTTTGGAAATTAAAAATACAAATATACTGAAAAATAATGACACGTATTCAGGACAAAGAGATCCACAGACTAATTGGATTGTATGCAGGAGGTAAAATTTTGTCTCAACTGAAGTCTGTGTTAACATCCAATTTATTTTAATAAGGCTCAAATTTAACACCTAGTAGGCAGGGATGGAGACATAGGTGTAAGTCAATAAAATAGGACAAACTGATTTTTGCTTTCTGATATCCTTTTGTGTGTTATATGTTCGGTATTAATTAATGAAACTGTATTCATGTTAATATTCTACTTAACGAGAGATGCGTTATGAGTCCAGAGAATCCTTCTTTACGTATCGCCCATACTCAGCCTTTTGTTTCATCAGATTCCACCTAGGCAACCATGTTCTTTACTCAGACCTGACTTACTGCCTCTCTAAATCTAACTGCAATGCAAGAACAGCAACACGCTCGCACTTGGCTGTGCCCATGAAGGTGTAACCACTGCTCGGCCTAAAAGGGATGGAAGAGAATTTCCCTCTCTCCCCGTATTGTCACAGTCCCATATTCTCTCTCTCTGCTGCACTTCTCAGCCACCAATGATTACAAACCAGACTTTGGCATCCAGCACGAAAGAAAAAAAAAAAAAAAAAACAATTAAGAGAGAGGAGACCTCAGTGGAACAAGCGATGCATCACCACACGTGTTGTATTCCCCTTTGAGAGCCGCCTATGGTTTATCACGGAGAGCGCATCAGAAAATAATGAGCTCATCTTTTGTTTGGTTGCTTTTCCCTTGTGGCAAAGCAGCCAGCAATTAGAAAATAAGCCTTTCTTCTTCACAGAGGATCAAATGGCTGATTTGGCCGTGAAAGGCTTTCCCTTTCAAGACATCTCGCCTTTCCTGGACCACCTTTTTCTCCTCCCTCTCCATAAGCAATGCCTGTAGCCAGCTGATGCACGCAGAGGTTACTGGGCCCCGTAGGAGAGGAGCTCCAGCCAGGCTGGTTGCCACGAAGGTGTCAAGAGGTGACCAAGGGACAGGTTTTCAGGTTGCTCGCCCTTGATGAGGCTTTGGGGAGGCGAGCACTGACCATAACAGCACCCGTGCAGCGTGGCTGGAGGTGCCCACCTGCAGACAGTCCCTTGAGGACGCGTACCTCGCCCTTTCCTAAGAGCACATCACATGTGCTCAGGATCTAGGAAATGGCCATTTCTAGGTGTCCCTGGTAAGTGCCTTGACAAAATTATTCAAAAAAAATTAGTTTCTGCCACTGTTGCTTACCAACCTCTGCCGGCAGCCTCAGCAGCCTGGGGGCGGTGAAGGGCAGCCGTGCCCCCATGCCACCGAGCTCCCCAGTGGAGCCTCCCCACCATCCGCTGGGCGCAGGAGCAAGGGGCCGCCCCCCAGCAGAGCCATCGTGGGGGCATCCACAAGCAACAGGCACTAGCTGGAGCAGCCAAAAGCCATTTAAAGTTATGCAATGACCAAAGTAATCCCTGGATATTTCTAGGATCAACAACCAGGTTTCTTCTTTTAAGAAAAAACTCTCCAGCTGGTCTTTAAGCTTCTCCCATATTTTCTCCCTCTTGTTCAAGCAAAGCTGGGCTGGTACTTGGCTTTTATCTCAGGCGTGCTGAGTACCACCTGGGGACCTGCAATAGCACTGGTATCTCATCAGCATCTCTCAGAAAGGGCTCAGGGAGGCTAATGGGTGACACCTGGGACTTCCCTAACAGCCACAGCCATGGACCCTGGGATGCAAAGGAGACATAAAGATACCGGCTGAGGGGGAAATGGCATGAACTGAAGGGCACAGCTCCAGAGGAAGACACCCCCCCGCTGAAGAGCAACTTGGCACAAGCAGAGGACGCCAGTCGAGAAAGGCAGGTAAGCAAAAAGCATCACGTGTGTTAGGTTAGACATAACTGCGTGGGTAAAAATTATACTGGCTCTTTAAATCCCTCTTATCAAAACCTATATCCTGCACTTTGCAGTGTTTGACTTAAAGAATTACCACTTGTTCTGCATCTGAGGGGATTTAGTGAGGCACACAGGAATATATGCACGCCAACTCTTCCCTCCCTGTTTTCAGGCAGGGTTTTTTTAAATATATGTGCATTTATATTGTAGTTTATATTGTATCTTAAAAGGGAAAATTACAGAGATGTATATGCTTGAGACTAACATTTGCTCTAGTTCACTGAATACAGCACTTACTTTTGGAGTATCACAACCACGGAGTCTCTAAAGTACAAAAAAATACCCTTGGTTCCTGGCATAACTGCTTAATCTCAAGGGGGTGTAGGAGATGTTGAAAAAGCAATTGAAAAAT
>NW_009260612.1:1287425-1291008 GCF_000687185.1 Egretta garzetta
CTGGAGGGTGGACCCACCTCGGGTTCGCTCTCTGGGTGAGTTTGGTTCCCCCTTGGCTGATCCCCCCCCAGCAGGGTGCTTGGCTGGGGCTGCGGCCGGAGCTTCCCGAGAGGGGCTGGAAGGAGCGAACCCCGTCCCGGGCGAAGGACCCACAGAAGCAACACCCGGGGAAGCGGCTGCACTGGGAATAGGATGTGTGCAGGAGAGCCTGGGAGCACTGAAGCCAAATGGTGGGGACAGGTACTGGGGGGGGAACTGTCCCCCAAAGCACGGGGGCTGCGGCTGGGTGGCCACTGCGGCAGAAGCCTGGGCTGGGGCATGCCCAGGGGCTCTGCCTGTGCCCACCTCGTGCAGCGGGGTGCGCTCACCCCAGCACGGCTCTCACAACCTGCCAGGGGGTCGAAACAGCCCCCGCCGGGAGCCTTGCGGAGCACATGGGGTCACTGAGGCTGAGAAGGGATCTCGGCCGTTCACAGGCTTCTCCGACACTCCAAAAATGTGTTTGCAGCACCAACAAAATCTCCCCCCGGGCTGGAGGAGGTGGGTCAAGGGGGAAACAGCAGTGCCCAAATGAAGGGGCCAGAGCCTCCAGCAGGTCCCCTGCTCCTGCCAGCACGCACAGGGTGGCAGGGGCTGCGGCAGGGCCCAGGGGGGCACAGCAGTGACAGAGGATGCTTTTAGCCCCAAAACACAGCCCTGTCCTCTCTACCGCCATGTCCCACCTAGCTCCAGCAACTCCAAAAGGGCAGCTCAGATGACCTCTGTCTCATCATGGTTCCCTGGGGCATCCTCCTCCCAGCCTCAACACCAGGCTTCATCTCGGCAGCTACACCTCAACCCAGCTTTGCCTACGTGCCTCCGAGGGATGCGGGCAGGGAGAGGAGCCAGCCTGTGCTGGCATGCAGGGGACACGCTGTTGCACGGAGTTTAACCCCTCTTCCTTCTTCTTCCCCCAGTTTCCATACTGGGCATGAGGCCCCATGGTCTGGAATAGCCCTGGGGCCAGTTGGGGTCGGCTGTCCTGGCCGTGCCCCCTCCCAGCTCCTTGTGCCCCTGGCAGAGCAGGGGAAGCTGAAAAGTCCTTGCCTGGTGTAAGCCCTGCTCAGCACCAACGGAGCCGTCGGGGAGTGACCAACATTCTGCTCCTCCGAAACCCAAACCCCCGCGCTGGGCCCGCTGCTGGCAGGAAAACTAACTCTGTCCCAGCCGGAACCAGGACAGGTCATCTCGCAGGGGCAGCGCACAGGCATCTCTCACTGCCCTGGAGCAGCCTGGGGTCCATGGGATGGATCCTGCTGCAGCCCCCGCACCGTGGGAGGACCCCAGCAGCAGCTTTTCGCTCTGTTTGCTCAGCAAAACACGACTACGTTCTGCTGTGGTTTAGCCCCATGCTATCAGTCTGGGGACAAACAGGTCTATGCATGGGTAAAAGCAAACAGACGATGAAAATGCTGTGGGGTGCCAGACCTGTAGTGTGCAACATTGACCCGAAGTGGGGGGGGTATGGGCAAGGCAGTGTCTATCGAGGAGGGAAGCAGAAAGGCGGTGGCTCTTTGTGCCCCGACACCGCCACCTCCCCGAGCTCGAGGTGCACCTTCCTGTTCCATCGCTGCCAGGAGGTCAATCCTCACCCTTTGCCCTCAACCACACGAATCAATTCTTCGCTCTGCGTAAATAATTCAGATTATTTTATTCAATGCTCCTGAGAGTCGTTTCTAATTTTTCACCCTGAGCTATTGTAAAAAAGTCTGCTCATATTGGATAAAAATGATGAATTTTAAATCTGGGTAATGCAATTTATCTTCCACTTGTTGAGGTTACCACGGTCTTCATCTATAAGCAACCACAGTGACACCTACCATGAAATTCAGAATGAATAGATAGAAAACTGAAAACAATTCTTTTAAAATAATTGTGTTCTGCTGACTAAGAATCCCCAATTTTCATTTTGTCTTCACATTTGTTATTTTAAATATGCCAGCAATTAGTTTTTCTCTATGTGTGGGAGTGTGGGCAGGCCACAGGCGTGTGAAGGATGGGCTGCATCTTCCTGACGTGAGCAAAAACCCGAGGCGCTCAGAAACCGAGAGCTGAGATTTCATTTGCACAAAATGCGCATCAGCACCCAACGCGGAGAGCTGCAAATGTAAATAACCAGATCTAAATATTCGTAAATCAGATCTAAATATTTAAATATTTTTTTTTTCACACCGGCCGTGTTAATCTTTGCCTGAGGCCGAGGCGCGATTAATCCAGTGTCCTGCCGCGCGCCTGTGACCGCCAGTTCATTTTGGGTAACAAGGAGGACAAGCTAAGTCTCCCCAGTATGCGCTCGGTGTGTCACCAGGGGATTAAGAAAGGAGCAGGCACTAAAAACCTCTCTGCGCTCATTAGCCTGCTCTCAGCACCATAGCGCCCTGGCGTCGGCGCGCGGGGCGCGGGCCCAGGCAGGGGTGGTGCACGGCGCCCACGCTCCGGGCAGAAATGTGCTCCTCGATCATTCCCCGCGGCGTTTGAACCAAACCACGACAGCTTTTCCCTTTGGCCGGGGCGGCGTTCGGTCCTGCACAGGTACCGTGGCTCCCTGAAGGGAAGGCTTGGGCAAGGCGTTCTAGCTCGAGCGGGTTTTTATTCAAAACGGAGGCAAGGCTGCCTGCGCAGCGGAGGGCAGGTCCAGAAGGTGTGATTCGGGAACAGCCACGCGTGGCATTTCCTTGCAATCACATCGTTTATGATCCTTTTTTTTTTTGGTGCAATAGGCAGAGTAATCCGTGCCCCGGTCCTCGGGGGAGGCTGAGCAGGGGCTCACCAGCGCCCGCAGCCCCGGCTGGGCATCCCTCGGCTGCACCGGTGCGGACGCGGCCCCCGCCTTGTGCCACCCGAGCAGGGCACTGGCCACAAACTGGCAGGAGGGGAGAAGCTGCTGGGTGGCCAGTACAAGGTGTAAAAAGTGCGAGGTGTGGCAAAAGCCCAGGCAGTGCCGGGAGGGGCCGCCGGCGTCAGAGCCAGCGGAGGTGGGACACGGGGACTGCAGGTGCCTGGCTCCAGAGGGCAAAACCCCAACTAACCATCCAACACAACCCCGAATGTGAAGTCTTCAATTAGATCTGGAATCCTTACAGTTCGATGTTATCCCAAAAAAAAAAGTCACAAGGATTTGCAAGACGAGGAAAGCAAAAGGAGGGGAAAACGCCCGCGTTCATTCATTTCTCTGCTGTGCAGATGCTAGGGAAGAACCAAAAGATCTGATGGATTTGACTGAAAGGGAGCCCACGGGTTAATTTTATCAGCGTCGTGGCAGTGGGGTGAGATTATGCCCACAGGCCTGGGGGATTTTTTCCATTTTGCATACATTGCATCCCAGCTGCGGGCACAGAGGCTTCACGAACAGGGCGAGGAATTTGAGAGGTGGGTATGGGCGCGTGTCTGGGTTTGTACTCCTGGTGTGTTCCCGTTAATGCAACATTCCCGAGGAAAACCCCCAGTCAAACAGAGGGCGGGAGCCTCCGTCGTGTCCGGGCGAGCGGAAGGCTCAGGCTGATGCCATCGACGGGGTTTTTGGTCCCCGACAACCCCGCAGGGC
>NW_009260612.1:1291040-1292765 GCF_000687185.1 Egretta garzetta
AAACCCCATGGCTGGAGCCGCTTTAAAATTAATTGGGTTTGGGGTTTTTTTCGCCATTAGAAGGAGCAGCGCCGCTACAGAGAAGTGGCAGACACGGGGCGGCTGCAGAAACAAGCAACCCACGGGCTGGAATGTTCGCTGGCCTCTGGAAAAGCGTTGTCCAGCATGGAGGGAGGAGGAGGGGACGGACCCAGAACCGCGCTGTACTTGAACACAGGCACGGCGCAGGCGCCCCACACGGCGCTCCGCTACGGCTCGTTGCGACCTTGGAATAACATTAAAAAAAACCCCAAACCCCAATATTTTGGAGGTGCAGAATTCGGGTGTCGTGTTATAACTTTACAAGACGAAAGCCAAGGCAGGGCAGGCACAGTTCCCCCCGCAACAGCAGAGGATTCCTGCACGATGGGGTGCGGGGTGCGGGACGAGCCAGCCCGCAGCTCCGCTTGCCCTGGCCGACGGCACGGCGAGACGGGAAAGTCCATCTCCCCTCCTTCTCCACCAGTGCTGAAGCACTGTGAGATTTTTTGCTATTCAAAGTATGATTTTAATGAAAGTTGTGATTTGTAATTCTAATATTTACACAGAAAGCTCTTTTTCTTATGTCTTTCTTCATAAAGTAATATTCAAATCAAAGTGCGGGTTTCATTTCATGCAGCTTTGAAGTTGATCCTTTTGACATTTCACATTTTCATGTCACGCTTTTAATTATGAAAAAAACTTTCGCTCATCGTCATTTCATTTTTTGCATATTTCCTTCACCGCCTCTTCTTCGCCTCTGTCGGCAAACCCAGAGAGAGATGGGAGCAAGCCCAGACGTCGGGGCGCGCGCGGCTGTGCCGCCGGCTGGGGAGCAGCGGGACGCGGGGGGAGCGCAGCGCGGGCGCCCGGTGAATGGCAGGGCTGGCGGCTGCGGGCCGTACGCCCGGGGTGAGCACCCCCCGAGCTCCCCGGGGGGCTGGGCTGGCTCCTGCCCACGGGATCCTGGCTGCAAGCCCACGGGAGGGCCGCCCCCGTGTACCCCCCCCTTCCCTGGCCCTGGCCACCCTCCGCGGTGCTCAGCGCCCGGGGGTGCATCCAGCCAACACCCTGCCTGTCGCCGCTGGGAACGGCGAGCCATTGGCACCCTCGGCCGCGCCAAGGTAAGGGGCGAAGGGCAAGCGAACGGCGGCTGGTGGCTCGGGGTCCGCAGGCAACCGCAGGCGCTGGCGGGGGTGTTTGCAGGCCAAGGAGAAGGCAGCGTCCCGCTGCCAGAGGGTGCCCGGGCTCGGGGCTGCAGCAAGCCTCCGCGCCCCCCCACGCCGCCTCTGCACCCCCGCACCCCCGCAAGGCAGGGGCACCGCCGGGGGCCCGCAGCCGAAAACGCGGCCGAAGGAGAAGCGCACCAGCGGCGTGCCGCTGCGCGGGGTGGAAGCGACGGTGGGACACAGACGTAGCTCCTCTGCTGAACAAAACCGCAGCAAAGTCTCCCTACCGCTCTAACAGGGAGCGGGCTGGGGCTTTTGGGGGGGACAGGAGGGAGCAGGGAGGGAAGAGGGAGTGTTTTTAAGACTGGTTACAGTCCACAGCTGTGCATACCACAGACAGTTCTCAAGAGCCAATGTCAAAGTGGCTTTTCTCCCTGGATGCGGGTACTGGGAGGTTAAAAAGTCCTTTTTCCTCCCCGGGGGATGAAGGGGGCTCTTACCCCGCCCACCTGCCCCACTCGCCCCCCCCACCCCCCAG
>NW_009260612.1:1292943-1297435 GCF_000687185.1 Egretta garzetta
GGTGGCGGGTGGGAAGCAGCAGGCTCCCGACAGAGAGCGGGAGAGTTGGGGTTTGGGTGCTCACCGGCCCAAGCACAAGGTGCCTGCCAGCCTGCACAGCGCCCGCCGGCTTTTGCCTGAGCAAGCAGCATTGCTTGGGCCAGCACCTCTTCTCCGGGGCATGCCACGCTCTGCCCTGCCTTTGCAGGGAATTCTGATTGCTTGGTTGAACCTCCAGGGAAGGCAGCCCGGGTTGCGGGAGCACGGTTTGCTGTGGAAGGGGAAGCAGAACAGGGCCAGGGTGGGAGCTGCTCTGGAGAGGAGCTGGTGACGGCGTTGGATCCATTGCTCTGGCCAGGCGGTCGCGGTGTTCAGCGATGCCCAGGGCAGGGGCAGCCAGCCCAGCACCTTAGAGATGTTGCACCGTTATCTACTGCTTCATTCATATTTTCTTATCCCTGCAAAAATGTGAAAGTTCCTTGCCTTTTAAATAAGGAAGAGTTTTCCATTTTCCTACAGCAGCCCCCTACATGGCCCCCGCAACGCCTGCAGCCCTTCTGCAAGGCACGGCTGCAGCCTGGGCAGGGCATGGACCCAAAACCATGGGCATCCCCAGGGAGGCAGAGGAAGGCCAGGAGGCATCTCTCGCTCCCAGAGGACAAAGCCAGCCTCGCTGTCCTGGCCAGGCTGTACGAGGCCATCGCCACCAGGAGTGAGTCGGATGCTTCTCAGTAAGAGGCAAATGTTAAATTATGTACAACTGCTCACACCCTTCCTTCTGTACACCAGAAATGTGGAATAATAGGGCAGGGAATGACCACACGTACCAAAGAGAAGAATTCCCATGGTAATAAATTCATCAGGATCCATAGCAAACATTCCCTGTTTGTTTATGCAGAACTGCAATATTGACCCGGTTACAGACGTAGCAGGAAACCTCAAAGGGAGCCACAGGGCAGAGCGATCCGGGCAGCGGCGCGGGGGAAGATTAATGCCACTGCTCACGAGATGTGACAACAGCTACCCTTGGAACATGAAGATATCTGAAAGTTAATGAAGAAATAGGAGCGCGATAATAAAAATAAACATGTCTCTTTGGGTTGGGCGGCCCCGCTGAAAGCCTTATGCTGTCTGATAGCGCGGTTCGTCAAAACCACGCTGATGACAGCCCTGCAAAGGCGAGATAATTTATCTCAAAATTGAAAAGAGAAACCAGGAGGCACAGAATGTGGCACCAAAATATGGATGACGGTGTCCTTGAGAGGGGAACCAACCTTATTACGGGAGAAAGGGGAAGAGGTGGCGGTATGAGCGATGGGAAGGAAGGTGGGGGGAACGTAATCACAGCGAGGGATTCACATCAGCATCCGCACTGCCGGGCTCGGGACCTGACGGTCATTTTATGGGGGGAGCGTCAGAAAAGGAACGGCACCAGTTCTGGTGCATGGGCTTTATGTAACCAAACCCATTAGTGCTGGAGGCGTATGGTAAGAGTTCGTTTGAAGGTGAGAGAAGCACGGCAGTAAATGCCCGCTAGGTACTGCTAGGCTGTGGAGTCTCCTTCTCTGGAGATCTTCAACCCCCGCCTGGACGCTGTCCTGTGCCCCCTGCTCTGGGTGAGCCTGCTTGGGCAGGGGGGTGGCACTGGGTGAGCTCCCGAGGGCCCTGCCAGCCCCGGCCAGGCTGGGATTCTGGGATTCTGTGAAATGTATGATTTTATACCCTCTGTGGTTTCTATAACTACACTCCTGGGTTGTGGAAAGTCTGTGCCCATGTATAGCTGAAGAGAAAGGAAATCTTTAACACGTAAATGCAGACAGACTGATGAGTCAGGAAAATTAAGCCTGTTTTAAACAAAGCTACATTTTCGGACCATGCTGGGGGTCAGGATCTACCACCTGCCACCCAGGTTCCAGACTTCAGTGGTGGCCGATTCCCTCTTTGCAGGCAGATCTGCAAGGAGCCTGGCAGCGATGCCAGAGATCCCTGCCCCTGGCGAGGGCTGCCCAAGCCCTGGGACACACGGGTCTGTCTGCCTTCTCCTGCTGCCTCCCCCTGCGGCGCCTCTGGACACCCGCCCTCCCGCGGAGGGGACGGCCAGGGGGACACGGAGCGGTTGGTCTGTAGTTCATCACACCTTCTCCTAACTGCGCCTTCGAATGCTGCCTGCCCCGGCCCTCCCGCTACCCCCCAGCAGGTACAAGCCGCTCTGCTCCATCTCAGCACTTCTCTGGACAAACAGCGCCTCTGCCATAAAGACTTGGTTCAGCATTTGATCCGGATAAGGGTGCCCGGCTCGCCTGTGAAATGCCACGCGATTTGAAATACGCTTTTATGGGGTTATACACAATTCATTTACTTCTCTTTCTTGAAAAACTACCGAGCATGAATCTGAAATCTCCCTTGCTGCCTTGTTGATGAGTCGGAAGCTTAGAAGCAGGACAGCACGGAGCAGCCGTTCACGAGCATCCAGCTCCTTGCAGCGTCCCAGTTTGTGACCCGAGCTCGCTGCCGCGTGTGGGGACGCAGTGGTGCCCGTGCCAGCATCTGATCCTATGGCAGGGCTGAGGTGTGCGGGGCGGCACGGACCCCCCGGCCACACCGCTCCGGTACCCGGCTCCACCGCCGCCAGCCTGCGTTTGGGGTCTCAGCCCTTACACCCTTGTGCTTTCTAAGGGGCTGCGTTTAATCCGGATCCCAGCACCAAATTATTCTCGGCAGCATGCTTGGCTTTGCACTTTTTAGTGCCAGCTTTCACAAGCCCTTCCCACGCCCACTTACGCTGCTTTTGTGGTCTCCTCAATGCCTCCGGTAGTGCTGGCTGTACCATCATGTCACCGTCGTGTCACCATCGTGTCACCATCGTGTCACCTCTAAATGCTGTCGCCTCCCTGCCCTTCCCTTCTCCTGCCGGTTAATGAGCACCGTGCGGGTTAATGAGCATGGCGCGGGTTAATGAGCACCGTGGCGGTTAATGAGCACCCTGCTGGAGCAGCCCGGTCCCCAGGGCTGCCTCGAGGGGCTGTTTCAGAAATGTGGCTTTCCCGAAGTGTCACACCAATGCACAAGTGCTTGTGGGTTCAGGCAGGGACTGGCTCGTTTCCCGTGCCTCTTTTCTGTAGACATGAAGGTATTAACAAAACACCGTGATTTTTATACACAGTTCTCAGCAGGAGCCAGTTCTCAGCTGTACGAGAGTTCTGTCAGGTGGGGGATTTTTTGCCATGCAATTTGCTTATTTCATTACATTTTTATCCTGACATATTCAGCCTCTAATAAAACACTGGTTTCCTCCAAACCTCGTTTTTGATGGATGTTAACAATGCCAAGGGAAGCACATTTTGATGCAGCACTGCTTTCCTCCAGCAGCCCACAACAAACTGCAATGCAAATCCTCAGCCTTATTTCGTGGTTGCTGGGAGCCCTTGATGTCCTGTGAGCAGGAAGGAAAGCCCATTTTGCTCCAGATTCTCCATTTCTGCTGACTTGAGGGGCATGACTTCCTCACCTGAACAGCCAGCAACGTAACAGCCCAACCCGCTCATCGCACGGGTGTACAGCGTGGCCCTGGCGGGGGGTCCCCGGCTGGCAGGACAGGTTGCTCCCTCCTGGAGACCCCCCCAGACACCAACGGCCGTGAGATGCAGGGGCTGAGCATCACCTCCCCGCGCACGCCCGAAGGCAGAGGGATCTCCTCTGGCTGGAAGCATCTGCTGGGCAGGATGGGCACGGCGGCAGGACCACCACCATGCCTTGCACTTACCAAGCTCTGCAGAGGCGGCTTGGGTTAAGGAGCTTTTGTCATTGGAAGGGGTGGGGAGGCTTTAGCTGTTGAAATGATAAAGAATATGCTTTGGGAAATCACATCATCTTTTAGAAACGTTGGAGCATGGAGGAACCGCTCAGACTCTGGAAGTACAGGCTTCAAGGGGGAACGCTAAGGAGGGGGAGATGGAAATTTCCTCTTCTCCTTTTTATCCCCACAAACACTCAAGGTCGGTGGAAGTGCAAGCACGGAAAGGGGAGCCTGTGAGAGAAAAAATAAATGAACAGAAGTCAAACCCGATACGACCATTCTTTACATTGCATGGATGGTTCTACCTGGAGAAGTACCAAAGCGGCCCCTTCTCAGCACGATGAAACTTTGCGGATGTGCAATAGTGGCGAAAAAGGCTGACCTAAAATATTCTGCTTTATGTAACTGCTGGAATTCATTGCGTGATGGGCACGCTCACTTGCTGTCTCTCTGACAAATGCATACTGAGGAGGATAAAACCGTCAGGGTCTTTTCAGTCTGCTACTTGCCTAAAAATCTGCAGCAGCACTGCTTGTGACCTGAAGTGACAGCGCTACCCTGGGCTCCTTCACCACGAGAAGGACATGGCAGCTCCTGGGCTCTGGGGAAGCACAACACCTGGGGGTGGGCACCCCCATCCCAGCCAGGGGTGGGCACCCCCATCCCAGCCAGGGGTGAGCATCCCCATCCCAGCCAGGGGTGAGCATCCCCATCCCA
>NW_009260613.1:0-33157 GCF_000687185.1 Egretta garzetta
GCCCGGGTCCCGCCCCAGCGTACCCAGCACAAGCACCGGGTGCTCCTCTCTCCCTTCCACCGTCTTCCAGAGGGTGCACCCAGAAATGCTCGTACTCCTGTCAGAAAGCGTGGGAGAGCGTGAGCTGGGGAGAAACATGATTGGAAAACATAATCCTGAAAATTCGCTCAGGGGTGGATGCTGCCAGGGGCCATACACACCCCCAGGAGAGCCACCCCTCTGACCCACAAAGCGGTGGCACGCCGGGGTGGCCTATTTGCAGATGTTCCACCCCCCTCTTCCTCATGTTTCCCTCTCCTCAAGTTTTCTTTAGTAGGGTGTGGATAAAAGAGAGACAGCCCCCCCACCCCCCAGTCTGCTTGACAGCAGAGGCTTCTCAGGGTGGGTGGGGGGAAAGGGCAGCTCCCGCACAAGGGCGATGGCTGGAGTCCATCAGAGCCCTCTGTGCCAGGCAGCTCTGCCTCCCACTGCACTGGATGGGCTGGGGGAGGGTTCCCCACCTACTGGTTGTCCGGGAGAGTCTGCAGAGGCCTGGGTGGCTGAAGCACAGCCCTGGGCAGGGGGCCGAGCAGGAGCAGGGCTGGGCTTGCTCAGGGCTCGGCATCAGGGGACCTGCTCCCTCTGGGGCGCTCCAACAAGTGTGAGGCTCTCACGTGCAGCCAGGCAAAAACCTCCATGTGACATTAGGATTTCCTACTTGCACACCTCGAGGGGGACTTCACAGGACTTAGGTCAGGCTTTGGCAAGAGAGGGTGCAATCCGCATGGACTCCAGGGTCCATCTTTTATTCAGGGTGGAATAAAATCTCCAGCTTCCCTGACTTCTGGTGTATCTCTTGAAGCTTCAGCAGTGGGAGTCAGGTGAAGGGACAGGGGGAGGAAAGGTCAGTGAGGACATGCTCCCCCAATATTTGATCTCACGTAGGTTTCGCAGCCTGCCATGGTGCCTGAAAGCACGGTTGCACTTCATCTGCAGAGGCAGCCTCCAGAGTGCTTCCCCTCCTCCCCACCTGCCCGAGCTCCTCCTGTGCTTTCCCAGATCCCCGCTGCTGCGTCAGGCCAGACACACCGTGTCTGGGTGTCCCTGCTGAGAAAGAGATCCCCAGTGGCAAAATTTCTTGCCCACCCCATTGCTTCATGGCAGTTTCATTCCTCAAAGCATTAAAGGTCTCATGGTAACATAAATTTATGCCATCTTCCTTTTTTATTTCTTTAAATCTCTATTTAAATTATTTTTGAGCTCTTGGCCAGTGACCTATTTTGGCAGCACAACATATGGGGCATGTGCTCATACAAAATGAATTGAACTTTGAGTAATTTAAAGTGTATCACACTCCCTGCATTGATTTAATCCACTCTGTTGGAAAGACAGATGTTAGTCATGAAATTAAAATCCAGCTCTGGAGTTCTTCCCAAATAGTGGCAGTTTTGGCTTTGCAGTATAGGTCAAATGTTCAGTCCTGGGATAAGAAATTAGTGTTCTCAGTATCAATAATTAACAGCAAAGAACTTTCAGATTCCTTCTTTTTAAAGGGAAAGTTATAAAATGTCTGGAGATTGGTTTTTTTTGATAAAAACTGCACCTCAAGAAATACAGTGACACATATGACAAAATGCTCAGTATTAAGAAAGCATTTGATCAGAATTTTATAAACCCTATTTATCTGAAAGCCAGCTGGTTCCTCTCTCCCCGAGAGCCCATTGCAAGTGACACTTTCTCCTGCTGTGCTGCAAACATCCCCTCTGCAAGGGAGGTTTCTCCTAAGCAGAAATGCATTGGGGTGTGCTATGGCTGCCGCAGGTGAGGCTTTGGGCAGGGTGGGAGCCCGCTGGCAGGGCGGCGGAGCAGCGGAGGGCAGGGGCGATTTTCGAGCCAGGCTCCCCAGAGGAGGATGGCCATGACGAGCAGCACTGTCAGGGCTGGGGCTGGGGGCCACGGGGTGCAGCCCCATCAATGTGACTGCAGAGCAAATCATTTGGCTTCAAGGAGTACTGATGATAGCTGTATTATTGATTAGTAGCCAGTCTAACCAAATTTAACCTTGATGCTTGGCCCCTCTGAATCCCTGCATGCCTCCCAGCACCCCAAATGCACTGGGGAGTGAGCTTCAGCAGATCTCTCCTTCTGTTGGGGATGGGTTTTGAAGTGGGTGCTGCTGACAAGCTGGTCATGGGTGCTGGGCTTTGGTGCTTGGGCATGGGTGCAAGGCGTTGGCAGTGGAGCTGCTTCTGCTGCATGGGAGCAAAGGGGTGCGTCCTGCCCGGCTCTTCTGCTGGGACGCTGATTTGGTAGCTAACTCAGAGTAACTTTACAGGAAAGCCAGATTGGAGTGTTAATCCTGAGATTACTTACCCTGGCATATCCATGGCGTATTTTCCTAACAAAGCTTTTTACTGCAATCCTGTCCAGCCACGTTCAGAGAGGCTAACGATGCACCACGCCGGGTTACAGATGTTTAGTCCATTAATGTTGCTTTTCTGGTTTTATTTTTCTCTGCTTGTTAAACAACAGTTCTAGGAAACACAAATGTATCAAGCAATATAGTACAGGCTGTAAGAAATTAGTTTTTCCTGGTTTAATTACAAAGTGCCCTTAAACTAGATGACTCTCAGAATAATGTACAAGCTTTGTAAAAGATTTGGTTCACCATCCCTACAGTGCTAGAGACACCTGAAGATTTTTATTGCTACATTCTCTATATATTAAGTTTCCCTTCCCTTTCCCTTTGCTTATTTCCATTATTTTAATGGTGTTTTTTTCCCTCCCTTCTCTTTGCCATCTGAGAGTGTCTCAAGTTTGTCTGGAAGGCCTCATTTCTCTTTCTGGTGTCATTAATAATGGAACAAAACCACATTAACAATTGCAACAACAGCCAGACAGGAGCCAGAAAGCTCCTTTTGCTCTCTAATATGCTGCATGAGTACTCTGAAATGCTTTATACAGAGGGTTTGCTTTTTTTATTGCCCTTTTTCTTTGGTGTCTTTCTGGACTCAACAAAATGCTTGACCTTGTCTTTTGCTGAGGAAAAGATAAAAAATGCCAGAGTTAAAAATTCGCAGAGATTCCAGACCTGCAATAGCACTTTAGAGGTAATTTCATCCTGCAAGAAAACATGGGAGAAAATTCAGCAAAGGAATGTTAACAGGGCCGGCAGGGCATTGCACCTGCAGAGGCTGCGGAGGCAGCTCACCGCTGCCTTGAGGTGCTTTTGGTCGGTGCCGTGAGCTGGCAAATGGCTGGCAGGGAGCAGGAAAGAGCCACAGGCTTCTGAACCAGCAACAGGAATGTGCACCAGGGACAGGTATAGAAGGCAAATAGGTGACATCCTGCTGGCCCCTCCTCTTCCACATGAGGTTGGTGGTCCAGGCTTGCTTTATTCTGGTCTTCCGGAAGTGAAAAGAACATTTGTTGGCAGGTCTCAGTGTGTAAAATCATTCCTTCCATCCATATAAGATGAAAAAAAGTATTTTTCAGCATCTGAAGTAGAACCTGGTCAAAGCTGCACTTTGTCAGTGGTTTCTTTTTGCCTTTTAGTTTCTTGGCAAAGGCACAATACAAAAAGCCATTCTATTACCCCAAATCAATCAATAGCTGTAAGAGGAAAGACCATGGGCAGTCCTGGTCTGTCAGCATTCCTCCGCTTTTTAAGCTCTCTAGGCAGCCTGGGTCTCCTTGTGGTTTTGGCCTGTGGTTTGGGAGCTTAGGAAAATGGAGGAAAAAATGAAGTCAAGTGAAACTCAACCTTGAAAGATGCAGAAATGCATATCTGAGGATGCACAGATGCTTAGTAGAAGGGAGACATTCAGAAACAGCTTTTATCAAATGGGAGGTACTAAAAGCACACTTTTGAGTGGGGATGGCCAGGTGATTGCATTCCCCCATGAGGCATGGTTCAGTGTCAGGAATGGAACAGGCTTTCACTGCGTGGCATTAAAATTCTTCCAAGACGTTACATCCTCCGTCTGTATTTACAGACAGTGCAATACCCCCATTTTCTTTCAAGGGCAAACCAAAGCACAAAGTTGCTTTTTTTTCTAGGAAGTTCATGGCAAAATAAAGAAAAAAATTCCTTGCTTTCTGGAGTCTCTGTGGTGGCCTTTATCCCTTCCAGAAGGTGTGGCAAGAGCGCAGGGCACCTGTGCACGGGGGCAGTGGCTGTGGGCTTGCCCAGTATTAGGACGCATTATATGACCACTGCAATTCATTGAGCTCCTCATTAGTGTTTTTCTCTCTGTCTTCCTTTCTCCTCCTTCATCCAGCCCATCATGCTCAACGCACCTGCCTGCAGGTGATGCCTGGGATGCTGGGGCATTTGATTTTATCACCAGTAGCTGCAATTCTTGCACCACAAGCGATGCCAAGAAAAACTGCTTGGCCCAAAGAAGCAGCTACAGCACCAATTAAGGCAGATGCGACAGCCATGAAAACTTACTCAAATCCTGCAGAATTAGAAGTAAATCTTGTAGGACTTGGCTACAAAGGCATTCTGGTCTGGCTCTGCCATCAAGATCTTCCCTGAGACTGAAGGAAGGCAGTGATTGCACCCAATCCTCACTTTTACTACAACTACTAGGTTGGGATTTCCAGCCTAGTGCAGTCGGTGCGTGTCTCCAGAGACCTCGGAGACGCTGTGTCTAGCAACACAGGGAGGCTGGTTCTCCCAGAAAGCTGTGCCACGTGGAGGCTTGTTTCTCAGATTTTATAGTACAGCTCTATAAATCAAACAGGCTTAAAGAATCCCAGGCATCGCCCCGTAGGTAAATCTACTATCGAAAACTTGTTTCGGTTCATCTAAAGCTGCTCAAGAATTTGAATCCTGTTTGCTGAATATTTTCAGGATTCTTTTCCCAGGCTAGAGTCCAAAAGCCTGTAAGCAGGGTGTACTGTCTTTCTCCCCTTGCCTCTTATTCAACAGATCAGGGGTATAAGCTCACACCCAAGAAATTGGGAGACCCAGGTCAAATGTGGACACTTCTCAGGAGGTGGGATGGAGGAGAATAACTGGATGCCCATTTCTTTTACTTCAAAATGTTAACTCCACAGAACAAAGTAGGCTTTAATTTCAGAAAACAAAGACAAAGTAATACTAGCAGAATAATAATGTGTTTCTGGTTAAATAAAGATATTTGTGTTCCAGTTTGACCAGGACACCGGAAGGTCAGTCATTCATATTGCCCTTCACCTCACATCAATGTCTGAAGTTATGGTCTGTTGTCTACAACAGGGCCTGCTTAGTGTCACACCTTACAAAGAAAATATAAAAGGAGCTTTTATCACATGTAAGAATCCTCTGACCATTTTCCAAGGTTCTACTTGGCCAATCCATGGTGCGTTTCACTATTGGTTATTAGCAGTGTGAATAATTACAATTGCAAAATTCAGCAAAGCAAATGGCACATCTATTCACTGCGTGCAGAAAGAAAAAGATGTCAAAAGGGAAAATACACAAAGGGACTCTTGTGTCTTCCCTTTTTTCCCTCTGAGTTTTGATTTTCCCCTGTTGTTACCAGAATAGCACAAGGTTTTCTCATCTCAAATCTTGGCATGCCCCAGGCACTCAAGCCTGTCTCCCATCTCCAATTTGGTCACTGTCCTAGGATGCAGGAGTAGTGATAAATACAGATTGGGTGAGAACTTAAATAGAATTAAGCATGAGTAATAACTAAACAAGGCAATAATTAAGCATGATTAAGCTGGTCTAGTTGAAAAGGGACATTTAAATATCTGCACTTGAGCCTCAACAGTTCTTTTTATGCGGATCAACTGAGCACCTCGCCATCTCATTGGGTATAAATTTGGTGCAAAGAATTTACTGTGACCTGCCCTGCCAGCACAGCCGTGTCCTGGCGTGGTCTAACTGAGCTGCTGAAATCAGAACCCTCTTTTCCTACTACTGATTCAGGGTGTCTCTGGGTTTGCAGCAGGGCTGCCCACAGCGTCTCTCTGGAGAGCCAGGCTTGATACTCTTTGTTGTGGGCAACCTCGCTGCCCGTGGTGGCTCTCATGTTTGGACACAGTGCCTGCGGGGCAGCTGGGAATACGCAGTACCGAAGCAAATCAAGTCAAGCCCATCCGGCCCTACAGAACGACTGCTGAAGCATTTTAGGCATGTTGCCTTTCAAATAAAGACCGTGATTGAGCAATGGTGGTATAATTATGGTGTCTCCCATGCAAGCAAGTGTGGGTAACTCAGGGCAGTCACAGCTCAGACCCTTGCACAGGCACCATGGGTGGTTTCCTCCCAGAGCACCACAGTTGTCACAACATCAATTATAGCCTTGGCCTCAGCTCAGCCTGAGTGTTGGGAGGACTTAGGAACTGCTCCAAACATATCAGAGATGGAAACTTCATTTATTTTTTGTGTCTAGTTTGTAGGAGTGCAGTGTGGCTGGTGGAGGAGGTCATGCAGCACCATCACCAGCAGCAGAAGACCTCCCAGCAACCTTAACAGAGGGACCCAGTGCATGGTGACCTGGGATGGGCTGCAGGTGCCTTGCCAGGGCCCAAAGGCCACCGGCCACTTGGGGAGGTGCGTATCTGACTGGCAAGTGGCAGGCGATGGTGTTTGGTGGCAGTCTGCATCTCCTGGTGAGGAGGCTACTGGTGATACTGGGAGAGTGGCATTCAGGGCATGGGGAAAGGCATGCGCCAAAAGGGAAGCGCTGGTTTGTGTTACTTGGGGCTGTGCTTAGGCGGTGCTAGAGAGTAAATAAATCAAAACTCTCTGTAATTTGGGTCTCTAGATGGGGAGTTCAGCAGCATTTGTCCCTCAAACATCTTGTGAAGAATGGTGATCAGGTGGACTCAACACTGCCCAATAAGTTCCATCTCACAGGACATGCCAGGGCTGCAGTAGTCAAGGAAAAGGAAACTTAAATTCTTATCTTTTTAGTATGTTCTCAAAACTTGATTTGAAGAACAGTAGACCCTCCATTTTTTTCCAGTGACAAAATCCTTGCCTGAAATTTCCACCAGGGGGATATTTAGAGTGATACATTCCAACTAAAACTTCACAGACCAAAATGTGACTGATGCATTCTCTTGCCCATAAGAGCACAACTGGTGGAGCGGTGAGCGCAGCCTCTACCCTATCTCTTCTGCTGGTCCTATTCCTGCTTCCCAAGAAAGCTCCTTCTCCTTTCTTGTTGTGCTCATCAGGATTGGGACCATTTTGCATTGCCCTGCAAGTTGTGTGGGTGAGAGGAGATCTGGGTAGAGTGGTGTTCATTTTCAGCAGAGCATGGTGGGGCTTCTCCCATACCAAATCTGCCTGCAGGAATTTGGAGCCTGAGTGAGTTTTAGTATCACGACCACCTCTTGAAGGTAAGTGTCCTTTCCCTCTTGGGTGTTTCATAGCCCCGTCGTACACAGCATTTGAATGAGGGCTCTCAGATGTGGCGCTTGCTTTATGAAAAGTGTGTAGGACCTAGAATTTGGTCCTTCATAGCAACAGGGCCAGTGTATGTTGACATCGGACTCCACAGTGGAAGTACAGCTAGAAATTCCAGGGTTTATATCCAACTAGCATTTTAAGTTTTGCTGCTGGTTTTAACAGTAGTGACCCAATTTGAGAGACATTATCTCCACTGAAAAGTTAAAAGCAAGGTCTAACGTGGCCAAACCTATGATCCACATCGCAAGCTGTAACCCCTTGTCTTTTCTATGCCCTTGCCCAGCTGTGGTCTTGCCTCCCTGTGGGGTTCATTTTGAGTTTCCAAGAAGGGGCTACCCAACAGCACGTGTGGCTGATGAGCACAGAGCCTTGTCCAAAGACTTCCTGGAGCTTCATGTGTGCTCACTGAGCCTCGCATGCAGAGCCACCACTGCAAGACCATGACTGCAATTCATGCAGTGTTTCCTAGATTTGAATCACCATGATGAAGTGAATGGGAGTACTGCCATAAATCAAGTTACACGTGGAATTAAAAGAAGTGCTTGGTCCTAAGGACAGCAAGCAGGGGCAGTTCATCTGATGCTCTTGAAAGGTTTATCCAGCCTTTGTCTGCTTCAAACAGCATTTAATTCTTCCTGTAGGTCTTACTTTTCTAAGAGGCCTTTTAGTTCTGTGAATTAAGTGTTTTCTGCAAATTTAAGTTTACCTGTATATTTTTGTATCCCAGATTTCTATTTCAAATGTCTAAACAATTGTCTGAACCTGGAAGGGCTTTGGAAAGGTGGTCTCTTAAAGAATTGATGTAGAAACATCAATACAGCAACTGGGGAAAAAAGTTTGATAGTCAGAAGCCATGTTTTAATTGGATGAATGGAAGGAGCCCCATGGCAGAGATTGCAGGTTTGATTTCAGCCTCATTTCCACTTTTTTCACAGTCTTATTCCCAGACTGATATGTGCAAAGGCGACTTTCCTCCTGATGAGGGGGCTATATAGCCAAAGCAGCTTCAGCAAGGTTGGTCTAGATCTATCTTGATGGGATTCAGCAGTAAACTTTCATGAACCGCATGCAAGTTAGCATGAATTCACGCTAAGGTGGCATTAATTTCCTTCAATGATGTCAGAACACAGCCTCTGCATGGCCTTTGGTGACTGCAGCACTGCTACAGGTTATCTTTTCATTTATGCTTTGCCGGTCAGGTGGCCACCAGTGCTCATAGACATTAAAGACTTCATTTTCAGAGCAGTGTTATTCTCAGTGCCTGAGAACCTCAGAGAGGGCACAGTTAATACAACCTGCTTACATTCCCACTACAGACCCGATGATTGCCTCCTATATGCGCTCTCCTCAGGTCTGAAGCAGTGGTACGAAAGTCTGTCTCTAACCAGCCACATCCATCCAAGGAGAAGCTACACACCAGTGGTGCATAAAGTAACTCATTTCTGGAAAACAAATGTCTGGTTTACATCCAGTGTGTAACTCCCTGCCCATAAAGTTCTTCTTACATTTACAATTAGTAACTGGGTGATGAGGCCAAGAAATAAAAAAATGAAAAAAGTACCTAAATGGGCCCCTTTTTCTTTATCTCTGTTTCACTACCCAATGAAACCATGACAACCGCATAGTTCCTAATGTTCAAGGTCCAGTATGTGTGATATTGAACTGAGAAGAATACTACTTGGGAAAGTAGAAATGAAAGTTCCCCTTTACCACCCATAAACTTTCCACTCCTACATCCCAGTTCTCCTTTAATTAATGATGATATGGGACAATGGGTAAGTTTATCCAACACAGACCTTTTTATGGTGTTAAAGGCAAGTTTGGGTGAAGGTGGATGTTTTAGTTGCTGAGCTTCTGGCCATTTTTCAGTATCTTATTGTCACTTTAAGCATCCTCCAGGAGGAAATATTTCCCCACAGAAGAGAAAATTCTCACTTTGAGCACCCTATCCTTGACTATCCTGTGCTCCTCAATCCCGTTTCCTGGGTGCTTTTCTCTTTTTCCCGTCTGTGGCTCTTCTGCTCTTCCCTCTTCTTTCCTTGCCTGTACCAATGAATACTTTCAAATTGGCAGGGCTCCCTACCTGTTCCTTCCTAATTCCATCTAATGTGATAATCAGCAATGAGATACTTAATCCTTGCAATCACCATGGTTATGCTTGAAAACTTAGCACGATTAAGGGATGTGCAGGGGAATTAATCTCTGCTAGGCATCGTTTCAAACTGTCCTATTCAGTTCTGTTGCATATCAATCCCCAAACTGTGCTCATCACGCTGTGACCTGAGCCCTGTCCAGAGCGGCGTTATGCGATGTACAATATAAGTCACAGTTGCAACATAACATACATAACAGTACAACATAACAGTCACAGTCGCTAAAATTGTAAAAAATGTGGAAAAAGTTGGGAAAATTTCAGTTTTCTTTAGTCCCGTAGTGTAAAATTTATCTCCAAGTCTATAATAAAGTCAAGGCCTATTATTATTGAATTATGAGCATAGGTGAACTCTAGGAGAAAATAAATCCCACGTTTGTATTAAAGAAAACCCTGTCCTGCCCTTTCTGCAATGCAATGCAAGTATCACAGCTTGCATTTGCATAGCAAGAGTTCCCAAGTCACACTATGGTCTTGACTTCTTCTCCATGGTTGGAGCTCAAGGGTAACAGCAAGGCTCCGAGCATTTGTCAGCATTAAGCTAAAGGTGGCAGTGGTTACCTGGAAGGTACTTGGTTGCTCATCTCCAGCTGTGAGGTCAGGATTGGAAGAAGAAAAGAACAGAAGACATCACTGGGGTTTACCAGTCTGAACTCTGGGCTGGACATTGCATACACTAGGGCTCCCTGAATTAATTCCTACTTAAAACAGAGGATAATTTTCAGATAATTTCACTGTAGCATTTTCAGTGATGAGGAATCCACCTCAGCCCTTGGCAAACCATTCTAACATTTAAAGGACCTTAAAAGGTCCTTAAAAACTGAGCCTCATTTGTAGTCTTGTTGTCCCAAACAGGGTTTGTTTACCCGGTGTGCAATAAGCCAATCTTCACACACTGAGACGAGATATTGTTTATTCACAGAGTTGCACAAGTTTGGGTGCTAGGTGGCCTCCCACGAAGCTAGCACACTTAGAAAGGCTTTCTCAAACGTTCATACATTACAATTAACATACTTAATTAATAATCATTATATTAGCTAATAATACCTATCTCTCATTGGTTCATAATTTCTTCTCTTCGATTTAAAGCTACCATCTGATTTTAATTTACTACGCATGCTCAAGGAAAGTGGGGTGTAGTTTCTTCTGGCTTCCATTTGAGTGGGTGGTTGCGATCTCCCCTTGCCCGAATTACCTTTCTCCTTGTTCTTGTCCTTGGCACATCTTAAGTAACTCTTCCTGGTTTACCAATCAAGACAATAATACAATAATACATCAGCTTGTCTCCTTTTCAATTGCTTTAGCAATCTATTAACTAAACAAAAACATAGATAGGGTAGGGCTTCACAACGGACATTCTACAGAAGCATTCATTTTGGGTAACAGTCCAAATTTGTCTAGTTTTAACTTCCAGGCATTGGATCTTGTCACAAAGCCCTGCCTGTGAGAGAAGAGACATCATCAAAGTAGCAGGAACATGCTGTGGGCATGATTCATCGCACCCGAATTTCAACATTACAGTGCATAGCATCACTCGGGGCTTCCTTGCAGGACAACACAGGCAGCAGCCAGTTTCAGACTGTTATTCACTTGATCTGGCTATAGACATCTGCATTAGATTGTCCATTAGCCCACACTGAAGTGCATCTTGTTAACTTGTCCAGCTGAGCACACGACGTGCACTGCTCCTCATTGCCTACCCAGTCAATGATAAGTGCAGTTCAATTGCATAATGCCAAGAGTCAACCTCACTAGAGATTCAGATGCTGGATGATAATTTCCTACTTCTAATTACATTTCAAGACCTGTCAGTTAGCCAGTTGTTAATGGCATTGATTTTGTATTGTTCTTGTTTCTTAATCAAATTTCTGCCTGATACTATCTCAGATGCTCCACAGGAGATGAAGTCTAAAAATGTCAAGGGAAAACAAGACAACAGAAGCCTCAGGGTATCTCAGTGGATCCTGCCAGCCCAAGCAACAGTAGAGTGCTGCCCAGATGCTGGTGTCTGCTGCTTTAAGTCTGTCTACTGCAAATATTTTATCCTCTCTGTTCAGTCCCAGGTCCCAGGTTGCTGACTGTCCACTTGCCGTGAATGTTGGTGCATTCCCTGGGTCTTTTTTGGAGTGAACAAACTGGTTTCTTTGAAACCAAAACTCAGGTGCTATTCTGGAGAAAGTTCACTCCAGATCACTCTGGAGGACTGAGACTGAACTAGACTGGGCTCCTCCAACTTCTCTACTTTTCCACTTCTATTCCAGCAGGCTTTGCACCCCCACATCCTTGTTGCATTCACTCCAAAACTTGGCCTAGGGGCCCAGGACTGCTCCATCATGCAGAACCATTTAGTCATGTAGACATAACCTTTGAGTCCCCCAGGTCGTCTCCCTGCCCCATAGAGTGACTCAGCACAAGCAATCTCCAATAAGCTCTTCATCTCCTTTGAGGTAGCTGATCAAAACTCTTCTAATCTGGAAGCTCTTCTTTCCATTTTTAGAAGCTTTCTTCTGATTGTCATGCACAAACCATGGCACCAGGAGCCTTGAAGACTCTTTATCACACCCATATTCACATAAATGATCCAGATTATTCTGCCCTTTTTGGTCCCAGATTTTGTTAGTTTTCATAAACACTTGCATGCAGCCAGCTAAGCTGGACTTCTGTTATCTTGGAGAATTTTGAGTCCAGATCACTGTACAGCAACAAAAAAAGCAGAGTATGCTGGTTTGGCTGGAATAGAGATAATTTTCTTTGTAGTAACTAGTATGGGACTGTATTCTGGAGTTGTGCTGAAAACAGTGTTGATACACACAGGGATGTTTTTGTTATTCCTGAGCTGTGCTAACACAGAGTCAAGGCCTTTGCTGCTCCTCACCCCACCCCACCAGCAAGGAGGCTGGGGGGGCACAAGGAGCTGGGAGGGGGCACAGCCAGGACAGCTGACCCCAACTTCCCAAGGGGGATCCCAGACCATATGGCGTCATGCTCAGCATGTAAAGATGGGGGAAGAAGGAGGAAGGGGGAGATGTTCTGCGTGATGGCGTTTGTCTTCCTAAGTCACCGTTACGCGTGATGGAGCCCTGCTTTCCTGGAGATGGCTGAACCCCTGCCTGCCCATGGGAAGTGGTGAATGAATTCCTTGGTTTGCTTTGCTTGCGTGCACAGCATTTGCTTTACTTATTAAACTGTTTTTATCTCAACCCAAGAATTTTGTCACTTTTACTCTTCTGATTCTCTCCCCCATCCTACCTTAGTGCTTATTTGATGGCTGGAATTTAACACAACAGGCATTTTTATGACAACTTCAAAGTGAAAACTTTCTAGGATTCAACTTTTGTTATTACCAATGACTAAAGCAAGAACATATCTGAAAAGCCCTTAGTCCAGTCCCCCTAAGAGATGCTGCTGCTGCAGGAGTTTAGCTTCTTGATCTTGTTATGAGACTGGCATTGCATGCTTCCAGGGTCACAAAATCACAGAGCAGCTGAGGTGGGAAGGCACATCTGGAACTTGTTTAGTCCAACCTCCAGCTCAGAGCAGGGTCAGTGAGAGCAGCTTTGCTCAGACTTGTGGCTGAGATATCTCCAAGGATGGAGTGGATGACCTGTTCCAATGCCTGATCACACTCACAG
The DNA here is from genome assembly GCF_000687185.1 of Egretta garzetta. Taxonomy (NCBI): domain Eukaryota; kingdom Metazoa; phylum Chordata; class Aves; order Pelecaniformes; family Ardeidae; genus Egretta; species Egretta garzetta. Next base: position 13,178 of record NW_009260613.1, read on the forward strand.
TGAAAAAGACTTTTCTTATGGATTATCCTGTGTTTCAGTCTGTGTTCATTGCCTCTTGTCCTCTCACTGGGCATCACTGAGAAGATTCCAGCTCTGTCTTCCTTTTTCCCCCCTTCAGGTATTTATATACATTGATAAGATCCCCCTGAACCTTCCCTTCTTCAGGCTGAACGGTCCTAGCTCTCTCAGCCTTTTGTCATATGAAAGATTTTCCAAGCCTTTAATAATCTTCATAGTCCTTCAGTGGACTCTCTAGCAAGTCCATGTCTCTCTTAGAATCACAGAACCATAGAATCTTTTAGGTTGGAAAAGACCTTTGAGATCATCAAGCCCAACCATTAACCTAACCCTGCCATCCCACCACTAAACCATGTCCCTAATCACCTCATCTATCCTTCTTTTAAATACCTCCAGGGATGGGGACTCAACCACTTCCCTGGGGAGCCCATTCCAATGTTTGACAACCCTTTCAAGTAAAGAAATTTATCCTAATATCCTAATTGCCTATACCTCTCCTGACACAACTTAAGGCCATTTCCACTTGTCCTATTGCTTGTTACTGGTACTGGACAGCCCAGCACTGGACACAGCAGTCCAGATGTGCCGCACCAGGGCTGCCTTTGCTGAACTTCACGAGGTTCCTGTCAGCCCATTTCTCCAGCCTGTCCAGGTCCTTCTGGATGGCAGCACACCCATCTGCTGTATCACCCACTCCTCCTGGTTTTGTATCATCTGCAAATTTGCTGAGTGTGCACTGTGCCCCAACACCAAGGCCACTAATGAAGATGTTAAACAGTCATGGTCCCAGCATCAAATGCTGGGGTACAGCACTAGTGACTGGCATCCAGCTGGACCTTGTGCTGTGGATAACAGACACCTGGAAGTTCAGCCACTTTTCAGTCCACCTCACTGTCCACTTATCTAACTTCATCAATTTGCTTATTTTGTTAGAGGAGTGTCAAAAGCCTTGCTAAAGCAAAGATAAACAACATCCACTTGTTCAGTGTTGTGAATTAAACTGACCAGGAAAACTGCCCTCTGGCTATGAAGAGAAGATCTCAACTCATGCAAAATGAGTGTTCACCACGTATGACAGAACTTTCTTCCAAAGATCTTAAAATTCTTCTTGTAGTAAATTAAAATCACAGAATCACAGAATTACAGAACGGCAGGGGTTGGAAGGGACCTTGGGAGATCATCCAGTCCAACCCCCTGCTAAAGCAGGTTCACCTAGAGCAGGTTGCACAAGATATCATCCAGGTGGGTTTTGAATATCTCCAGAGAAGGAGACTCCACAACCTCCCTGGGCAGCCTGTTCCAGTGCTCTGTCACCCTCAAAGTCAAGAAGTTCTTCCTCATATTCAACTGAAACCTCTTATGTTTCAGTTTGTGCCCATTGCCCCTTGTCCTGTCGCTGGGAACCACTGAGAAGAGTCTGGCTCTGTCCTCATGATATCCACCCTTAAGATATTTGTAAGTGTTTATGAGATCCCCTTCTCTTCTTCAGGCTAAACAAGCCCAGCTCCCTCAGCCTTTCCTCATAGGAGAGATACTCCAGTCCCCTCATCATCTTTGTTGCTCTCTTCTGGACCCTCTCTAGGATTTCCTCATCTTTCTTGAACTGGGGAGACCAGAACTGGATGCAGTACTCTAGGTGAGGTCTCAAATGCTGTCCCTCTTCAAGGGACTGGGAAAGTAAACACGAGTGAGTCAAGTGAGTTGCCTAAGGTAGATTTGCAAAGTCTAACTTGTGCAGCAATACCTCCAGGGTCAGATAAAATAACTGGTGGAGGGAAACTGAGGAGGGGAGGAGGAAAATGGACACCTCTGCCAAGGCAGATCCTGTATTACTTCAAGAGACTTGCCAGAAGATTCAAAACAACAAAACAACCATTTGGCCAAAGAACTGAAACAAAATACTGTCTGTTCATGAGGTTGTTTAATGTTGAAGAAAGACCTTTCCCAGCAGACTTAAGGAAAACTTTAGCTGTACATCTTTTGGGATGTTCATGGTTTTGTGTCTGATAATGGAAACCTTACTCCAGTTCACATTTTCCTCCTTTTTGATTATTCCAGACAGCCCAAATTCCAGTCACAAAGATCTTCCTGGCTCCTACCTGAGGGCTTTGCTGCAGCAGCATTCCCATCTCTGGGGCTGATGATGGATTGCCTCAAAGTTTTAAAGATTAGCAAAGCAAGCTTGCTTTTTTTTCTGGATTTACAAATGTCCTGGTGTGGGGGACCAATACCTTTGAATTCTTCCCTTGTTATAGGAGCACAAAAGCCTGTGGTGATCTAGAGCAGGAAGAGTCATTAGAAGATGGAAAAGCTTTGCTAGCTGAGCTATTCTCAGCAGAGGTTGCAGTAAAGTCTGAGAATTGCGAGGGAAGATTGGTGTGTGGCATGTGGGATAAAGGCAGAGAGCGCAGCATTTGTGTGGAAACAATGAGAGGATCACCCTGGGCCCAGGCCGGTCGTTGCCCACATGGAAGTATCTCCCTGACAGTGCTAGAAATGTATGGCAAACCTGTGAGCGTTTCTTTGCTTTCTTGCTGGATGCCAGCTGTTATTCCAGTGAGGACACATTTAGGAAACCCTAAAAATGAGCATAGGTGAGAAGGGAAGGGATGCGGATTGCCCTTCAGAAGTGTTATGTTTCTATTTTTCTCATGTATGTAAATCACTGCAAACCAAATGCTTCCCAAATTGCAGGTCTTTTTTTTTTGTTTGTTTTTTAATTAGACATGACAGATAGGGTATTATTAACCTCAAAAATGCCAGAAGTAGGTATCAGCTGTCTAGGCTGGGAAAAGTTAATGAAAACTGGAAGTGTACAGAGTCATTGGCATGGACACATTGAGGAGACAAAGGAGGCAAATCCAGAAGTGGAGGGGTAAATTGGGAACCTCTAGTGCTTGAGCAATTTTTTTATAAAGAGGGGGCAAGGAAAAAAAAAAGGAATATTGAACTGGAGGCAGTAACCTGCGAGAAGAATGATTTCATGGGAGCTGGGTCATCATCCCTTGTGCTGGCAACACCTCAAGGACTTTGGGTGTGCTTGGCTGGAACAACTAGGCATTTTGTCATTAAGTATAGGCTAGAATTGCTTTTATATTTATTTTACTTGCAGCTAATTGCTTTCAAAACTTTGCCTGACCTTGATGAATGTTTTCTTTCTGAGCTTGCTGGGGGATGTTCTGAGGAGGGAGTCATATAAGGATGGAAAATGGTAAACATTCAGGAGAGTTACAGTAATTGTGTCTTTGCCATTTTCATCCCTCCACGCTTAGCAGAGCATGTTTTATTGGTATGAAATTCAGAGAAGCTTTGTAAGAGCAAAATGTCTCAGCTGAGTATGCCCCTTACAGCGCAAAGACTTTCCTATTTGAAGTCACTGGGGATTTTCTGTGGTGACGCTGGGTGGTGATGTGACAGTGGTGGTGACACTCTTCAGCAGTGTCCTACCCCAGAGTGCTGTCCTTTGACGCTGTCTGAGGAAGCTGTGGATCTGCTGCCCACCAGGCCACACGTGGGAGCATGGAAAGGCCTTTGTGATTCCGCAGGGGAGCAGCAGGAGAAGTTGGGCACAGAGGCATGGAGAAAAGATATCTCCAAATGTAGTCTTTTGCCTTTCAGAGCCCCTAGGTGGGATGGTCAGTGATGCTGACCTTGACATGAGGACACTGGAGTTTTGCTCTCATCTGGGCCATGCAGCAGGTCCATGCCTCTGTGCATATGCACTATGCCAGCTTTGCTCTGCTCCACACAGAGGGCCATACAGGTCCCCAAACTAGGTCATCCCTAAATCTTTCAGGGGAGTATGCTTGGGTCAGCATACAGTACCTCTGATTTAACAGCAGCACTCCAGTTCTTCTGGCGCTATGGTAATGACAGCTTTGGTGTCTCCCTTAGCTAAGCGTGACCTCACATGCTCCCACTCAAATCACTGGGCTGTGAAAGACTTCAGTGGGTGACTTCCCAGGGCCACAGTTAATGGTGATGCTTTTAATTTTCAAAACAGGTTTTTTTCCTTTTTCTAGGCACATGTTATAATTAATATTTCATGATGGTCTCTAGAGATACAGGAAAGAATTTCTGGTCTTGGTTTAAATAAGCATATCAACTGGACCGCTGTGCATGGGAAGTCAAGTGTGCCCAGGTACTTACTCAGATTAGGGCAAAACATAAAGTTGTGTGATATTTTTCTGATGAGGAGCAGAATCTCCACCTTGCTGAGGATGGGTATTTTAAAGGAGGTGGATGGTCCCCATGGGGAGCAGAGTCATCAAAACCATATCTAGAGCTTAGGCCTGCCAGTCTTCCTCCCGAACCACTGCGCTTGCCTTGGTACAGCTCAGAGTGACATGTGGCTCCTCGCTGAGCTTGCTGTGGCCGTGCGTGGTGGCACCAGCAGAATTTCTCACCTCATGCATACACAGCGGGGTGTTCAGCACATGCTGGAAGCAATTCACCCCGCGGCAGATTGTTTTCACCCTCGGCGGCTCAGTTAGCTGTCAGGGTTGCTCTGCTGTGGGGTATTTCGGATTCATCAGTAAATATCTTCCCTCCAACAGTGCCAGGTGTTTGCACACACAGCAGCTCCCACAACCACTTTGTGAAGGTTTTGTGGTGAGGGGCTGCCCAGAGCACGGCTCCTGCTGGCTGCTGTGGGTGGATGGCAACTGAGCCCTGATGAGGCACTGCAAAGCTGCCGAGGGAAGCATCAAATGACAGCCATCCATGAGCCATTGCTGCAAGATCCTTCTGAATCTTTATTTAAGCTCCCATCTTAACAACCCATCCCACTATTGGATGGTCTTGGTCCATCAGACTTCAGGCTAGAGGCCAAACTCCTTCACACAGATGATTTAACCAGATGTTTTAGAGAAGACTTATTCAAGAGTCTCTTTGGCACCTCCATTTTTCAAGCTGGTTGAGTTTCTGTAAATAGTGGCTATGTAAAACTTTCTTATCCAGTTATTAAGGGCTGTTGCTTCATCTTGTTCACCTGCTTCTGCTCTACCAGGTCATATGAGAGGCGATGTCCTCTCTTCTGCTATGCAGCAGCAGACTCCATGGCCTGAGACCATGGCTGGGGAGAGGCGTATGGGAAAGTTTTTGTGGTATCAAGGAAAGCTTTGTAAAGCATACAAAGAATGGTGCAGAACTGCTATTACTGCTGGACTGCTGTGGCGGTTGCACTGCATTTATAATCTGTGGGTTTATAGGTTTGATGCACTCTCCAGGGGTGATTATGCTAAAACTCTAGCTGTTGGAATGGCGTCCTGGTTTAATCCCAGCCACCAACTCAGCCCCACGCAGCTGCTCGCTCACTGCCCACCACTGGGATGGGGAAGAGAATCGGAAGGGTAAAAGTGACAAAACTCGTGGGTTGAGACAAAGACAGTTTAATAGGGAAAGCAAAAGCCATGCACACAAGCAAAGCAAACCAAGGAATTCATTCACTACTTCCCATGGGCAGGCAGGGGTTCAGCTATCTCCAGGAAAGCAGGGCTCCATCAATGATTACTTGGGAAGACAAATGCCATCATGCTGAATGTCCCCCCCCTTCCTCCTTCTTCCCCCAGCTTTACATGCTGAGCATGACGCCATATGGTCTGGGATACCCTTGTGGTCAGTTGGGGTCAGCTGTCCTGGCTGTGCCCCCTCCCAGCTTCTTGTGCCCCCCCCAGCCTCCTCGCTGGTGGGGTGGGGTGAGGAGCAGCAAAGGCCTTGACTCTGTAAGCACCACTCAGGAATAACAAAAACATCCCTGTGTGTATCAACACTGTTTTCAGCACAAATCCAAAATATAGTCCCATACCAGTTACTATGAAGAAAATTAACTCTATCCCAGCCAAAACCAGCACAAATGGGAACAGGTTTTGCTTACCTTTTTTTTTAAATCATGAATACTCAATCTATAAACATTAATTTGTCTCCTTTGTGGTGAGAAAAGTATGTGACCTGAGAATGCCATAAATGTTGGAGCATGATTTGTAGCCTTGCTTTTGGGTGGGGTACCAGGGGCACCCTGAAGCAAACATTGCTGGGTCCCGAGGTGCCCCATGGTCACCACCACAAGATCATGCTCCATCACCACCTGCCTTTAACCACTGCAGACTTCAAGCTCACACATTCTGCTTGGATGAACAGAGTGCATCTTTATTACTCTGTGAGGACTTTAAATAATTCATTACTGGAGTAAGCAAAGGGAAGAACGATGCAGTTTGTGCCATACTCTAATTGCTGAATGCACTGTGACCTTTCAAACGAGGCCCCACATTTAATCATGATTCTCTTCTAGTGCAACCGTTGGTGAACCCATCTGTTTCTCCATCTGCTGCAGGGGGATGAGGGTGCCAGGGTGCCCTGTGATGTTGCAAACATCCCACCTGTGGGGAAGGAGGTTTCTCTGAAACACAAACGCAGCCAGGTATGAAACAGCAATGATCGTCCCCAAGGTGAGAAGCACAGTGAATGTTTTAAAGGGGAAGAGCTGACTGTAGGTCCCATTCACCAGGGAGCAGGATGGGTAGCAGATGATGGGGGGGATGCTCAGGGCAGGCTCCCCCGCCAGCAGCCTCAGGAGGAGCCCAACCAAGAAGCCGGCAGCTGAGCCGTAGGTGTTGGTGCTGGGAAAAAAGAGGGTGCAGCAGAGCTGGGGGAAGAGCAGGGCATACACCAGCTCCCCGCTGAGGAACCAGAGGTCATAGATGGAGCTGGAGTAAAAAGCCAGACCGGCAGCCCCGGCCCCAAACACCAGCATGGAGGTCCTCATGGCCCATAAGACCTCCATCTCCGTAGCCTGTAAAACAGAGATTGTAACATTACAGACATGGCGTTTACTGGCGGGGTGACCTGCACTGCCCTGCCCCGGGCTGGTTCTCACCAAGCCCTCACTGCTTTCAGGCAGTGCTTGCCACCAGCCGTTGCCCAAGGCAGGTGCCCCTGGAGATGGAGCTGCCCTCTGTAATTTTAAGGGTCATGGTTTTACGCTGTTTCCATTAATATCCTAGTCCAAACTTTATACCAGTAATTTTATAAAGAGCAAAGCTCACCCGTCTGGTTATTTGTACCCCTACCAGGGATATGAACACCCCTGACATATCCAGAACCGAAATTCAGTTCTGCAGCTGAAGGACAGACACCTCTAATTGCAGATCACGCAGACTGGTTTTGAGACGGTCTTGAAACAAAAACATCTTTCCTGACACCAAACCTACTGAATGCTGTAACCAAGTACCTTTTTCCTCAGGATTTTCCTGTAGATATTGTGAGCGAACATGGAGCCAGCAGAGAGAAGAGCTGAATCTGCAGAAGACATTGCAGCAGCAGCGATGGCTCCCAAACCAGCAATGGAGATGTATGCTGGGCACAGATAGTGTAGAACAAGTGGCAGTATCATCGCCGATTCCCCCCTCTCAAGTGGACTTGGAAGACCATAGCTTGTCTGGTTCCAGTCTTTAAAACAGAACAAGGAAAAGTCACAGCAAATCTTTGATTGACATTTCTGCTGTCTTTGAAGCTGCCTTTCCACAGGGCTAAGGACTGAGACCCACTCAGTGTTTCAGGACTTGGATTAATTTTTGGATTCTCTTATGATCTCTTGTGGTTCCCCTTTGCATGCTGCAGCTCTCCCTAGATCAAAGATTTTCCTTTTCCCCAGTAGCATCTATAGAAATAGCTGTGCTTCTTGTGTTTCCAGAACTGGGATAGGTAAAGGTTAACCTTCTAGACCCTGCTTGTGAGGAGAAGGGATTTTTGCTCTGATGCCCCTAGTGACAGATTAATTAATGAGTTCAACCAATTTGTTTAAACATTTTGTGACCTGGCTGCTCTTTAACCCTTGCTCACAGCAAACACAGGACTGATCCCCTGGGCAAGGGCTGTGAGTTTACAGGGCTGAACTTCTTGATTCCTTCAAGCAGGTTTTCTTCAGAACCTTGTTAACAACCTGTAGTAATATTTCTGGGTCTTACATACAGAAGGCATTAACAGAAGCAAGCATAAGATTTCTTGGAAAATAGGATTACACAGGGTTTTACAGGGTCTGACTTCATCTTTCCTCAACACAGGGTCCATGAAAAGCCATTTCATTGCAATGAAATAGCTTTAAACAGGTCTTGGGGCTGTTACCATGTCTCTAGGTCGTTGTGCACTGAACCTCAGAGGACTCCACATTTCTGGTACAGATCACCTAGCTTGGTGGCCAGGGCTACTCTTTTAGGTACACAGGACTAGGTAATTTGAAGTCTAAATCAGGACTTCTTTGGATCCCATTTTAATCACCTTTGACAAAAACATGTTCATTATTCAGAGACAAACAATTAGTTTTACCTGTTGATGCTGCAACTGCACCAATGAGCACAGAGGGGATGGCCATTAAAAAGCACCCAAGTCCAGAGAGGTAGGAGATGAGCCTTGCCTGTCCCGGTGAGGCAGCAGAGAGCACTCTTTGGAAGTAAGTTTGCCACGGGATGCTCCCAAGCACCTGAAACATTCAGATGTTCCCAGGGGTACCCACCAGGCTGCTGGCTGCTGTAGGGCATTATCCATCCACTCAGATGGATGATAACCCTTACTGTTATAAAACTCTTATTTCGAATGCATAAATGTTGCCGAGCTTTAACTATTGAGGATAATATTTCTGATGGTTGAGGGTGTCCTTTTCCTTTGTTTTCATTGTGGTGGATGTGAAATTTTGATCAAAACGTATTAATGGTTTGGCAGACTGAGAAACAGGCACAGAGGAAGGAAAAGAGAAGTTACTCAGGAATGCAACTTTTCTAAAAATCTAGCCAAGCTTAACTAGAGTATAATCTAAAATTAAAAATAAAATCACTATTTTCACTTTCTTAGGAGACAAATTTCATCAGATAAAATCTAAAGATTCTGTCCTCACCAAACAAGCTCAAGCTTCGTCTAGCAAGAGCGTAACAACCTCCCATAATCTTGGTTATACTGGTAGCTCAAAAGTTGAAGTTGTGCAGTGGAACCAATGGCACCATGCTTGCTGATGACCTGCAGTTGTGGCATTTTGATTTTTTTTTTTTTTCAAATAGAGGGAATTTTACATAATTATGTTAAAAGCACACTATTGAGGCTGCAAGACCAACCTCTCAAGAGGTAGCAAATGCCTCATTTAGGTGCCAGGAGTGGAACTGTTTGCCTGGATGGTCTTACTCAAGAGGTACATTCCTTCACATGCATGAAGGATGGAGTGTCCCTACTGCTTCTTTTCTTCCCACAGCTGAGCCCTGGATCTCCCCAGTCCATTCAGTGTGCTGCAGAGTGGTTGAGAGAAGGTTTTACACATCATCCTGCCCCTGCCAACTGTGCAACGTAGGGCTCCTGGATGGAAGAACCCACAAGTTTTCCAGACACAAAGTCCCTGCACAATCTCTCCTCCCAACCACCTGTCCAAGAAATATTCCATACCAGGTAGAAGAAGTCATCCAGCCACCTTCCAAGATACTGTTTTTCTATCTTCCCAATCCAAGGGTCTTGGTAAAATTGATGAGTTGCAGTGTAATAAATACTTTCTGTTGCAGAGTTCACCAGGGCAAAGGGGATACAGACCCACTAGAATAGAAACGGAAATAGTTAACCCTTTCCTTGGGGTCTCTGTTCCTAGATCTATTCAGATATTGAAATTAAGGTTGATGTAGAACATACAGTTACATAAGATTAAACCCAGACTGAGTCTTCCTTTCTCCCCCTTCCTTACTCTAAATATACATATGAAACAATGTCTGGTTCATGGCATCATCAAGAACACGAGTCTGTAATTCAGGTCAGTTAGTGCCTTCAGTAGACACATGTCTCTCCTTTCCAGACAAGATTGCTCTGGACTTGTTCCACAGACCTTGTGAGCAGCCATGTTCACCCAGCAAGGCCAATAGCTTGTGTGAGCACTCTCTGAAATGCGTAAGGACTGTAAGACATTTCAGGGTACTTGTTCTCCTGAAGCAGAACTGTAGAGTAAGGGCCAGTATTGGTAGAGCTATTTTTGGTCTGAGACATACTGAAAAGAAGAGCAGGATTTTTTTCCCTTAGTTAGGAAGCTGGTAACAAAGAAATGCACAGGACTTGCCAGGCTGAGTGTAATGAAAACCAGCTGGATGACATCTGTGTATGCAACAGAGTAGAGGCCTCCCAGTAGAGTGTAGAGGATGACAGTGCATGCTGAGATGATGATAGCCAAAGAGCCTCCAATATCCAAGATGACCTTCATTGTTGCTCCTGCAGACAAGGACAGCAGTCAAGTATTTTAAGACAGATTTAATATGTGCAAAACACAGAATAAATAAGGATATGTTATTCCCTTGATGCCAGCACACCACACCTGTATGAGAAGCACATGGTTTACAGAGAGTGGGCAGAGTAAGGACTCAGGAGAGCCCACGTTCCCTTTCTGCTCTTGCTGTTACCTTGCTGCATGGCCTTTGCCAAGGCCCCTTGCCTTTTACATTTGCTCTCCCACAGGCAAAAGGAAGGCACTAACTCATATTTCCAGACCTCTCTGTTATAATATCATGTATATATACTACTGTCATTTGTTTTAAACCTAAAAACATATTTTCCAGAAATGAGAAATGCTTGTGTGTATTATACTCCGATAGTTATGCCACATGACCTTTAACAAGTGTAACAGCAAAATATTTACCCAGGGATGCCAGGATAGCTGCAAACCAGAACACCTCTCCTAGCAGTGGTGGAATGAAGAGCAAGCTTCCCATCACGTTCCCATAAGTTTCTTGAAGGGGATCCATCACTGTTACATAATTCTTGGATCTCATTGGTTTTACAAAGAAGAAACCACCTATCAGAAGTGATGACATTTTGGTAGAATTTAGCATGTATTATATTCCAGGAAAAAAAAGTAAGAATACTATAGTATTTGGGTATCGGACCCGTATAGTGAGTGTGGAATTTGTACATAATGGACCCTAGAGAATGATGCAGCCAGACAGACACTGGGGCCTCAATTCACTTGCCTAAATGTGGGGTTTCATCTATCTGAAAAGTCTCAGGTTATAAAGGATGTCTGCTTACAGCTGACAGATATGACCCTCCGCTTTTGGTGGACCTGTATCTTTCTGGAGTGGCTGCTGGAGGCCAGGTAGGACCCCCTAGGGCACCCCAAATGGCATAAGATACCTGTGTGACTGTAACAGGAGCTTAGCTCAGAGGACACCCACATATAGTCTCCTATGACTCCAATGACTTACCAACTTGAGACACAAAGTTTTCTGAAATGCTTCCTGGGGAAAATGCCAGTAGGCAGAGTGAGTCATTGAAGACTCATATTTGGCTAAAAAAGAGACAAACTTTTGTCCTTGGCCATGTGATGCAACATGTTGATATATGTTTCTTTTCTGGTTACATTTTCATTTTGGTGGCTTCATTGTCTCTTCCCAGAACTATACTGTTTTAATCTGCGCATTGAGCTGAGTCCCACCCGCCTTCATCTAAATATTAGACTTCAGACGTACAGCCACCTCATTAAAACCAAAGAATACGTATTGTGCCTAACCCTGAAGCCAACAGGGCTGCTTGTCTGAGCACTACTGACCTGAGTAAAGATTGCAGGATCAGACCTGCACTCCTCAATTTCATTAGTAAGAATTACTCACATAAGAAATGCTGGCAGTATATTTCCAAGCCTGACTCATATTCACGTCAGTTGGACTCTTTTCTCTGACTTGACAATAAAGGTTATTGTTCTTTTAGAAATTCCTGTGCAAGGTCTGCACGGGTGTCCTTGCTTTAATCATCCCGTGTCCCTGCAGAGTTATGGTAGAACTCAGTGTGGACTGAAAGAAACTTTGGTCTTGGCAAGACAGCTGAACCTCAATAATAATAGTCCAATAATTCCTGGAGTTAGAAATGGCAACTTAGGTATAGGACACTGCAAACTTAGCTTAGTTTCAGCAAAATAGTGATCAGCTGTAAAGCGGGATAAGCTGGATGCACTACAAATTCATCCCGAGATGAGACTACTCAGAAGAATGCATTTTAGGGAAAAAATCAAGATAGTAGCATTTCATCACACAGAAATTTCAAAGAAAAAAATAAAATTACACCAATACTCTCAACAGTTTGTGAATAAGAGACCATGATAGAAAAGCAATATTCACATAGCCACATGTTTCTAAAGTTTTCAGATGAGATTTTTGACCTATAAATTGCTCCAAGCAGGCAAAACTCTAAATTAGCTCCAAGCCACCCCAATTTATTTTGTTTCAGTTTAGAGGATAGCATTATAAATGCTTATTCTGCATATATGGGAGGCTGAAGAAACAAAATCGCCTTTAAAAAGTATTCCATACTCTGTTACGTATCTTAATATACTCATAGGATATTTTTTAAAGCTTATGTGTCCTGATTACATGAATTATTTACCTATAACAAGGGACAAGGCAAATCCCACAGGTGCCTGGACCCACAGAAGTCCTTTTGAAGGCAGGTAGACAATTTCAGCCGTGCCGTTGATATATGCTCCTCCAACCCAGGTGGCTGTAAACACGAAAGATGGAAGGGTAAGAATTACAACACAAATTCTCAACTTGTCTTGTAGAACACTCTGAGAGCTTGTGAACTTCTTTCTCATACAAGTATTTAATCACGCTTCTATTTGCTTTACGAAGTTTTCTCCCATAGGGAGATGTGCTGCTGAGTACAGGTAACTGTATTAGAATCTCACCCTAAAAAATTTCCCAGGTTCAAGAATGTGATATGTCTATGTGTGCATGGAAAAGATCGATGTTTAAACATTTAGAGGCAATTTGAATATACTAACTTTTAATTTCATTTTTCTGTGGAAGACTTCTGTCAGAGCAAACAGCATTGCCTTTGTTATTCTTCTGTGTCTGATAGACCACCCTTCATGAGCGTCACTTACACGGTCTAACAAAATAGACATTAGAAAAAAAAAAATGCAAGCAGACATTGCAGTCAGAACACAAACCTACAAGATGGGCTTAAGTGTCTTAGCCAGGCAAATACCACTTGGGGAAGCCTTCACAACAAATGGGGCAGGGAAGCAAAATTCAGATGATGCCAGGCAGCAAGGAGAGAAAAGGGAAGCGGAGGGCAGCAGTCAGTGGGGAAACGTTTTGTCTTTAGGAGTGAGGCCAAAGCTCGCCGTGAGTAGCAATTTATTCCACATGGAACAGGAATGTTCCAGGAGTAAAATTCTTCTGTTATGCTGGATAACTGAAACTGGTTCAAGATTAAGACCACAGTCCTCCTTAATGAAAAGTGTCATATTCTTCAGAGTCTTAAATTAAACTCTTTAACTCTTAACTAAACTCTTAAATTAATCTCTTTAATTTAAAAGAATCTACATAAACATTAGGTTCTGCTCAGTGTGAAGAGGTTTGGAAGAATCCATCCCAAAATGATTCATGAAACCATAGTCCTTTAAAGCCACGCTTAGGTAAAATCTGCCCTGACATTAAAGGAGTTCACCTGCTTTGAAAGAAAAGTCCCCCAGATCTATGTAATGCATGTTTTTTAAGAAGAATTTTTAAAAGTCCTTTAAGAAAACTTACCTGTTGCAGTAAACAAGCCAATGAAAACATTTATATTCCTGCCTCCAACTATGGCCATTTCAGTTGGGTTTCTGTTCTGCTGGTCCTTTTTGCTTTTCCAAGAAGCCCAAATTCCAGTAGCTAAAGTCAACGTAAAAAACACAGTCAAAGATACTAAGCCAGGTATATTTAGAGCCATTTTCTGTTGCTTAATTTAGATAATAGAAAGGAATAATGGCTTGATGATAATAGTCTTTGATTAAGTCCAGAATCAGAAAAAAAGATAAAAAAATCAGAAAAAATAGTGCCTCCTTGTAAAGAAAGCGCTAAGTATTAGATTGCTGGACTTTGTAAGGAAAGATGCCGTATGAAACAGAGCCATAAACACAAAAGTCTTGAGAACTGGATGCAGAGTCTCTGTCTTTGGAGGACTACTGGCAATTCTTCAGTCTTCCCCCTTTTTCAGAAGATTTCTAATCTTATTCTTCTGAGGAGTAGAGATTAAGAGGGTAGGAATTAGTGTTGATAAGAGCAATGGAGCACCGATGTGAGGGGTAATGCTAGCTTGGCTTAAAGGAGGGGAAATGTTATATTTTGTCTGATATGCAATGGTATGAAAATAGTCTGCATTTTTCGAGGTTCTAGGCACAAGGCTAATGCAGAAGATAGATAGGGCTAAGAATTTGCCTGTTTAAAGTTGACTGAACTAAGCCTACAATAATCACCCAAATAAACCCAGGAACCAGTAAAAGAAATTTAGCACTGACCAAGTGAAGGAGCTGCATGCTGATATTCAAAGCAAGCGCGTTATCATTTCACTGCTTGGAACAGGCAGGAGAGCAAGGTGGCGTTAGACTGCAATAAAACTACAGGAAACCAGACTTTTTTAAACTACTTTGTGAAGCTCCCTTTAAACAAATGTAATTCTGAGAAAAATTCATTTATGCACTAAGGAGTTATGTCAGCTACATTTGGTTTGGAGTTGCCATACCGATAGCTTTTTAGTTGCCCTGTGGATCTTTTTCACCTGTCCGGGTATGATTCTTCATAACCAATTCTATGTAAAAACTGTCCTATTTACGGCACTTCTTTAGCTTTCCTGGATACGTGCATTCATCTGTGGAGCGGGTAGCTCCTTTCCACATGCAGATCACAGATTTCTTCTTCACAGATGCACTTTGAGCAGGAGTTTGAAAGCCCAAATCTTTAGGAAGGTTTTCTGCAGTGTGCCGTCTCCTGCAGACAGCCAGGAGGAGCTGTGCATGGACATGACAGGGGCACAGGTTACGCATCTCCCATGGGCAGGAGGACACGGCAGGAGCACGTGGGCAATGGCGGTGGGAAGAAGGAGGGAGAAGTGCACGAACCCTGTGTTTTTTGTGGCATTTCTCTGTACAAGGGAAAATAAGGGTTTTGGTAAGTTATGCAGTGATCTTTAGGTATAGGACACTGCAAACTTAGCTTAGTTTCAGCAAAATAGTGATCAGCTGTAAAGCGGGATAAGCTGGATGCACTACAAATTCATCCCGAGATGAGACTACTCAGAAGAATGCATTTTAGGGAAAAAATCAAGATAGTAGCATTTCATCACACAGAAATTTCAAAGAAAAAAATAAAATTACACCAATACTCTCAACAGTTTGTGAATAAGAGACCATGATAGAAAAGCAATATTCACATAGCCACATGTTTCTAAAGTTTTCAGATGAGATTTTTGACCTATAAATTGCTCCAAGCAGGCAAAACTCTAAATTAGCTCCAAGCCACCCCAATTTATTTTGTTTCAGTTTAGAGGATAGCATTATAAATGCTTATTCTGCATATATGGGAGGCTGAAGAAACAAAATCGCCTTTAAAAAGTATTCCATACTCTGTTACGTATCTTAATATACTCATAGGATATTTTTTAAAGCTTATGTGTCCTGATTACATGAATTATTTACCTATAACAAGGGACAAGGCAAATCCCACAGGTGCCTGGACCCACAGAAGTCCTTTTGAAGGCAGGTAGACAATTTCAGCCGTGCCGTTGATATATGCTCCTCCAACCCAGGTGGCTGTAAACACGAAAGATGGAAGGGTAAGAATTACAACACAAATTCTCAACTTGTCTTGTAGAACACTCTGAGAACTTGTGAACTTCTTTCTCATACAAGTATTTAATCACGCTTCTATTTGCTTTACGAAGTTTTCTCCCATAGGGAGATGTGCTGCTGAGTACAGGTAACTGTATTAGAATCTCACCCTAAAAAATTTCCCAGGTTCAAGAATGTGATATGTCTATGTGTGCATGGAAAAGATCGATGTTTAAACATTTAGAGGCAATTTGAATATACTAACTTTTAATTTCATTTTTCTGTGGAAGACTTCTGTCAGAGCAAACAGCATTGCCTTTGTTATTCTTCTGTGTCTGATAGACCACCCTTCATGAGCGTCACTTACACGGTCTAACAAAATAGACATTAGAAAAAAAAAAATGCAAGCAGACATTGCAGTCAGAACACAAACCTACAAGATGGGCTTAAGTGTCTTAGCCAGGCAAATACCACTTGGGGAAGCCTTCACAACAAATGGGGCAGGGAAGCAAAATTCAGATGATGCCAGGCAGCAAGGAGAGAAAAGGGAAGCGTAGGGCAGCAGTCAGTGGGGAAACGTTTTGTCTTTAGGAGTGAGGCCAATGCTCGCCGTGAGTAGCAATTTATTCCACATGGAACTGGAATGTTCCAGGAGTAAAATTCTTCTGTTATGCTGGATAACTGAAACTGGTTCAAGATTAAGACCACAGTCCTCCTTAATGAAAAGTGTCATATTCTTCAGAGTCTTAAATTAAACTCTTTAACTCTTAACTAAACTCTTAAATTAATCTCTTTAATTTAAAAGAATCTACATAAACATTAGGTTCTGCTCAGTGTGAAGAGGTTTGGAAGAATCCATCCCAAAATGATTCATGAAACCATAGTCCTTTAAAGCCACGCTTAGGTAAAATCTGCCCTGACATTAAAGGAGTTCACCTGCTTTGAAAGAAAAGTCCCCCAGATCTATGTAATGCATGTTTTTTAAGAAGAATTTTTAAAAGTCCTTTAAGAAAACTTACCTGTTGCAGTAAACAAGCCAATGAAAACATTTATATTCCTGCCTCCAACTATGGCCATTTCAGTTGGGTTTCTGTTCTGCTGGTCCTTTTTGCTTTTCCAAGAAGCCCAAATTCCAGTAGCTAAAGTCAACGTAAAAAACACAGTCAAAGATACTAAGCCAGGTATATTTAGAGCCATTTTCTGTTGCTTAATTTAGATAATAGAAAGGAATAATGGCTTGATGATAATAGTCTTTGATTAAGTCCAGAATCAGAAAAAAAGATAAAAAAATCAGAAAAAATAGTGCCTCCTTGTAAAGAAAGCGCTAAGTATTAGATTGCTGGACTTTGTAAGGAAAGATGCCGTATGAAACAGAGCCATAAACACAAAAGTCTTGAGAACTGGATGCAGAGTCTCTGTCTTTGGAGGACTACTGGCAATTCTTCAGTCTTCCCCCTTTTTCAGAAGATTTCTAATCTTATTCTTCTGAGGAGTAGAGATTAAGAGGGTAGGAATTAGTGTTGATAAGAGCAATGGAGCACCGATGTGAGGGGTAATGCTAGCTTGGCTTAAAGGAGGGGAAATGTTATATTTTGTCTGATATGCAATGGTATGAAAATAGTCTGCATTTTTCGAGGTTCTAGGCACAAGGCTAATGCAGAAGATAGATAGGGCTAAGAATTTGCCTGTTTAAAGTTGACTGAACTAAGCCTACAATAATCACCCAAATAAACCCAGGAACCAGTAAAAGAAATTTAGCACTGACCAAGTGAAGGAGCTGCATGCTGATATTCAAAGCAAGCGCGTTATCATTTCACTGCTTGGAACAGGCAGGAGAGCAAGGTGGCGTTAGACTGCAATAAAACTACAGGAAACCAGACTTTTTTAAACTACTTTGTGAAGCTCCCTTTAAACAAATGTAATTCTGAGAAAAATTCATTTATGCACTAAGGAGTTATGTCAGCTACATTTGGTTTGGAGTTGCCATACCGATAGCTTTTTAGTTGCCCTGTGGATCTTTTTCACCTGTCCGGGTATGATTCTTCATAACCAATTCTATGTAAAAACTGTCCTATTTACGGCACTTCTTTAGCTTTCCTGGATACGTGCATTCATCTGTGGAGCGGGTAGCTCCTTTCCACATGCAGATCACAGATTTCTTCTTCACAGATGCACTTTGAGCAGGAGTTTGAAAGCCCAAATCTTTAGGAAGGTTTTCTGCAGTGTGCCGTCTCCTGCAGACAGCCAGGAGGAGCTGTGCATGGACATGACAGGGGCACAGGTTACGCATCTCCCATGGGCAGGAAGACATGGCAGGAGCACATGGGCAATGGCAGTGGGAAGAAGGGGGGAGAAGTGCACGAACCCTGTGTTTTTTGTGGTATTTCTCTGTACAAGGAAAAATAAGGGTTTTGGTAAGTTATGCAGTGATCTGGTGGGAAGACTCTATAAGTGTTTAAAAAAGTGAAAATTAAAAAAGATGAAAAAGCCTGACAAGCAGATGATTGTTTATCCTGCCTTAGGAGAAATATTCCTTTATATTTATAATCAAATGCTATTTTGACTGAGTAAGGCGTTTTAACTTTGACCCAATTATTTATGTACAAAAAGGGACACTGCGTTTTAAAGGCACATTTTCTGGCTGGTAATTAGAAACACTCCCTTCCACATTAAATGTACCTGCTACAAAGTCGTAGAAACTTGCAGCCATTGGTTTCTCTGGGTTGTCTTCCTTGCTCAAAATGGGATGTTTCCAAAACTTTGAAAATAATGTTTACCCACAAAGACACACTAAGCTTTTTTCTATGAGCAAACATTTTCAGCACATTTCCTAGGAAGGAACAGAACAGTTTGGAGGTGCACGTGGCTGGAGGTGCACACAGCCGTGTACCAGCCCGCTCTGTAGCTGGGATCTCCTGGGAGGAAATACCTGGCGTTGCATCCTTCATGGGGGGGTCAACTAAATTCAGCATGTCTAAAGCATGATTTGAATTTGTTCTTTGACATCTGCAGAGAACGTCTGGACTGACGCTGCTTTTTATCCTCTCTTGAAGAAAAAAAATACCAGTAAAAAGTGGCAGTCATAAAAATCTGCAGGGAAACTTCATTTAAAGACCCAGAGGCATGGAGGGCAGATGTGGTAGGACAAAATGTAAGTGAAAACATTGCACGATGGGATGAAGGCGTCTTAGAGAAAAAGTACGTGTAAGGTAGCTCATCGGAAGCTGGAGTGGTTTTGATGATATACAGTGCATTGAAGGATTGTAAAAGCATGAGATTATACCAAGAAGACCAATTCCTCACTGAATCTGTTGTGCTCTTTTGCCGCTAGACGACTCTCAGCTAATGTGTCTATTTGCCAAAAAAAAAAAAAAAAGAAATCTCACTAATGGAGAGGTGTTTGAGGTAGGCTTCACCTCTCCACTCATGATGGAGGGCTGCATCTTCGGGTGCCAGCTGCTGCACTGCTCACTTCAAGCTCCCTGCGTACCTTGTAGGGAGAAATATGCAGTTTTAGCAGGTGATTCACTGACCTGTTTTAGGTCCTGTGAGGCAGGACAGGATGAGGGCAGATCTCAGTCTACTGGACACAGGGCTGCTTCTAAGAGTAGTGTCACTGTACCCAGCAGATGTTTCAGGGCTTGATTTGGATGCTCACATAGACATAGCTGGTGCCACCTGAGATGCTCTAAAAGCTCTGAGATGTCCACATGGGCGAGCAGATGTTACAGAGCCCTTGTGGGAGACACATGCCCTTCTGGAGCAGTAGTCAGGACATTCTGGTGTATCTCCAATTGTTCAGAGTATCTACTTAGGGGATACCCAGCTGAGCTCTTACTCTCTCCTTATCACTTGACCTTGATGAAACAAACTCTGACATGGGTGGTTGATAAAAACAGGAGTGCCTGGAAGAAAGTGAGGAGTGCTGTGTACCAGGGAAATTTTCTATCTATGGTGGAAATGATCTGCATTGTGGTGAGAGCTTACAGCTACTCAGCTTTGAAACTAACCAACAGGAAGAAACAAAGATGGACAAAACAGTGGCCTCTGCATCTAAGATAAAGCCCCTGTCCCACCTTTCTGGGTTAAATGTGCTACATTATTGATGTTGAGCTTTAGACTGCCCTCTGTGGCCCATGGGCTAGGGAGGAAAGAGGGGCTGTGGGTTGAGAGAGGTCCAGCAGGGAAGGGATTTCTGAAGGGTGACTGTCCCCTGTCACTCCTCCAGGAAGGGACAAGCCCAGGGAGCTGGTGCTCTGTAGGAAATCACAGAATCATAGAAACGCAAGGGTTGGAAGGGACCTCTGGAGATCATCTAGTCCAACCCCCTGCTAAAGCAGGTTCACCTAGAGCATGTTACACAGGAC
>NW_009260613.1:33210-35563 GCF_000687185.1 Egretta garzetta
AAGTCAAGAAGTTCTTCCTCATATTCAACTGAAACCTCTTATGTTTCAGTTTGTGCCCATTGCCCCTTGTCCTGTCACTGGGAACCACTGAGAAGAGTCTGGCTCCGTCCTTGTGACATCCACCCTTAAGATATTTGTAAGTATTTATGAGATCCCCTCAGTCTTTTCTTCAGGCTAAACAAGCCTAGCTCCCTCAGCCTTTCCTCGTAGGAGAGATGCTCCGGTCACCTAATCATCTTTGTAGCCCTCCTCTGGACTCTCTCCAGGAGTTCCTCATCTGATGAATGAAATGAAATAAAGCACTGAGAATCTGGAAAGGTAGTTTTTGGTTGGGCTTTTAAATTATTATTTCCTTTGGGATTTTTTTTTTTAAGTTTGTTTGCAAAGAGGTAGTTGCCTGTGTGGAGATCCCTGGGAGGGACCGATCGTGGGGCAGGAGAGCAGAGGCCGTGGCACAGGGAGGTCTGCGGGGACCAACCTCTCAAGGGTTTTCTTTGCTCTGCTCACCAAGACAAAGGAGCACTGGGGCCTGAGGCATCTGAGCTGTTTGCATCAAAATGATCTGACAGTTCCTCTTGAAATGAGATGGGATGAACTTGTCTGTCGTTTCCAACCCAGATATAATGACCTTGATCCTAGCAGCTGAAACACTGCACCATTTTTATCCAAACATTTACAATTTTTCACATGGTGTACTTGGTCTGAAGTTCTATTCCTACCCAAAGTCAATCCCAGGAACACTTTTTCCTTGTGTGCTATGGTGTACTTGGTCTGAAGTCAATCCCAGGAACACTTTTTCCTTGTGTGCTAGCAGTACCATCTCTTCCAACCAATGCAGATTTGCAAGTGGCTGATCTGCAGATGCTTCAAATGCAGAAGAGAGAGGGATAATTTGATTTGAAAGTAACATATTTTTACTCCTGGTATGAAAGCCTGTGTGGTGAGACTGCACAGTGAGTAATAAATACAAAAATTAAACAAATACTTTGTCATTATGCCCATGTGAGTTTTTGACCATTAATGTTTTAAGATACAGAGAAGACAGATTGATAGACACGTAGGTAGGTAGGTAGATAGAAGATGAATAGAGATAAAAGATAGATACAGAAGAATATTATGAGTTCCTTAGTTTTAATAAATTCTTCATGCGTACAATACATAAAACATTTCAGAGACAACATGCCTCTTTTCCTTTGTTAGGAGACGTTACGATCCAATTCTGTTTGGACGAGAGGAAGGCCCCCTTGCTTTCTAGCGGACCTCAGACGAGTCTGGAGGCCAGGGGTGGCTAGACCAACCTCTCTGGTTCGATCCCTTCGAGCAAGATTAAGACACAAACGAGGTCAGATGTCGTAAGTCCACACGTTTATTAATTGTTCGGGGGAGAGAAGGCAGCAATAGGAAAGGGAGACAGGAAAGATAAGAAATAAAGTGAGAGGTCTGGATAGAAGAGAGCAGACAGTCACCACCATGGATCCGCAGCGTCCTGGGGGAGTCCGTGCTTCTGGGGTCTTTGTTGATCACACATGGAATCTTCGGTGGTCTCTTCATGAGGTCGGTGATCTTCCTCCGGCGTCTTGGATGGTCTCCCGTGAGGTCCCCCCACAGTCTGAGGCTGCAGCCTTTTTTATAGAGCACAGTCCAGCACATGCGCACACATTTCGCGCACTTTTCTGTTGGCGGGCTCCGTTTGCATGCTTTCTTGTTGCTGGGCAAGGGCAGGGGGCTGCTTGCATGCTTTAAGTGGCAGGAAACTGCAAGTTTCTTCGCACATCGCCACACAAAGGACCAAGCTTTGAGACAGTTAGCTGGCTATTGTCTCCCACAGGAGACTTCACTGAACTAATTCTTCCCATTTTGGAAAAAAAACCAAATTAGAATCTGTAGTAATATCAATTCTGAAACATGATATTTTATCTTTACTCAAGCCAACTCTGTCCAAACCCAAATTGTCAGTATTATGTAGCCATTTTCTTTCTTTCTTCTTTCTCTGCAGTGCTTGGTGTGAGGAGCTGCTCCTGTTGTCATGTGCCGGCTGGCTCCCAGGGAAGGCTCTGGTGATGCTTGTGAGAGCTCAAGCTTTGATACACATGTAAAAGGCAATTTGGGGGATCCGAAAAGCCATGAGCTGAAATGATTTCACCTAATTTCAGCCACCTTTAGGTATCTTGGCTAAATGAATTTTTAGCATCCACGTGTTTGCAAAGAGACAAGTGTTTGCTTTGGTCACCCACACTTCCGTGTTGCTAGCTTCAGATGAGCTGCTTGGGTCTCGAGAGATCTGCCGGTGTGTGATGGGTTGACTTTGGCTGGGCACCAGGTACCACCAAGCCTCTATCACTTTCCTCTTCAG
>NW_009260613.1:35628-39699 GCF_000687185.1 Egretta garzetta
AAGCAAAAGAAAAGGCCGTGGACAGTAGCAAAAGGAAAACAAGATTTTATTTTTACCTCCCAATTAGCAGGCATTGCCCAGCCACTTCCCAGGAAGCAGGGCTTCAGTACACATAGTGGTTGCTCCAGAAGACAAAACATCATAAAAAACGAATGCCCCCCCTTCCTCCTCCTTTCTCTTGGCTTTTATATCTGAGCCAACATCATATGGTATGGAATATCCCTTTGGTCGGTTTGGGTCAGGTGTCCTGGCTATGTCCCCTCCCAAGATCTTGCCCCCTCCCAGCCCACTGGTGGTGGTGGGGGAATGTTGGAGACATGGCCTTGATGCTGTGTGAGCCTTGCTCAGCAGTAGCCAAAACCCTGGTGTGTTATCAACACCTTTCCATGTGCCAATAGAAAGCCCAGCACTATGAGGGCTGCTATGAGGAAAACCAGCTGCATCTTAGCCCGACCTGATAGAGTGGCTCTCAGGTGTGACACAGGACACATGGGAGACCCTTGCCACCTCGAGTGGCATCTGGAGGCTGAGCAGGATGCTTTGCTGCATTTCAAATGGCACCAGATGCTCCTGTCTAGGGTGGACAACTGAATGTTGCCTGGACAGGCAATTCCTCCTGCCTTCTTTAGCCATCTCTCTCAGTATGGGCTGGGGGAAGGCTGCCTCTCTCCATGGACTATGTGACTTGATGCCTATCCCACTCCTTTTCAGTGGCTCAAGTTAGACAAGATGAATTTAACTCTACTTTCTGTGTTATTCCATGTCTCTTCCTACCAGAGCTAGTTTGAAGTCACAAGTCCTTTAGGTCATAAAAATCAAACCAGAAAACAGCTTCAGAATAACATTATTTAATATTTACATATATCAGTGAGGCCAGGGATTGCACAGTTGACAGGACAGAGGGTGTCCCCATTAGCACACAGATGTGACACCAAACATCCTCAGGGCAGGACAGCTTGGAAGAAGCAGATGACAACATTTACTTTTCCGTGCTGGAGGTAGTGTGTACCAGTGGGTACCTCTTCCTCTCCCGGTGCTGGCACAGCTGGCTTTATCATAGACATGAGAGTCAGGGAGACAAAACTAAAGGAGTAGGGCAGGGCTGATATTTAGGGGTTATGAAGAGCTCATAGAGCCCCTCTGCTGATGAAGGTGTCTTTCTCAGTCTGGCTACATGCTGAATATCCTTATTCTAGCTGCCTCCGGGACTCTTTTCCTGGTTGAAGCAGTTGGCTTTATTTTGATGTCCATTTTAGCATAGAATCATAGAATCATAGAATGTTTTGGGTTGGAAGGGACCCCTAGAGGTCATCTAGTCCAACCCCCCTGCAGTGAGCAGGGACACCATTAACTAGATCAGGTTGCTCAGAGTCCCGTCCAACCTGGCCTTGAATGTTTGCAGGGGTAGGGCCTCCACTACCTCTCTGGGCAACCCATTCCAGTGTTTCATGTAGCAGCACTGTCCAGGCTTCACTGCTGACAATGAACATGAGCTTTTAAAGCCACCTGGCAGGTTTGGATGCACCTAGTCATGACTGCAAACTTCAACAAGTCTTACACTTTTTTTACAAGAAAGTATTTTTAAGTTTTATGGTCAAATTTCCTGCTTCTAGGGGTGAAGCTGTGCTCCAAGGATGTGCACAAATACTCCTCATCTTAGCACAACTGGCATTTTCCTCCCCATTTTGTATAAAGGGGTTTGCATGCTCCATTAGAGGACAGCACAACCAACCATGCGAGTCTGCAAATAACTGCATTCAAATAACTCGTTCCCATGCTACAGTGCAAAAATATGATCAGCTTTTGACTGAGAAACATAAATGTCTCTCTGAAAAGTAGACCCCGAGTGCTTTAAATATATTCAGATTTTCATAACTGCATACATGCCTTCAAGGTGGCTAAAGGTTATCTTACAGTTTGGCTGACTCAGGGAATTCAGTGGCATGTCTAAGGCCTTTGAAGAAGTCACTGAAATGATGGGGCTTCTGTAGTTTGCCAGTCATGGACTTTAGCATCAAGGGCTTGATCTGGAGTGATGATAGGGAATTACGCAGTTCCTGCGTGTTACTGTTGCTGTAACACTAAGACTGATGCAATTTGTTGCCTTGCAGATTATATCTCTTATTTGTTACTAAACTGCACATAATTACTACCTTTATCAATTTAATATTTATCTTTACCAGTTAATTGCTTGTCCATGTGATCTATTCTAGAGCAGCCCTACAGACCTGTATGGAAATTAGTGTGTCTCTTGTGCAGTCTCGTGAGGACAAAACTGATGCTGAGATTCTCCTCCTTTTAGTTAAACTGGACATTGTTAAACTTTTGCTCCAAAGCCTACTGCCTATATTGACCCAAATGCCCCTCCAGGGCTGCCACATCTCTCAGGTGCTCCCGAAGAATGGATGTAGAAGGGCACTGGTCTTTGTCAAACATGGTAGCAAGGTACCAATGGGCACAAGGGATTTTGGCTCCAGGGTGGCTGAGGAAGGCTGGAAACCGTGTGCTTCAATTGCCTTCTGGTGTTGCAAATGCTGCTCGATATATTTGCCGCTCATCCTAATTTAAATCTGGGAGTGCCTGGGTAGCAAGTTAATAGGAACAGACAGGTGAGCTCAAGGTGGGATTTGGAGGGGACAGGAGGTTATTTACATCCAGCCAGAGCCTGCTTCGTGCAGCTGATAATTGTATACATTAACAACGGTTCGGTCTCCCATATACACAAGAGGGCAAGTGGTGAATTTTGATCTGGGGACCTTTGTGTTTTATGACCAAGTATGGCAGTCAGGACTGGACAGATTAGTGCTTTTGCCAGTACCTGAGACTGAGCAGGAATATTTAGAGAGATGAAAATTTGGAGTCTCAGCTCTAAGTGATCTAGTCTTTTTCCACCCTGGCTTCTTTATAAAAAATTAATTTTGCCTCATGAAACTCCTGAACATTTTCGGATTTCTTTGTCATCCCCCCATAAATACATCACAGTGCACTATCCTTATTGTATATGAATCGGCAGCTCGGAACTTGTCCTGTCATTCCCTGTAGATCATTCACATTCCAGAAATATTTGTCTGAAAGGCAATGAATGAAAGATGATTAATTAATATTCCAGGAGGATATCAGACTACTGCAAGCATCTTGTACAATGAAAATAAACAGTGAAAAGGCAGCAGCAGTGACAAATGAAACTTGAAAAAGGTTTTCTTCTATTTTGTAAAATGACATTTTTACTACTGTTGACCAACTAAAACCACCTCTACTTCTCACGTCTCCCACTTACAGATGCTGGGAGGGTCATTGCACTATATCAAAAAGGATTCTTGAATAGGAACACAACCATGCAACTGAGTATATCAGTACCTCACACTGCTCTGATGTTTTCAAATATCTGAGGACTGGGTTATCCCTGACTACCATGTGAGGGAGAGAGACAGCGTGCAAATGCTTCTGTACTGCCTCAGCTCCCCGGAGGAGTTCATTCAGGGGCTGTGCAGATCTCTCATGTACCATTCCCAGATCCTGAAAAATAAAAGTGGTAAGAACATGAAGCACTCTGATACCTTTTACTGCATACCGACCTTTCTTTTCCTCATACATGTGCCACATATGAAGCTGGTAAGACCATTGATGATTTGAATAAAACAAAGAATAGCTTCAATCACACCGACGGCCAGGAGAATAGAGAAAAGGACAATATTCCAAAGGATGATGTTTTCAGGTTCTTTGCAAATGCTCCATGTTGTCTGGTTGAACAAGTAATTGTCTCTGCGATAGAGAAAAATAATTGGCAATGTATTAGAAAATAGAAATTTGAGAATGCTTTCTGTGTCCTGTATTGTATTTTCTGAACTTGATTGCACAAATTGAGTCTCAAATTCTACTCTAGTTGGTAAAAGCTGGTGATTCTCTTCAGAATTGCCTTTGCAAAGGTGCAATTGGTGACTAAGGAAGAGAGCCACACCTGTACTTCATTGCATGCACAGGAATCTCCCTTTTGTTTTATGGCAGTGCTAATAACTAAAGGGAAAAGTCCCTAATGGCTTTAAAATGTGTCTCCATGTTCTCCATTCCTGC
>NW_009260613.1:39739-47055 GCF_000687185.1 Egretta garzetta
TGTGCTATCTCAGCCCAGTCCATTCATCATCTCTAGCTCTGGCTTGAAGAGCATGGTTGCCAAGGTTAACTTCAAAGAGCTAGAAAAGATTCTTGCTTTGCTTTTCAGAAGTAGGTAGAGTAGACTCAATTCATGATGATTTAACAGATTAATGTGGCATACTTATTGACCATTTCCTTTTGACTCTGGTGGGAGTCATAGCCCAGCAGCCTTTTGAAAGCGTGGTGCAACTTGCACAAGGGGCTGCTGACAAGCACAACAAAAGAAACTCGTGCAGTTTGCCCAAAGATGATCCTTGTTCAAAGAGACAACCAACTGCAACGTGCTGGCTCAGGGAAATGTGAATTTATTTTTCAACCAAGTGGACCATCAGTTCATTCTGAAAAAATTCAAATATGCTATAAAAAGACATGTAAATCGTACTCACTCCAGAGTGTTGTTCCTGAAAGGGTAGAGGTATTCTCCATCACCCGTGTTGCACAGAGGGCCCCAAATCAGCCCCAGGGAGGAGATGACTGCACAGTATGCTCCTCCTGCGAATCCCAGCACAGCCAGGACCACTGACAACAGCATCTGAAAGGGAAAAGACCCTCAACATCGCACGAACAGAGGCACTGAGTAGCATGGAAAGCTTACACTGAATGGGAAGGAATCTTTTTCCATTTCTTACTCTCTGCTGAAACTCATAATAATAGTATGCTGTTTGTGGGAATAAAAAGTAGTTTACTTTTTCTGACTAGTGCAGGTATCCTAGACGTGAAAGAATTTCAGACTATATTTGTTTTGCTTTTAAAAGTGCATAAGCCCAGAGTTTTAATTATTCAGAGTTTTATACTTGACCAATCAATTATGAAAAATCTGGTGGTCTTCTTTCAAAAAGCCAATATGAAGCCAGTACTGGCTTGATGTGGTCCACATCATGTGCCTTGGCATTTCCACCTCTTCACTAAGAGAACCTTCTCAACCCTTGCACCAACAGAAACTAGCAAGCAGGTATGAAAGCAACAGAAGATGTGTTAGCTGTTTTTGCTAACTGATGAGGAATGCAAAAGGGCCTTTCTTATTGCTGCCTTCCTTCATTTTGCAACAGCATGACATGTGGTTACCACTACTTATGTTGAGAAATCTAATTGTGCTGCGTGTGGCAACGAGCCGCGGTGACTTGGAATTGAATGTAATGCACCTGTACATTTTACACTGGCCGCTCCTGCAGAACCACTGCCTTTGTTCACTTTCGGGGTATTTTTCTGTTAATGGATGGAATGTATCTGGTTGCTGTTTGTGTACAGAAACAAGGCTCTCAGGCGGGTGCTACTGGTGTTGCGTCTGGGACAGGCTTCCCACTAGTCTTAAGAGTCCCTGCCTGTGGTTGTTCACAACTCTGCTGAGAAGGAGAAGAGAAAAGGAAACATGGGAGCAGACTGGCAGAACTGGGGCAGACCTGGACTAGGGGCAGGGCAGCCGGGCTGCCTCAGAGTCAGGGCAGAGGCACGGCTGGGCAAGCACATGGGAAACATTCTCGTCTAAGACTTGGGCTTGAAGCCAGATACCTCTGGCAACATCTCCCCGTTGCCAGCAAATACCAGTGAAATCTAACAGCCCACAAAGAAGGCAGAAGCCTTCTCCTGATGCCAGCTGCTCCACGGAGTGCTGCATTACAGAGTCAAATGGAAATATCCCCTATCCATGTTGCAGATTTGTGACATAGGCTTGAAAACTATTTGCTATCCAAACGTGTTCGAGCTGGTGAACACAGTTTCCAACTTGCCAGCCGATGACATTACTGCTTTCTGTACAACCTTGCATGCTTCCAGTGTGTGAATTGACTCATTTTGTGGGTCCTTTTGCCTCTAAAGCAATCCTTGAGTTAGATGTTGCTGGGATTTCTCATGAGATTTATTTCATCATAACCGATTAATAACTGTCTTTTTTTTGCAAAGCTGGACACTCTTTTTGTCTTTATCTGCATGTTGGCTGAGGTGCCTCTTAGCAGAGCTTCATTGTCATCAAAATGTAGGTAATTTAGTACATTGCCCCACACCAAAGCAGTGCTGGGTTGTAGCTGATGCGCCGTCTCTCCTAATAAGCTCGCCAGCCATGCCTCGCGGTGAAGGCGAGCGACTGACACTCCGTCTGAAACTCCTGCCTACGCTGAACCACTTCTCCCCACCTATTTTCTCATTTACTTCAACTGTGTATTCTGCATCTGGGTGGAAGGATCTCAATTATGCTAACGATTAGTTTTAGCACAGCATAGCAGTATGGGCATCCCACAGACGATTATGATAGAAGTCGTCAAATGTTCTTTTGCTACTACTGTGTTTTATGATAGTGCCTAGTACTACTCATCAGTGCTATCTTTGATGACTATTCTTTCTCATATGATTTTCTCATTTGAAATCTGTTGGCTGTCTGGCTAGCTTCATCCCATCTATGTCCTCTACTGCGCACACGTTTATATAGACAAATACTACTTGTCACTGAAAGGGGAGTCTGAAGTTGCTGCAGGTGTTAAATTGGCTCTCCTGGGCATTTTCTAGACACACGGTGGCATTTCCTTGTTATTTCTGCTCTTCTGGAGGCTTGTCCTGTATTCTATGGAAATCCAACAATTTTTTTAACTGTCACATCATCTCAACCTTTCAGCATTTTCCCTAGCTGTACTACCTACATTTATCACTTTTTAAAAAAATGTTTATTTATTTCCTCATTTGTGTCTTCAGTTGCAACCTGATAATTTTTGCTGATTTTCTTTTAATGTTTTCCCTGCTTTCTCCTTCCCACAATTGGATTGTCTCTGGTGAGCTGATGAAGACTTTTAGCATTTATTCTTTGAGCATTTGCATCAGCTGCTTTGGTGAAGTTACCAAGTTCCTCCTGTCCCAGTTTGTGCTGCTCTTTCTTGCCCTGGTTCTTGTTTCATGCACATTTATCTCTTCCCTGTTTATTTGTCTGGAGGTGGGTTTTTTTGTGGAATTAATATCCTGTCTGGTTTCCAGATATCTTTGCTTATCTAGGTTTGTTGGTCTGGAAAGCTGCTATGGCTATTCTTGTTCTACTAGTAACTTTTAAGGAAGGCTTAAAGACAAATACTGGAGTATATTTGCTGATGTAAGGACAGAAGCTGTACTTTGGGGGGCCTTTTTTCCTCATGTGCCAGCGCAGTGGGTGCTTTCAGATGCTTACATGCTAAGTTGCAAGACACGGAAGCTTTTTAAATCTGTTACTTTCCAAGATCATTACTCCATAATGCAAGAACAAAAAGCCATTTAGGTATGTTTGCAGGCAATGATTTAAAATGGATTAATGAAAAAACTTACTCAATGCAGCACATAATCACTGTGAACTGGAGAACTCAATAAGGTGAATAAAAGGATGAGAAATTTAGTAATTATTATTACTGTTGTTGATACTTCAGCAGTGTGTAAAGGCTGTGATGAAGTCTGAAACTATTAAACCAGGGATTGCACAAAATATAATAGGATAGAGTCCTTACCCTGAGGAAAATGGTTATGCTCTGACTGAATAATAATTCTGATCAGTATTAGTTCTTTAGCCTTTTTTTTTTCCCTATGAAAAGCAATGCTGAGTGTTCAGTGTAAATTACAATTTTATATCTAAGGTCCCCAAAGCAGAAAGGTGGACAAACTAACCTTTGGATTACAGATGCTCCTGAGTAACTCCAGTGTGGGCTATTTCTCTGCAAGTAGGTAGAAGTTGGTGGACAAGCCACCCACCAAGCTGGGGACCCCATATCAGGTCCACCCAGACCCACCTCACAAGGAGCTCTGGCACCTTGGGAAGTCGCTGCCATCATATATGTTTGAACCAGTCCCAGGGCTCCTCTGCTCTCCAACACCTGGTGATTTACACCATAGCCCACCTTGGGTATATAGCCCATAGGGTCAGGGCATCTGAGCAACCCTGCTGTGGGTGTCTGTGCATTTCCTCCCGCTATCCCCCCCAAAAAGTTTCCCTGAGGTTTCTTCTGAAGATCTCCCTGCAGTACTCACCAATTTTGTATGCTTGGAAATCACTCTCCTCCAGGAGCTGTGCAGGGGAAATTATTGTTTCTAATGCCATTCATAGCCACTCGCTCTTTGCTCATGTCCCCAGCTCATCTCTACATTGAGCCACATTCTTTTTAAACCATAGTGTGACTTGTAGAGCTTCACCTCTTTCCACCTTAAAGAGGTGGACAATTCCCACAGTCCCAGAAGACAGCATTTTCAAAGACATACTGTTCTCACCAAGCCTATTCTCTAGTTTGGTTTGAGTAGCTTCATCGCCTGGCCATCAGCTAGCTCTCTTTATACAAATATCATAGTGCATAATCAAACTATTTTCTCAACAATGTCTATTATATTCCTCTGTAACAGCAAATAAGGAAGAGGAGAACAGGTTGTAGGTAACCAATCAGTGACCAGAAGGTGCAGACAGGCTACCTGGCATCCATGTGCCGCTGCTAGGAATGGCTCAGACAGCAGAAAGGTGGTGGAGGGGGGTGGAGGGCGGAGGAGTGGGGGGGTGGATGCGGGCTGCTGGACAGCACTGTGCTACTGCCTGCATCGGTGGGCTGGGGGAGTGAACCCAGCCAGGCTGGAGAAGGTTGATTCTTGGCTCTGTAATATTTAGTGCTGGGATGAAGGATGGAGAAGGGAGACTTGAGGTGTTGTGTGAACTGAGCCCAGTTCAGCTGACTTTCCCCTCGTGACTTACCATGTTCAGCAGAGCATGGGAACACCTGCAGTACAGCTGGTTTTCACCACCACTTTCTACATCACTCAAAACCAGGAGAAGCAGCTGGCTCAGGCACTGGGTTCAGGGTGCCTCGACTCACATCCCAGCTCTGCAACTGGCCTACTTGGCCATCATTAGCATCCTCTGTGTGCATGTGACTTTCGGTAAAATCAATGTAATGACCTGTCCCTTGGGATGTACTTGCTGACATCCTAATGAAGAATGTTATTTTGGTATTATGAATAATGAATTAACTTAAGTAAAACATCTTGAAGAGGTAAAGGTCTTCTCATGGATCAAAATAAATATTAATTGAAGAGTACAGAAGAGACATGCTTTATTGTATGGAATCTCTCATTCCAGGCTGTTTCTGGGAAAGATGCAGACTAAAAAAAAAAAATCTCTAAGTCAGTTTATTCTTGCTAATAATGATAGCCACATAGAAGTCTGTGCCCAGGGATTGAGGATTAATGGAGATGCCTGTGTAACATGTTGCTTTATAATAGTCTTAATTATCAAGGGAAAAAGTCTCTCTGGCCTTTCTCTAGATGACAGAGTGCCCAAATTGCATTTGCACCTTTCATGTGCATAACGCTTGGGCAAATGCATGCTACGGGTCAAAGCCTTCCATGAGGAGGACCAGCCTCCAGGAAGCAGTGCTGGCTCCTTAGTGCCAGCAGCAGCTCAGGGTTTTAGCATGGGCCCGCAAAGTAGGGGACCTATCTGCCCTAGGGATGAACCTGTGGAAAAGCAAATTGCCATGGAAGGGCATGGAGGAAACAGGATGAGGTGAAAGCAAAAGGAAGAGGCAGCTGTCTCAATCTTTAGGATCACTTTGAGCAAGAAGAAGCTGGAGCTGTGCTTTACTTTCTGTGGGGTGAAGTGGCGTTGCCCCCCTCTGCCCTCAGCGTTGTGGCTAAATGCTCCAGTACCTGCCCTGGCTCAGCATGATTTCCCTTGTATCAATGGCTGCAATATCGCAACGTTCTTGTTGGATAACTGAGCTCTCAGCCCAGCCCAGGGACGCTGTAGATCAAGCTCTTCTTCTGCATTTCCCTGACATGGCTGTTGATGGTGGTATGATGGTTTGTCATTGTACGTTTCCACTTGCTGAGCAGCCATTTAAGAGCTATTGTGCAAACCCTGTAGTGCCATTTCAACACATATATATCCACTTACCCCACATCTGTTAGCGCAACATCCTGCTCCACCTGCTCCCAGCATCATGAATGCCGGCAAAATAACCTGCGAGAAAAGCACAAGCTGAATTGGTGTGCAGTAATTCTGCTGGGATGGGTTTTAAAGCCTAGGAGCTGGGGCATCACGTTCCTCAAATGCAAACTACCTTCTGTCTCTTCTCTGGGGGTTACACTTGCTTAGATGTTGGTGCTTGCTGAAGAGTAACTCGGGAAGAAGTGTGGGATTACAGCTAGAGCTGGCTGGCAAGATTCTGGTACAGTAATTCTGGCTGCTGAAGCTATGCTACTTCTTTTCAGCAGGGTTTTGCTGTTTTTTTTCAGGAACAAACATCAGTTTTGAGAAAATGGAATTTCTGCTCAGAAAAGATGCATGACTACAGTAAGAATTTTGTCAGTTTAACTATTCTGAGCATGGTCCCCTGAATTATAATTGGGAAATCAGTTTTAAACTTCCTGACACACATCTGACTTTGGTTCTTTGTGCTAAGTTCTGGAAAACCTACTAAATTGACTTAGCTCAGCAGGGAACTCCCAGTCCACCTCAGCTTTCTCCATGGTAATTATCAGGTGGAGCTGGACTGATACGACGGAGTCAGCAGCCACCTGTGTCTCAGGATATAATGCCACCTTACAGAAGCACTCTGGAGATAGGAAAAGCTGCATTTAGTTTGGTAGCTAGAGGGCAAGAAAGCTTTTGCAGTCTAGCTGGGCAGCCAGAGCGCTGCTGCCGCTTTGCCTCTGCCCACCACTGCTTGTGTAGGCATCTCAAAGAGCAACACAAGAAAACAAATATTTGAGAGAGTAGGAAATGGTCCCTGCAAAGTTAATGAAAGAAGGACACACACAGTTGCAAACACAAAACAAAAAAGGTAAAAGCTGTAAAAGCAGCCTGACTTAGATGTTGGAGAGTTGTTGTCCCATGTAGAGCTGGAAGAGCAGGAGCCCACCAGAGCCACTCCATCACTCCCCTCCTCAGCTGGACAGGGGAGAGAAAATATAACGAAAGTCTCATGGGTTGAGATAAGGACGGAGAGATCACTCAGAAATTACTGTCATGGGCAAAACAGACTCAACTTGGGGAAAAATTAATTTAATTTATTACCAATCAGATCAGAGCAGGATGATGAGAAAATAAAACCTAATCTCAAAACACCTTCCCCCCACCCCTCCCTTCTCCCCAGGCTCAACTTCACTCCCAATTTCTCTCCCTCCTCCCTGCCGAGCGGCACAGGGGGATGGAGAATGGGGGTGGGGTCAGTTCATCCCACGCTGTCTCTGCTGCTCCTTCATCCTCAAGGGAGGACTCCTCACACTCCTCCCCTGCTCCAGCCTGGGGTCCCTCCCATGGCAGACAGTCCTCCACCAACCGCGCCCGCC
>NW_009260613.1:47337-61821 GCF_000687185.1 Egretta garzetta
CCCTCCTGCTGCACTGGCCTGGGGGGCTGCAGGGCTGCTCCTCTCACAGCCTCTCACTCCCCTCCCTGGCTGCAATTGCACAGTTATTTTTCCCCCTTCTTAACCATGTTATCCCAGAGGTGCTACCACCGTTGCCGATGGGCTCGGCCTTGGCCAGCGGTGGGGCCATCTTGGAGCTGGCTGGTGTGGGCTTTATCAGACATGGGGGAAGCTTTTGGTATCTTCTCACAGAATCCACCTCTGTATCCCTCCCACTACCAAAACCTTGGCACACAAACCCAGTAAACCCACATAGAAGAGTTAACCACAAAGTTACAGGGGTTTTGTATTTCTTCTGGAAAGCCAGCCCAGGCACTTTCCAGGCAGTAATGCTACGGCCGATGGAGTGGCTATAGGAATCAGCCAGAAACTCTGCAAAGATCAAATGGTCTCCGAAGCCTGAATACCATTTCATTACGGGCATTCAGCAAGATGGAAATCAAGGGGAAAGTTTCATCTAAGTCTCATCGTAATTCAGTGATGTGGAACTTAAGTGTGCCTACAAAATTGACTTTGTACCTTTGCCTTTGCAAGATCCTTCTTCAATTTACCCAGTTCTCCTTATTTTCTTAACATTTTCCATTTGCTGCTATGTCCTTTTCTCACCCTTTCATTTTCTTCCTGACTCCTGTGTCACAGTCCCACGGGAACTTAGGTTTCTATTCACTTTGAAGAAATATACATTTCAGACTGGTTTTGATGGGATAAATTCTGGATTGCTTGAGACCTGTGGAAAACCGCATAAAAGCAAAAAGTGTTCTGAAAAACCAGAGAGAGTAGGTACCAGCTATGATCCTCTGCCCTGTGAGCACAGATTATACCTGCCAGGAGGAGAATCAACCTCTTGCACAGAGTTGCCTTCGCTCGTTAAATTTGATCTGAATTCAGGGTGAGTCTTTGTATAGAGACTTAATATAACAAAGTCCCTGCAAAGAAGTTGGCACAGAACAAGGACATTACGCAGGAATTTGATGGCAGTATCTGATACAAAGGATGACAAATTGGTTTCTCCATAAACATGCATTACCAAAAGCTGGTCATGCAAACCCAATACACCATGGTGAGTGAAGTCTGGGGAATTTATGTGCATAGTGTTAATATCTCTGTTAGACTGTGTAGGACAGTGTTATGAAACCTGCTTAGATTTGCAGGCCCCTCAATATTTTTCAAAGGATTTTCTCTCTGTTGCCTTTTATGCACATCCCAGAGGCAGCCTCCATCACCTGCAGTGGTGGCTGGACCACAGCTGGAGGCCTGCAGATGTAGAGCATTGAGATTAAAAATACACTCCTCTTCCTGGAAAGAAGTCAGTTCTTAAATAACCACAGGTGGTCGCCACGGCAGCTTCAGCCCCAGCGTGCCGCTGTCTGGCACTCAGGAGAGCTGATACCTCTGCCCATCACATACACTCCCTTTCCTCCAGGGCTGTCTTTCTTCTTCGGAGGTTTCCCATCTAAGCTATGAACACCTTCGTGTTGTTTATTAGCCTGGCTCAGGATGAAGGGTTTGCTTGGCAGCTTTCTTTTTTTGCAGCGCCTGATTATAAACACCTGCCTTTTGACATGGGAATGAGAATTTGCTAGATTTGGCTGTTGTCAGTAAAATGAGGGCTGCGCGTGAGCCATGGCTTGGTCAGGCATTTCCCAGTGTTGCACGTAGGCTTTCCATCAGGAAAGATGTCATTATGACACACGGAGCCAGTCTTCCTCTCTTTACACCCCAACCTTTTGAAATAAGGAAATGGAGAGGCTTTCGTGTCATAAGTGTTTCCATTAGGGAAGCAGGAGAAGAGAAGGAAAGGGTGGGGCTGGCTGGCAGCCGAGGAGTGTGCTGGTGATCCAGGTATCAGTCTATGGATGAAATTCCCAGACGGAGGCAGGTTTTCTGGCTCACAGAGCCAGGCCAGGCTCTTATGAAGTTTTAGAGGCTCTAGAGGTTGTGTCCTGGTTACAGGGAGATTCTCCAATCCCTGGCAACCTGTTGGCATGACTTTCCTGAGTTTCCTTTGGGGATAAGCTGGGTGCATGGGGGGAACAGAGTGCAGCCCAGTCTGTCCTTATTGTGGTGTCAGGATATGGCCCAGGCTTCAGTCACGGGGCACTCTTGCCCTTGTTTAGCTCCCTATGAGGCCCAGAAGGCAGTCTTCATTTTTCCATGCTTCCAGCACCTGGAAAATGGAGCTGATGATACTTTCTTTCCCCTTCTCTTCACCTGTGGGCATCTGCCATGCTGCTTTCTGGAAAACATATACTCTCAACAGCCTTGTTTGTGGATCAATAACTACTCCTAATGCTATGTGTTGAAGGTCAATGCAAGTTTTTCCTCCCCTCACTTGCTGTTCTCATTTTTGATGTACGCGGTGCTGGCTACAGGCAAGCCTCTGGAAGCCTTAAAAGAAGGCACATTTTCAATGAGCCTGTGATGCTCTCATTCCTAACATGTGCCTTCCTTTCATTGAACGCCAATGGCTCCTGGGCTTGCAGTGATACGAATTTTCCACAGGTCTCTGATGTACTTCCACTTCTTCCTTTAGGCTTCCTTCTACAGACTCATGCTTACGTTCAAGCTCCACATGAGTAATAGGCCCAAGTAGTAGCTGGAAGAAGAAGCAGGCAAGCTGCTGGTGGAGAACAATTTACTGAATGATCCTATACCATGTTTCTGCTTTGGGGAATATGAGTCTGAACCACATCCATTGTAGCTTTTCCATAGACTTAAGTGGTGGCTGCATCATAGCCTGACTGTGAATGAGATTTGGTTTTCTCTAAGTTAATTATCCTTAAACATTCAGGTTTTTGTCATGCAGGTAGCCAGCCTGTGCCAGTTTACATCTGCCTAGGCTGCGTAACAGCCAGTACGTGTCATATGGATGTTACTCGCTCAGCTTTTTATCTGTACTTGGGTGGGTAATTGGAGGAGCGTAAAGGGAACAGGCTTTCTAATGAACTGGAAAGATCAGTATTCCCAAAAATGTTCCCTTCTAGTTATGGGTATTCACACAAAAGCGATCTTTCCTAAGTGGTGGAATGGAGGACTGGTTACAGAAGAGCACATACAAACCAGATCAAACCCAAAAGGAGGTAGGTGGGTGGGTGGGAATACAAGGGGCATTTGGGATTTAAGCCATTTGCAGCTCCACTTTCATTGAGTGTTCACTGGGTCTCTAATGACACCTACTGCAACGTGTTTCAATTTTGCCCTTGATGTTTTTTGCAAATTATGTGATCATAAAATCAGTTAGAGGAGTAATGAGGGGGTGCAGCCAGTAGTGAAAACTCACCCCCTCCAGCTGAGCTTAGGACCTCAGCTTTGCTTTGACTCATGGAGACATGAACACCCATGTCACCCCTCTCAGTCCTCTTGCTTCCTCCTGACTTGGAGTCCTGACACTTATTTCAGGAATACCTTGTATTCCTGTGATTAGGGGCTTTTTCAGTCCTGAATGTACTTTCTTAGTCCTGAACCCCAACTCCCCGCGTAAGCTGCTCACATGTTTACGCAAAAGATATTTCTATGTCTTTTTTTTTGTTAACAGAGGTTTTCTTAGCCCTGAATTTAAAACAAAACAGAACAAAAAAAACACCCCATAAGAAACAGAAGTGACACTTCTCTCTTACCAGTATCCCAGCTCCCAGAATGCCATGGAAAAACCAGACCAGATCGGTTATCTCGCTGAGCTGCAGAACTTGTCCATTGGGGAAGTACAGGAGGATGTTGGAGACTATGGCACATACTGCCAGAGGGAACAGGGTGATCCCAATGCACTTTGAACACTTCCCCGTGCACATGGTAGCTCTCTGCTGAGGAAAGACGCAGGGAGGTTTGGGTTACTGCCGCACAGGGAGCACAGGATTTCAGCAGTTTTCTTCTTTAATGAAAGAAGAATCAGTTCTGAAGCAAGAAAAGTTCCAGTTAAGACTTGCACAGATAATCTTGTTCTACAGAGCCGCTTCCTTTCAGACACTTTAAAATGGAATTATTAAAAACTGGAATGTTTGATAGATTCATAGGATGTTTTGGGGTGGAAGGGACCCCTAAAGGTCATCTAGTCCAACCCCCCTGCAGTCAGCAGGGACACCGCTAATCAGATCAGGTTGCTCAGAGCCCTGTCCAACCTGGTCTTGAATGTTTCCAGGGATGGGGCCTCCACCACCTCTCTGGGCAACCTGTGCCAGTGTTTCACCACCCTCATTGTAAAGAATTTCTTCCTTAGATCCAGTCTAAACCTACCCTGTTTTAGTTTAAAACCATTACCCCTTGTCCTGTCACAGCTGTCCCTACTAAAAAGAAGATTTTCCCCATCTTTCCTATAGGCCCCCTTTAGGTACTGAAAGGACGCAATCAGGTCTCCCCACAGCCTTCTCTTCTCCAGGCTGAACAAGCCCAATTTATTTGAAATTTCCAGGACTAAACAAGTTTTGGTATGAAATGAATGGAGAGTTTAATTTTGTTAATGGACAATTATCTGTCCATTCGGAACATCATTAACACGGCCATGGCCGCACAGATTGATACCCTGGCTGGCAGACCTCATGGTGGGACTAAGGTCTTGGGTAGAACAGGAGGTGCCTGCACCAGGTTTTCTGGGACGTCTGTCTTGGGAAGCTGATTTGAAATCTCCTGCACTGAAAGTCTAGAAGAGCAGGCATTGACTGCCAGCAATGCCACAGAAATGTCCAACCCTGCCTTGGAGCTGGGGCAGACTGGGGAGCCTCACCAGGGCCACCACCAGCTGCATTTTCTCTATTTCAGTAAAAGCTACACTGTCAACAAAAATTGGAGAAGCTTTCATTACTCTTTCTGATGACGTGCTTATTCTGCAGATAAGGGTAGATAAGACTGTGTGTTACAGGGCTGTTTGGCACCCATGCTAAAATGTCTGAAAACCTGGAAGCATGTCTAATCCTGTGGCTATTTGCTAAGGATAGGTCACAAAGCCATCCCACCTCACTTTCAGGGATCTGCCATAACGTGTAAAACAGCAGCTTAATATTTCACAGTGGTCAGGTTCTTCTTTTAAAATCAAGGAATCCTCTTTTAAAAATCCAAGAATCGACATAAATGAAGCACTAGTTGAAAGGGATCTCTGCAGGTCTCCAGTCCGACCTCCTGCAGAAAGCAAGACTACCACCAACACTAGGTTGCTGTGTCAGCCATGGCTTTGCACAGCTGAGCCTTGAAAACCCCCAAAGATGAAGCTACCACCATCTCTGTGGGTGACCTGTTGCAGGGCTGCCCCAGCCTCTCTGTGAAAAGGTCTTTCCTCATGTACAACCTGAATCTTCCAAGCTGCAAATGTGGCTGTTGCTCCTCATTATATCCCCCTCCATCACTCTATCTTCTCTGTCACTGCCTTACAAATTTGATGTGGGCTGCTATTAGATCCCCCTTCACCAAAGTGAGCAACCCCAGCTCATACTGCACCCATGCTGTGATCCACAGCCCAAGAGAAAAGGCTGATCAATACAGAAGTGGATCCACAACATATTTCTCCATGTCAGCTTGGAAATTTGAGGCTGCTGTAACTGAGATTATTGAACTTTCACACTGCCATCAACTTTATGGCATAAACTGATCACAACTTCTTTGTGATGTTTTGTCATAGCTTCACTCCAATGCAAGACTTTCAAATGCATAAAAATATAAAATGTCAGTCTGCAGGTTTCTGTCCTCAGAGAAGGGTGACAGTTCATTACAAAGGTGGCTTTGCTCTACCATGAGCAAGTTATACAATGTAAGAGGAGGAAGATAATCTGGATACACACTGTTTCAGTACACACACCCATGTTACACACTCACACATGCACCCATGCACGCGTACCTGCCTATGCTTGCTACATGCAAATAGGTTTTGTAATAACTAAGGCTGTAAACAGTGAAATGTCCCTCAATTTAGTCATGTGCGTTGGCTAATCCTGACAGTTTTGTGACAGAAGTTGATGTTGGGAAGGTATTAAGCGGGCTAGGAGTACGGAAATCAACCGAGGTTGGGTTCCCAAGCAAAAAGGCCCAGGTGAAGGACAGTATGGAGATTTTTGCGAAAGCCAGAGACAGACTGAAAATGGCTTCATTGACAGAATGAAGACAGCGGAGAGGGGCAGTACGGCGCAAAGACAGACCAATGTCCTCAGACCTCTGTAACTGAGAGGGAAAACAGAAAGACCTTATGGGATGCCATATAGCGCTGTGAGCTAGGTGAGACTGTCGGAAACTTCTTCTGAGTTTTCACCTCTATAGCAAAAAGCGTGCATTGTTCTCTGCTGCTATGAGTTTAATAAGAGCTTTAATAAGTGCTTATATGCCTTATCTTCTGAGCACTTTACAATCATGTTATACTTTTTAATCCAGCTTTAAAACAAGTTAACTGGCATTAAACTACTCCAGAAGGGAACATTTTTAACAGAGATGCTTCTTGGTTTACAGTCATTACCTATTGTTTATATAGTGCTCAAAACTGGGCAAGGCATTTTGCAAGCCCCAGCTCAAAGAGATAAAAATCTAAGCAGATCGACAATGTGCAAATGAAAGATGAAGCGGGGAGGGAGAGAAAGGAAATTGAAACAACACTGGACATTTCACTCATCTTTCTCTCAAACGCCCAATGCATTTGCTGTTTTTTCACATTGACTTTTGCCTGTCTGCTTTCCCATCTCATTACAACTTTTGCTTTTCCATGCATTTGCCCAACCT
The DNA here is from genome assembly GCF_000687185.1 of Egretta garzetta. NCBI lineage: Eukaryota > Metazoa > Chordata > Aves > Pelecaniformes > Ardeidae > Egretta > Egretta garzetta. Next base: position 54,067 of record NW_009260613.1, read on the forward strand.
CACCCCCCCCCACCTCCCAGAGAGAAGCAAACAAGCACAGGCACAGCCTGGCTTCCTTCTATAAAAACTAAGTCTTGTAAGCAAGTTATAAATTCTCTTCTGCATCTTTCACACATAGCCGGAGGGCTCAATTCTCACCCGATGTGAAACAACGCGACGCTTCTTTGGCTGGAAGAACAGGGATTTACAGCCCATTCTCTGACCTATCTCAATACCACTTCAAACTGCAAGGAGAACTTACCTAAACAGCAATTACCAGACCTAGTGAGAGCCTCTACCACCAAAATCAATGCCACTTTGCCACCTGTGTACATCAGAGGATCTGACCGTGTTATTACAGCTTAGGCAAACACTCTGGATTGCCAGAAACACTCAAAACACTTTATTAATTCAGCAAACAAAAGCACTTTCTACAGCTTCATTAAGCAAGGCGGCTAAAGCAAGCTTCTAATTTTTAACTCGGGTTTTAGAAAGTTTTGCTTTTTAATGCTGAGGGAAGCAGGCAAATAGCTTTGCTTACCTTCTACACGAGGCTAAGATGGCCTCCAGGCTCCAGAGTTCCCCACGGTGGCTTCAGGCTTTCCAGCTACTCTCTCCTGGAGCGTGATGGTCTGAGAGAGGCACAGCAATGTTTTTGGGTGACGGCCTCTATTAAACAAATAGCTGTTCCTCTCCAGAGAATGAGGAAATATCCCATGTTATCCCTGGTTGGCCAGCGTGACGTTGGCGTGCCACCCAGTGTTATTGATTATTTTAAGGCAGTGTTCCAGTGGTCAATGCCTCGGCCCCCCAGGACATGCAGAGCAGTGGAGACCTTTTTACTGCCACAATCATTTCAGCTGTGCACAGTTTGGCAGAAGAGGAGAGGCAGGAGATGGCAGGAGTGCAAGCACGTGAAGAGGAACAATGGGCGCATGGCAGAAAACGTGGTTGAAGCACGAGGTGGTGGCACAGCAAACCATGGCCATCGGTGCAGAGTCATCTTCTGCACAAAACTTGGCACTGGCTTTGCTCCAGAGCATGCTGCTGGGAGAGCTGGGTGAGGTTAGTGGGGACAAGAAGGGAAGGAAAAGAAATTCTCAATAAGACAAGGCAAAAAGAGGGAGAAGGGCAGAAAGCCTGGAGAGAAGGGAGAGGTGTGAGCAAGTGAGGAAACAAAGAAAGAAAAACACAATTCCAAGGAAGAGAGAGTTGGAATATGGAAGGGAAACTGAAGATTCATTTTGGCAAAGGAGAAGAGGAAAGTAGAAGAGACACTAGAGATGGGACAAGAAATGAAAAACACAGAAAAGGGTATGAAGAAATGTTAAAATTAAACTGGGAAAAGACTTATACTGAAGAAAGGGGGATGTAGCCTTTTTCTTTTGTAGAAAATGTGATAGTAGTAACTGTAAGATATGTGAAAACACTGAAACATAAATATGTAAGTTACTCAGTAGGTTAGATTTGGCCTCAATCATGCTGAGAATATGCTCAGCTCTCTCTTCAGCTGAAAACATGTCCCCTTTGACAGGCACCTGCTGTTGCCTTGTTCTCAATGTCTGGATGGAAGGGTGACTTGATCACAAAAACATTAACGAAAGGGGCATGTGAGTGAAAGCAAAGATGCAAAATATTCTACTCTCCACCCTGCCACCTCTTATCTTCATTCTTACCTTTGGAGAAAATTTCTAACTATGAAAGATTGGTTGTGTAAGGTAGAATTCATCTCACATGACTTTAGATGTCCATGAGGTAGACATCACCCTAAACTGCCTTTTTTCCTAGTGAAAGGAACAGACACTTTTAAGGAAAAAATCACCAGACCTATTTTAGGAGCTACTGTAGGGTTACAGTAAATCATTAATGATGAAAGAATCTGAGCGCTTGTTCAGACCTAAATGTTGGCATCTGTGGTCAGGTGAATCCTGTCCATGAGGACTACCAATGTGTCAGGGTGGCTGCAAAAGCACAGGGGCAAAGCCTGAGCGTTGGGTCCCAAGGTTGCATATTTAATGCCACCAGCGTCAGAGGATGCAGGGAAGGTTGTCTTCATCACTGACTCACAGCTAGTGAAAATCTTAAAAAAGCCCATAGAGTGGCCTCAGGCAAATAAACTTCATTACAGTACAAATGGCAAAAAGGAGGGAAACTGAGCTGAACCCACTGAACCCGATGACCCAAACTTCAACTAACATCACTGACAACAGCATTTCATCCTGTTTGAGGTGGTGGCGCTTCAACCGCAAGGAAAAGGAACAAAGTAAGTCTCAGACAATCTTCAGACAGGGCAAAGGCACCATGTCTAATGGTGTTTAAAGCATTTGAATAATTAAATTTAGAACAACTTGAAGACCATCAGCATTTTGCACTGACACTGGGGCATCTGGGGGGGACCTGCCAGCTTATGCAGAGAGTTAAGAAGCAAATAAGGCAACTTCATAATGATACTTAAGAAGAACCTCCCCCCAAGGCTCATATCCTGGTTGGTTGGAGTTTTTGTAGACTCTTACTCTATCATAACTCTAAGGTATCACCTTCCCCATCCTCACATAGCTAACACTCTCATTTGGGCTCAGCATGCTTGATTTTGATTCTGTTTTTCTCTGATTTTGCCTGGCTCATAGTCCTCCAGGGCGATGTGCAAGGCTCACCTCTGTAGTTTCTCATCTGTACTGTGTTCCCAGCACCATACATTCCTTTACTGACCTTTTTAAGTTTCTTCTCTTCACCTTCCAAAGCCTATCCCATAGGCTTACCATACTTCACCCATCACATATCATTTAGTGTCTAGTCTGGATACCTAGACTTGATTGTGTTTCTTAATCTCAGCTACCTCTCAGTGCCCTTCTCCACTGTATGCTTCACAGTTTTCCAAGCAAGTGCACAAAGACCAGAACCGATATCATATTAGTTTTATGTTTTTCCATTCACCTACAGAAATCTGTTGTCTTTTATTCTACTACATAGATTTTAAACTGTTTGGGACAAGTTTGGTGTTTTCTTCTATGTTTGTGCAGCACTTTGCACTTGGGGTTTAACTAATGACTAGCTTCTAGCCATTACAGAAAAATAAAAATACTGGTAAGCTATATTAAACACAACTCTCTTACCACTTCAAGAACATGTTTCGATTTGCTGTTGTTGAGTAGGATCTATATTTGGGTTTTGATGAGAACTGAACTAAATTCTTCTGAAGAGTGCAGGAGGCTTCAGTACTCGTGAAATGTAATGAGATTTCACAGTACTGTAAAATTACGACCAAGGGAAGACCTTATTTCTTTTTCCTGGACAGGATCTTGTTGGTTCATTCTGAAATGCAGACTTCTAGGTGCAAATGATGCCACTCGGTTTCTGGGCTTTTGAACCAATGCTCTGGCCTGAAATATTGCTCACTGCGGGGCACAGAAGGAATGACAAAGACAAGAGCAGAATGAAATAAAGCCAGACAAAAATAAAAGGCTGTATTAACTCCAGAGAGCCTGACTCCTACCTGTTTTTCTGAAGTGAAGTCCTAAAGAAATGGAAAAAAAAAAAAAACAGAATCCATAAAATATTTAGGAAAACTGAATTTTGACTCTGAAGTGTTCAGTGGCTAAGCTGAGTGTGTATGACTGTGTACATCTATTTTTTCCCCCTGCAATATTGATTTTGAAGGCAATGAAAGCATTTTGTGTTCCACTGATCAATGCCTCCTGATTATATTGACATCAGCTCTGGTCCTCCTTTTATTTCTATCTTTTTAGCCATAAACTCTATTAATTTTCTATTTACACATAGTAGCATGGGCACTGAGAGAAGCAAAGTAAATATACGAAAAGGCCTGTTCATCATGCTAGAAATGAAAAGCATTCCAGCCCTACAATTTCCCTGGGTGGTGCAATGTGTGTATTAGAAACTGAAGAATTACAGCCCGGTGCAGGTTTTTGAAGGGCATATCTGACTGCCTACTTACTCTATTAATAGACCTGCCCCATCCGGAGTGCAGCTGCAGTGCACTGGTGGGAAAATGCCCTTTTTGCTGTTGATACCCTGTGTCAAAAGGAAACGGGCAGCTCTGCTCTCATTTATTCTGAAGTGGTTCTTCAGAAGTCAAAACTTTATTCCAAGTGCACAGTGACACTCCTCTCAATTGAATTTATTCCACTTCGGCACCATGACACAAATTATCTCTTGCTGCTGCTTCTTGTGATATTTTGTTATTAATGTTTTCTTCAGCTGAGGGAAAGGGAGTTTGATTTTCCTGAGGAAGAATCAGGAAGCAAACTGCTGTTAAGGGTCTTCTTCTGCGATGAGCTGGCTCTGAGAAGGTTCATGAGTTTGGGCGTTGCAGATAACCTCCCCCGGAGCCCCAGCTGGTGCTCCCTGCTCTTGCAGCAGGTACCCAGGGTAACATGCCTGCCTGTATCCAGGAGTGGGCAAATGCCCTGTTAAGGTAGAAACAGCAAGGTAGAAACAGCGGTACCTGTGTTATTCAGGTTTTTCTTTATCCAGACTATCCCAGAGCCTCATAACCTCAGCCAACAAAGAGCCGATGGCAAGAGCACTGAGGAAGATGGGGAGCAGCTCAATGCAAAAAGGCTCAAGTCTGGAATCAGATCAGAGAAAGCCAGAAAAAATAACACTGAATAATTGAGTAGTGGTTATGGTTCTTACATTACAAATATATATGAGTCTGAAGAGGTGAAATGGAAGTTGTTCTGGACTGACTTTGAAATAGGCTCTCTGCTCCCTTTGGGGGAATATTCACTGCAAGGTAGAGTCACACACATGTGGTCCTAACACACAGCTCGGTCTGGACATGCACTTGACAGAGACAGCAGCTTAAATATCAGACGGATGGATCTTCTCTTCTATATTACTTATTTTTCTGATATTTTTTTCCTTCTTCCTTTTCCCTTGTATCTCCTTTTTATGCACAACTCCCTTTCCTACGTACTCAGGCTCTCTCTCCTCCCTGAGATGACAGCCAGAGTCTTTACTGAGTGGTTTTCCCCCCAGATGATGGTGCAGACATCATTGACTCTGGGGCACCAGAAAGAGACAGTCTCTTAGGAACAAACCCCGTGGTTATCAGTGATTCTGTGGCCCGGGGCACCCCAGGGTGGCACAGCCAACATTCTGCAGAAGCACCTTCTGGGATGAGGGGAAACGGTGCCGAAACAACACCCAGTGAGCTCTACCATCCGGCAAAGTATTATCCGCTGTTTGCTTTTGTGTGTGTGTGTGTGTGTGTGTACATGTGTTCACACGATTTATCGCAAAGTTCATTTTATTTAATTACCCGAGTGTGTTGTCCACAACGCTGTGCCAGGCCCACTGTTTTCCAAAACGGCAATGAACCTGTGGCCAAGGGTTGTTTGTGCTCCTAATACAGAACAACACTGTCACTACCCAATATTAAAATAATTAGAGGTTTGTGCTTTCATTTTGCTGGTTTCGCGCAACACTTCTTTCTGGTTTTGGCTGAAAGGCATTTCTCATCCTTGGGTTTTGTCACTGGGGTTTGTCCAAGTATGCGCTCAGGGTGCAGGTGAATTAGGAGCTAAAAGCAGTACCCACTGGAAAATGCCTCTATTTACCTGACCAAACAGGAGAAATGTTACTTCTTCTAGTGACCCTTCTCTTCCCTTCCTAACTTGCCCTGAACTGCCCTGGGTGTCTCAGGAAGCCTTCAGTAATGAAGAGCAAATATTTGGAATGTTCTGAAGGAGCATGGGTTTTGTCAAAAAACGTTCACTGCATTTTTTAGTGCTGTTTGACATTTTTAGGAGGGAAGGTTTCTCTAGTGCAGGGTAGTGGTTTTGGTCAGACTGAGAGACAGGTGGCTTGGTCGGGTAACCTGGGAGAGATTAAAAACTCCCATCTGAGGCTGAGGCACCTGGAGCAGCGACTCCCACCAAAACGAAAGAAGAGGGCAACAGCAGAGAGGTTAGAAGCGATCATTAAGTGTTTTGCTATTGCAAGGGGGACCGTCCTCTTGTTAACCATCTCCATCTGGGTTTGTGCCAAAAGAAAAACAAAGAAAAATCAATACTAGTTGTGTGTACGTAGCTGTAATGTTTCAAGCATGTACATGAGGCCAGGTTTGTAGCCAGAATTACTGCTTCCTTGTAACAGTACTTACTATGGCTGTATTGGAGAAACTGATATATGTGGAAAAATAGGATAAGCCTTTGGAAATACAGCTGGTCTTCAGATCCTGAGGTCTGTCTGTTTTTTCCAGCTGGTGCTGGCTGGCTGAAGAAAGGGCAATCCATCCCCTTGCTGACCCTGAAGTTGTTAGTTTGGGCCCACTGTGGGACAGAACAGTATTTTAAACGTAGCAGAAGGGCCTGAGGCAATTAGGCTGGTATTTCCCAAAGTGGGAAGTGCCTTCGGACATTTCTTTGCACCGCTTGGGTTTCTGAAAGTGATTCCAGAAATGAAGCAATCTTCTTCTTCAAACTATTTATACTTTTCTGCTCCTGCATCCACTGGAAGGCAGTTTCAAGGCTTTTTTAAGGGTGAGGGGATGTTGAGGAAGGTAGACTGCATTTTTGTTTATTGTCTGAAATTAGGTACCAAAAGGAGACATAATTAGAGGCCCTTTCTGAAAAGGTGTGAACTCTCTGTCTCCACCCTTGGACATATATCATCTCCATCCTTGGAAATATTCAAAAGCCATCTGGGCATGGTCCTGGGTGACCTTCTCCAGGTGGCCTTGCTTGAGCAGGGGGGTAGGACCAGATGACCTCCGGAGGTCCCTGCCACCCCCAGCCGCTCTGCGATTGTGTGGCTGTGTGAAGGGCTGTGATACACCAGAGAGGGCTGGCAGCACAGCGCTGGTGTGGCTCAGGGCCAGCTGCACTGCCCTTTGCACCAAGCACCATCGTCACGTTAGCAGCAGTGGCACGGTGCTGCTGTGGGCTTTGGTCCCTGGTCCCTGTATCACAGCTGACTTGAGTCCGCAGCTCCTCCGTAGCTGGCACGAGGAAGACATCAGAAAGCTGGACTTAAAAAGATGTACAGACTGTCTGGCGTATGCTGCTGCCATTCCTCAGTAGTGTAATCTATTCATTATATTAGGGTGTGTGCCCAGGTTGAGCTAAGGGCAGGACGTGCATTAACCCTGCGATGACAGCAGGTTTCCAGAGGCTGGGGAGAAAAGTAAGAACCTGGGGAAGTGTTAAGATACAGGGTGGAGACGGGATCATAAAAGAGCTAGGTGAGAGATGAACCCACATGCGTTAAAAAGGTAAAAACCTGGAGGACCTTCTCTCGCAAGCACATCTCGCCCTCTGCGACGTCAGGACCTCGTGCCTGGCCTGGCCAGCAGCTCAGGGAGGACATGAAACACGATGTCTGTGGCCATTAGAGGGAGCTTGGTGAGAGCCCAAGAATGACACACAGACCTGGAAAGTTGAAGCAGTGCATGGAGGACGGTTGGTTCAGCTTTTTTAACCTATTTTTGACAGCCTTATGATGTTTGTAGTATTGTATATGGTTATAATGAGATAAGGATGCGCTTCTCCATGACCTGCCAGAAACACTGCTGACTTTTCCTCACAAGAATTGCTTTTTGAAAGAGGCTGAGATTCTTTTAAGGGTAGTTTAATAGTTTTATAACAGCTTGCATCAGGCATCCTCACCCCACTATAAGCTCACCAAAAAATGCAGCTGATGTTGTCCCAAGCCTGTTCACCGGCTGGTATTAAATGAACTGGATGCTTTTACTCGGGGGAAAAAACCAAACAAGAAAACCATGTGGATTCATACAGTAGCCAGAGGCAGGCT
>NW_009260613.1:61914-66106 GCF_000687185.1 Egretta garzetta
CCGGCTGCTGGGCTAGCCTGGTACTCTCCGGCCCAGGATCTGCCTCTGCTAGCCTTCATGCTCTGAAGGCAAGGTGGGATGGCTCAGATGGAGCATCTTACCCCAGAGCATCCCAGTCCCACTACATTGCTGGCCTGGGTCATGCTTCCCCGGCCCCCTCCGCCCCACAACTGAGCCAGCGCCAGCCCTTTCGCAGCCGCATGTGAGAGGTTTCACAATCTGGCTGGGAGCCACTTGGGGTTTTTTTGCATCTCTATCCATCTGCCTGTCTTGTCAGGCACTAGATAAAGGAACAAATTGCTGTGGAGCATCTCGTCACTGCATGTAAACTCCCCTGTGGTGTGCACCCAGCCCCTGGCACCCTGGGGAATGAAAATGAATTGTGAGGGACTGGGAGGGAAGAGGGATGTTACCAACAGGAATCTAACATGTCCAAATACTTCAACTTGTTCTTTGATAATTTTGACTTTTTTTTATTAATGAGTGAAATATTTTCAGTCTTCATGGCTGCAGAGAAAAACTTCAAAGTTTGATCTGCTCAAAAATCAGAAGCCAAACAAGAAGAATTAATATTTGCTAACTTTTGTAAAAAAATTTGCCTTTTTTGAGAGCCTGACTTGTGATCTTTAAATACTCCAGGATAGAGATATTGTGCTTTTTGGCTAACAGGGCACTTTTAAAAAACTGCTGTTGCAAAAAGCTCCGTGTGTGCTAAGTCACTACCTGCATTGCATTTCTCTGGGTCTGCTCCTTTCCTTGCTCCTTGGTTTATCTGGCTGGTGAGATTAGGAGCGCTGCAGGGCAGGGAGGGTCCCTGTCTCTGTATTTGAACTGTGTCTTGCCACTTGTAAAGGAAGCGAGTAATCATAACCCTTGCTGCTTTCATGTCTACTTGCACAATAGAAATAATTAATCGTAATAGCAATGCTTTGCCTATCTGCGGCTCCTTTCATCTGAATACCTTGAAGTGCTTGACAGACATTAACTAAATGAGCTTCCAAATACCTGGAGAGGGAGTCAGATATAATGATCCCCACTTTGCAGAGGAGCACACATGAGAAGCAAAGGCTAACTGAGTGCTTACAGTTAGTCAGCTGAAACCATGTTTTCTCCGCTGAGGAAGGTTGCTCAGCACTTCTTGAGGCTCAGGCTGCTTTCTCAGTGCCCAAAAGTGGGGTTTGATGTCCACCTTTTAATTACCCAAACATACAGACTGTGGACCTGCGTGACCTTCCCCAAGTCCTGCAGGAGCTGGAGGAGGCATTTCAGGCACCGTTGTTCACAAAGTTTCCCATTCGAACTGCTAACTGGGTCTGGGAAAGGAGGAAGCTCTGCTTACATCATGTTGGCATCACTGTGAGGTGGCAAAACCAGGGTGACTGCCTGAGTTAGTCCTGGTTTCAGAAATGTAAGCGGACTCCAGTGCAGAAACACTCTGGCACGGACCCAGGGGTGGTGCAGCCACATTTGCATCGTGCTGCCTTTCACTTCATAACCCTTTCGGAGAGGGAACTGCATCTGAGTTGGTACATTTGCTCAGTCTTGTATGCACGGTGCAGGCTTACCAGGCTGCATCCCTGCCACGGTGCTTACAAGCCCTTACTTGCAAAGAAAGATGCCAAGAGCCCTGACTCAACTGCAGGCTCTTTATCCACAGTCATCTTGTCTACTGCACGTTTCTGTTAAACCAAGGGTGCTCTGCACCTCACAGGATTGTACCAGCAGGGGAAAGGAGAGATAAGGCAAGAGCTGGGCAGAGGACAGAAGAAATTCTCAGTATACTATGTAAGTATACTATGTAAGATTCAGTTCTAACTCGGGATGATAGAACAAAGGCAAATGATGTTTTGAAAGACCACAGCAAGCTCTTAAAGGTGGTAACTGGGTTGATGGAAGAGAGAGGGTTTTTTCCACAGACTCTGGAATTTCTAATCCCGTAGAAATTATTTTCCTTTTTAATACCAGACCTGAAACATTTCCACTGCATCCAAAGGCACTCTGGCTGTAACATAGGCTTCTTCAAATAGGAAACATCAGAGTCAGTGGAGAGTGGCAGGGCTGCTCTGTATTGCAAAGCTGTGTAGACCCAGATGAAAAACACTAAGAATGTTGGCAGCCACCTGCAGATCCCATAAATCACACTGTTTCACGGTGAGCAGCCACCCAGGCTTCCACAAGGTCATCACATTTTTCTCACTTGCTCATTTTCAGGCAGAGAAACTGGACAGAAGAAGTTGTCTGGACAGCAGGTAACTTCTGCTAGCTCCTCCACTGCACACAACACCCTACCATATAATCAGCAGACCCCAAGCAAAGTGTCACAAGCCTTCTGGGAATTCAGAGGTTGATAACACTCTTGGGGATGTCCTGCCTGGCAGACGTGAGTTTGCAATAGTCTGGAAGCCACCTGGGCAGATGCAATCACATCACTTCTTTCTTTTCTTCCCACAATGCTCGATATCTTGCTTCCTGCTACCTGCTTTAAATAGTCCCAGTTAGTTTTCCAGTGCTGGGGCTTCTTACCACAACTCCCCTATTTACCCAGAGAGAAAATGGGGCAATGATCTCATAAGAGGAAAACAAAAGGGCCACATTTCCTCTAGGGTTAGTAAGTAGGTCAATGCCATGAGACATGATGGAAGAGGATCCCATGATGCCCACGGGGCAGCTGAAGGAGGCTGGGCAGGCAGTGGAGCTGCTCAGAAGAGAGCTGAGGTAGCTCTTGGCACTGGCACTCCCACAAGCAGGCAGCAAAGGTGGGTATGAAAGGGTTTCACCATGCAACCAGGTCACAGCATCACTGCTACAAAGAGCAAAAGCCCAACAAGACCCTGCCCGCCACCACCCTCGTGCACAGAGAGAAGATGGTGGGGCAGGAGGGCTGTCGCCTTGCTTCCACTGCTGGATGGGAAGCCAGGAGACCAGGCTTCCTTCCTGCGTGAGTGCCTGGAAGTTACCTAGCCTTCCTCTTTCCTCATTTGTATAACAGGGTTAATAAACACGCTCTGCCCCGCAGTGATGACATAAAGTTAAGCTCTTTCATGTTTGTTAGGTGCTACAATGGGCAGCACTATAGAAACCCATAAATAATGTACCTTGAAGTTCTGTCGAGGTATTAGCCTTGTTTTAACAGTGCAGATATTACATGAGTTACCACATGCAAGAAGCTTCTCTTAATTAGGATCAAAACTTCCTTTTTTTAGCCTTGCTGTAATGGCTTTTGAGGCTGAACACATTACACTTATCCAGCCCATTTGGCAATTTATTATAATCTCTTCAAAGTTGCAGCTCCTTTCAGTACACTGTTAAATGCTTTCCTTCTCATTGCTGCATCCCTTTACAATCTTTGTATTTAAGTATCTTTTTTTCCAATGTATAATTAATTTCTCTAAAGTCTAAATTCAGCTACAGTATCATCCATTGTTGTTGGTGTGGCAGCGTCATGGGTTGACCTTGGCTGGACACAAGGTCTGAAGTTGCACCAGGGCAGGTTTAGGTTGGACATTAGGAAAAATTTCTTCACTGAAGGGGTTGTCAGGCAATGGAATGGACTGCCCAGGGAAGTGGTCGAGTCCCCATCCCTGTATTTAAAAGACAGGCAGATGAGGTGCCTAGGGACATGGTTTAGTGGTGGGATGGCAGGGTTAGGTTAATGGTTGGACTTGATGATCTTAAAGGTCTTTTCCAACCTAAATGATTCTATGATTCTAAGGTGCCCACCAAAACAAATCTTTCACTCCCCTCCTCAGCTGGACAGGGGAGAGAAAATATAATGAAAGGCTCATGGGTTGAGATAAGGACAGAGAGAGATCACTCAGAAATTACTGTCATGGGCAAAACAGACTTGACTTGGGGAAATTAATGTAATTTATTGCCAATCAGATCATAGTAGGGTAATAAGAAATAAGAACAAATCTCAAAACACCTTCCCCTCACCCCTCCCTTCTCCCCAGGCTCAACTTCACTCCCAATTTCTCTTCCTCTTTCCCCCGAGCAGCACAGGGGGATTGGGGAATGGGGGTTGGGGTCAGTTCATCCCACGCTGTCTCTGCTGCTCCTTCATCCTCAGGGCAGGACTCCTCACACTCCTCCCCTGCTCCAGCCTGGGGTCCCTCCCACGGCAGACAGTCCTCCACCAACTGCTCCAGCCTTGGTCCTTCCCACGGGCTGCAGTCCTCCACCAACTGCTCCA
>NW_009260613.1:66452-110553 GCF_000687185.1 Egretta garzetta
CTTAAATACATTACCCCAGAGGCCCTCCCCCCGTTGCTGATGGGCTCAGCCTGGGCCAGCAGCGGGTCCCATCTTGGACCAGCTGGCATTGGCTCTGTCAGACATGGGGGAAGCTTCTGGCATCTTCTCACAGAAGCCACTGCTGTAGCCCCCCTGCTACCAAACCCTGGCCACGCAAACCCAGTACAGGCAGATACAGGTTTTGGCTCAAACCCATGATGGAAAATAAAAGATCTGTGGGTGGCTTCTGATATATCAGGAGCCCTCTTTTCCATTTCACACCTTGGCTCCAGATTTGTCCACAGCTGGTAATGTACCAAAGCAGCTGTTCTGCAAGGAGAGCATCTTCATGGAGATGTACAGATCAAATTATTCTGCCCTAATGATCTCCAGAAAGCCAGTGTGGTAAATGCCAAGTGTAACCCTGAGCTGGGTGCATGGGCTGAGCCCAAGTGGCTGGAGAGCAATGCAGGGAGCCATGCGGACTCTGACATGGAAATCCGGAGGGCTGGGTTCAGTCTCTGTCCTGCCACACAGACTCCTGAGCAGACAGGAGTCAGGTCCATGCTGGGCCACCTGTAATATGGGCTACAGCTGCCTTTCTAACATCCTCAGTGATCACAGACCTTTGTAACTATTCCTGGAGTTTCAGCAGCTTTTTTTGTACTTCTGTCTCCAACTGTTTCAGTGCTCAGAATTGGAGTGCTCCTGGGAAGTGCTGTATATGACAAGGAATCCTTTCTCACCAAGGTCCTATCCAAAATTGCAAACAGAAGTGGTGGAAGCCTTCAGGGCCGACAGTTTTTGAGTTTTTCAACCTACCAGCATGAAGTCAAAAGATGACACTAATTCAGATAGATATATTTGGTGTGACTATGCAAGACTGTAACATGAGGTTTGCCTTCTCACTACTGCTGCAACTCAGAAAATGATTAGAAAGTACAAGTGAAACTGTTTTTCACAGATGTACTATGAGGCTTTTGTATTTAATATGTATTTGTGGCTAGGGAGCGTGGGAAAACCGAGGAAGGGGAAGGATGGCTTGGTTAAAAGAGTGGTGTGAAACCTGGGAGGGTGTAACTCAGTTCCCAGCTTTACCAGAGGCCCTCTTTGTCGCCTTGGAATGGTCACTACAGGCACAGCTCCAGGTTTGGTGGCAATACCAGCTGAAGGTAGTCTCATGCTGGAAAGAGGCAGACTAATTCCCCAACCTGGATTGCAATGCAGACACAAACCAACATAGCAGAGGGACCGGGAACAAGTGTGTACTAATGGGAATTCTATTGCTATCAAGAAGAAGCAAAGGGAACAGGGTAGTCAATCTGCTTGAACATCAGCTCATCATCTAGTCAATGGAGAATGCAAGCTGGGTTTCAGTATTAGGCAGTCTGAAGACAGTGCTCATCTCTGGACTCATGTCGCCTAATTTCAAAGAACTGAGGTATAGTCAATGCAGAAGGTCAGCACATCCAACATCTCTCTTCATTGCCCTTATGGCCATCACCAGGTTAACTTAGATATTCTAGTTAATTCACTGACATTAGTTGGCACAAGTCTGGGGTTTAATGGATTTACTTAAGCTAATTATTGCAATAATTCCTGATGTACTTAAAAAGAAAGCTCCATTGGTGATGTTTCAGCGCTCATTCACAAACTGGTACTCAAGATGTTCACCCTTCAGACCTATGAATGTTGCTCCTCATTACAAAACTTTGAAACTCAGCCATGCACTAATTTTAGGCTCCAGAGGGACAGAAAGTCTCAGAGGAACCAGTATCCAACCCTTTTGCTGAAAGGATCCTGAACAAAGGGACAAACTTAATCCCATTACCTCTCTGCCGGAGGGGAGCTTCCCAGAAATTTTCCTGATGCAAGGGCAAAACAGCTGTTCTTTCATCTTTTTCTGAGTCATGCCCACAGCACCTCTCCGGAATGTGAATGTGCCTGGTTTTAATGATGTGACAAGGTAATTAAGTGTTAATATGTGGATGCAAAGGGTATACAAGTCGCCAGATCTAGTAAATGCTGAAGCCAAGCTAAGGCGTTTACCAGACTTACAACACATTGCTGATATAGGGTGCTAGTGCCCACACATTATTCCTGTTACACAAATAATTTTTATGGTAATAGACAAAGAAATTAACTTCGTATTTGAATTCTGAATAGGTATTCTAGCAAGAAAGCAACCAGAACCCAATCCGGGGCACATGAGAAGCAATAGAAAAAGTAGGACATAGCACTATTATTATTTAAATGACCAGAGTGCAGTCAGGTGCCAGCTCAGAATTGGACACTCCCCCTCCCTATTCCCCACTAGCTCAATGCGCTTGAGTTATATAAGCCCAATATAGAGAGATTTATGTTAAACATATAACAGAATTCTGTAGTTACAAAAAGGCAAATAGACAGAAGGTCATAGCAAAACTGTACCTGGTCTTTAAATATGTCTAATGCCATGCAAATGGATGATTTAAGCAATTGAGCTCTACACAATCTCATTCAAAGTGCCCTCTAAAGAAAATATATTTCCTATTCAAATGCAAATGTTCCCATGTTATAACAATGAACATTTGCATAACAGGCGCCCCATTCTGTAAACTCAGGTGCTTGAGTGACAGGAGATGAAGCTCATCGTTTGTCTTGGCTCAGGACAGCTACTCTGGGCAAGGGAAGTATTCACTGCAAGAGGCCCTGTGCAAAGATCACAGTGGGAATCTGACAACCTGTTAAAAGGCCACCTTGCCCTTTTCACAGCTTCATAGCCCACCAGCTGGCCTGTCGGTCCCACCAGAGTTGCATGTTTGATAGCTGTGCCACCAGCTGGCAAAGCCTCTGCCTGTCCTGCAGTCACTGTCTTGTCTTTTCCTTTCTAATTATGCTTTTTAGAATCACAGTACTATTAGTTGGCATCATTTGAGTAACTGAGTGACACAACAGAGCAGGAAAAGGAAGATGATTTTTAACTACTGGTATTTTGGAAGAGAGGACATAGATTGGCATGAGATGCCAGGAGGTTGGGCAGCACATGGTTTGCAGCAGAAGACTGACAAGGTGAGCAGGGTCTTTAGGGTTATCAGGAAGTCTGGGTGCTGCTTCTGAGGATCAAGACCTGTATTGTCTTATTACTTCTCCTCCTTCTCATTGTTCATCAGTTATCTGACTTGAGAAAATGAACATCAGCATGTATCAGAGAGCAGCTTGCAGCTGAGGGACTCTTGCTTTTACAGTTGCGTTAAGCATGCAGTGAATAGCCTAAAGCAACTGAAAGCTTCTTTAGTGAGATACTCCATGTGTCTGTGTGCCTCATGTCTGAATTTAGATGAGACTCAGCAGGCTCCAGGTGGCTGGAGGCTGGGATGCTGTGAACCCCACCTGACTTTTGAATTCTGTGTGTGACCAGAGCCACCTGCACACCGGCGACAGCGAGAGGCATTTGGCATGGCCAACCGTACGTGTAGCTGTTGCTGCCGTGTGCCAGAGGGTGAACCTCATGCGACTGATGAAGTTAAACCTGTGGTTTCCAAATTCAGCTGAGAAGCCTCTTACACCCCTAGCCATGAGTGACCATTAGCTTCAATGGGAAGAGGTCAGATGGTTCTGGGGCTGAAAGGGGAATTTCACAACTGTTAAACCTGGCAAGAAATCTCAAGTATAATGCTGTACTCCAGAACTGCAACTTTTTAATGTCTTCAGCCAGTTAAAAATGACTAAGAGAGCAGTATGATTTTGCAGAGTGTCTTGCCACCTAGGGGATGTTACCTGAATGGTTTGGAATACCCTATCAGGTCGTATAGGTTTACACTTTGCTTTGCCAAGATGGCAATAGAGATGTCCTCTTAGAAGAAGTTAAGCTCTAAAGGGAGGGACTGATTTTCTAGAGAGCTACGTGGACATATTAATTACCGAGTTTAATAAAAGGGTGATCTTTGCGTGCCTCAATTCTTAGGTGTCCAAATGGAAAGACTTTACAAGGGCTCTAATATCCGGAAATGTTTGTAAAAGGGGCCTCATTTTGGGCACTCTACAACTGAATACATTCAGACGACTTGCCATCTTAATAAATGTGTCAGAAAATCCTAGAAATTGGAGAAGTACTGGACAATTCTCTCTCTCTCTCTCTGATAATGCTGGATTGCAAGCTAGGGTTATACCATTGGAAAAAACCCGACGAAGGCAGCAAGACACTAGCTTTAGAAATCTCAGACATGATAAAGGAGTTAAATTAAAACTAGAAAAAAGAGGGTTGACAGGGATGGCAAAAAGACCAACAAAAAGCTGCTCCAATATGCCATACCACCTAGTCTGGAAAATGGAGGACAAAAAGGCATCCACACTTCCAAAAAAAACCCAACTGGCTCTAGCCTGGACAGGTAAGTGAGCAATTTATGCATTCACCAAAGGACTGGCAAAGGTCCTGCCATGGCAGCAACCTCCTCCCTAGCCCTGCTCTGCATAGCCAGGCTCTCTACCTATCCCAGTACTACCTGCTGAAAAGGAGGAGCTTTGCTCTGTCCATTCCTTATTTATAACTTGTTGAGAACTGGGAGGGAGGGGTGAGCTCTCTGTGGTGCATCCTGCTGCTGCCTGCCTGCTGCCAGCCTTGCAATCACAACTACAAATGCCTCCCACCCAGCATGGTGGCTGCTTTCGTGCTCTTGGGTTCCTCTGGCTGTTTGCAGTGGTGGGAGCAAAGACCAGAACATATTACCTTGGGATTGTGGAAGAGAACTGGGACTATGCACCGTCTGGGAAAAATCTGATCACGGGACAAAACCTCTTAGAGGACAAGTAAGTTGTTGGGGTCTCTGATAAATCGGAGATGTATTGACAGCTCCAAAGAAAATTGACTGATGTGGTTAATGTTGCTGTAAATGACTTAAAATGGCCTTTTTCTTGGTTGTTTTTTTTTTTTTTTCCAATGGTGTTGTCATAGGTAGGATTTCAGCTTCAAAGAAAGAGTAGACTTTGGTTGACCTCTCTTCCATTGTGGTTGATTAAGCAAGGTGATAGTATGTATTTGAAGGTGACGTTAAAGAACTGATATTTCTCAAAGAAGTGTCAGATAGTGGATTCAAAATCCCCTGTGTGTGTTTCATGGAGATGCAGGTGTTTAATGGAGATGCAGGTATTTCTGTGACTTGTCCAAAGGCAAATTGCAACTTTGCCATAATCAAGCACAGCTCTTCGCAATAAGACATAGAAGTCTGTTTAACTGGCAAAAGATTTTAAGTTTTCTCCCTGTGAGATGATAAAAGTTGGGGGCTTGGTATGACATTATAGAATGAAGATGTGTATAACGAATAACCTACGAATGAGATACAAGTAGATGGTCCATATATCCCTGCAATATACGCAGCTGTGGAGTCCTACATTTAGGAAATCTATTTAGGGACATGCTTACACAATAGCGAATGGTCATGCTGAAATCCTGGTGATCACCCATGCTGAAACTGGAGTGTGTAGGCAAGCGCTGTGATGAATCGTGCCTCAGCCAGTGGAAAACAGGCGTCTGTTCTCATGCCCTCACTGCTGGGGTTGGCTACATGTCCTTCCCACACCAGGAGAGCTGGCCTGGACGTGGGATGGTGACAGCACAGACCCTTGGTGCCTCTCTACAGCGTGGGCTTCAAACATGAGTGGGAATTTTTTAAGATTTCCTTGATTTCTTTGACATGTTAGAGATAGTTTGGGTGTCCTTCCTCTGAGTGTAGGCTTGGGGTTGGGATGGGACCTGTGAGTGAGTGAGGAGGTCCTGGTGTCCGTACCAGGTCTGGAGGCACACTGGGAGCTGGAGGTTATGTCCCAGCAGTTAGAAATGGAAACTTCCTTTCTGACTTTTCAGGACATCCCAAGCAATGCCAGACTCTTCTCTAGTGGCCAGATAATTTCAGAATCACTCTCAGCTGGATTTCGTAAAGGAAATTATTTTGCCACAAGCAGGAGGCAAGAAAGAGTTTTATTTTCCAAAACAAATTCATGTTTATGCTCTTAACAACTAGAGGTCCCAGATAGCAACCAAGTCAATAGGTGTTACCTTTACAGGTAGAATTTGTTTGTTCCCAGCCCACGAAAACAAGCTTTGCTGGAAAGGTTATTCTTCAGTTGTGTTAAACACTTAAATTTCTCACTTCCCTACTCTTTTTAGCAGAGTATAACCTTCTCCACTCCCTAAAATGGAAGACCTCTCATTAAAAATAGTTCAGCCTTAAGTGAAGGTCAGCTACTTCTTAATCCACCCCAAAACCATAGAGAGATTGGAATCTGTTCTGTAAATTGTACTTTTAAGGCTGTCTTCTGCACTTTGTGCTCCCTGAACAACAAATGGCACATTTACTTTAAAGTCTGTGACATAAATGCGATGCCTTTTACGTGGCATAACAGGGAGGGAAGAGAGCTTATGTCTTCAGTCATTGCTGTAATGTAATAATTACAGAATGTTAATTCCAAAGGTTTTACCCACAGACTATGCATTCAAAGCTGGGGAGCTGTTTGTAATGAACTCCCTACGTGCAGAATAATAAAGGGATTCTTGTAACTAATTTACTCCATTTCCAAACTATATTGAGTAGAGCCAGAATAAAGTACTATATTCTGGAATAATAGGGTGCCTGCAGAAGGATGTGGACTAAATAGTGAACCAGTAATAGCTATTTTGACTATTTAGCTCTTTAGGATAACCTCTAATGTAAATTTAAAGCAGTATACTAATGGGTTACTTTTCAGCTAATTAATTGGTTCCCTCGGATATTATAAAAAACGTAGTTCCATAAGAAAAGTTTAAGGATCAGTTCCTAGGTAGGGACGGGAATGCATTTTGAGCCAGCTGTGTTCTACAAGCAGCAACGCTGAGGCTCGCTGAGCCTAGCACTTCTCACCTTGTGATGCATCCTCACAGCACCCGTCTGATGGGGCACTGTCCCAGTCTGATTGGTAGGGAAGTGAAGATAAAGAGGTTGCAGACAAACTGATTATCTTGAAGAGTTGGTGCATACACATAAAGGAATGCTCCCTTTGAATCCCTTTGATTCCAGCTAGCCCATGGAGATATAATCAAAACCACTTATTCTTCACTACTTAATAAAAATGCTGAATTAGCAAGTGTGTAATGGAAAGTGTTACATTACCTGGATCAGATAGTGAGATTTAAGAGATGATTTTCAATGTTGCTGTGCCAAAGTCAATAAACCTTCCTCAGTCTTTAGTTTTTAGCAGTAAAACGGAGAGAGGAGACTTCAGGAGCTGAGGCATGGGGCTGGAAGTCAGGTGAGCTGGTGCTGGCAGCTGTGCTGCTGGGTTCCCTCTGTGCTGCTGCTGAGTGAGCTGCATCCCAAGCCAGGAGCCACAGAGCTGCATCAGCACCTCCCTGTGTGTGAGCTGGAAGGGCTGCCTCTCCTCAGAGCCGATTAACCCAAACGCAGCCCTGTGTGAACATAGCCATCCTGCTTGGATGCTAATTTTTATTATGCCTTGTGTTGCTGCAGTGCTCAAGGGCCAGCCTGCTGCTTGCACAGAGCAAGATCTTGCTGTGCATCAGTGCTTCTTATGTAGAGAGAGTAATGAGGCTGTTTGCCTCCGCCCTTTGTCCTGTCTACTTGAAGCCTCAAGCTGTTCCACTAATTCTCATAATTTGGAGTGTAATGGATGAAACCAAGACATTTCACTCTTGGTTCTCCCTTCGAAAATTAAGGTGACATTTTCTGAAGCACACAAGACTTTGAAAATCACAGGTCCAAATGATGGCCACTGAGTGTAGGTGAGCCAGGAAGGTGTTCAGCATCCCTTTCCACCTGATATAACTGCTGAAAGAGTTGACATCATTAAACCATGGTGGACTGGACACACAGGGTGCAAGGTGTTGCCAGTGCTGCTGGACATGCTGCAGATCCCAGTGAGGTTTTGCGGGTTAGGGCATGAATATTGCTGCAGTAGAAGGGTAAGCTCAGACATTGCCTACTCCCTTTAATGGTCACATATGCCTTTCAAGAGAAAAATACACCTAGGTCTTGTGGCTTGACATACATCGGTCCTTCCCTCCCCACTGTGGCTCAGCCCTCAGGATTAGAGTCTGGTTGATAAACCCTTTAAATTAATTTGGTACTAGTTTATATGATGGACGCTTAAATCTTGCTCTGCTGGTGGTAGATGTTATTAAGTTTTGCCTGATGTAACAGCTCATCCCTTCTCTTTAGACCACAAATCCTACAGTTAGCTGGACCAAGTCTTGCACCCACCAACACTAACGGGTGTTTTTTGTTACCACGGCATCAAACAGAGTTTGTGCAATTTGCCTATGAGGAGATCCCACCCAGAGAGATGACAGTGAAACTGTCATCACAGATGCTGAACTAATGGCTGAGTCATCATGTGGCCAAATGACCCAGTTGCATCAGCGGAGATGATCATTCTGGGAAGGGTCAACATCAAAAGAGCATTTGAGGTGAAATCCTGGCTCTAATGAAGCCTGTTTTATTACTGACTTCAGGGGAAGCAGAAGCTTATTCTGGGACAGAAACCATTATAGCCACACTTAACCAGCGACACCTCAGAGCTTCACCTAAGATTTTATGGGTTTGATTGACCTCTTCTGTGGCTCGTGTGGGTCAGGAAAGGCCCAGAACACCCTGTGAGAACATTGTATCTCTCTCTCTTTTGAAGACACACAACTCTGTTGTTTGATGCTTTGTAGTCAGGGTACCACCTACAAATGTGAGTTGGCACCACTGGTCCCGCTCCACTGGCCATCTCTCCAGCACAGACATTGCATTGGCCTTAGCATGGGAATCATGGTTTGGCAGAGGGTTACCCTGATCAGGTTACATGACCCAAGGGTTAAAATGATTGGGGCAGCCTGGAGCCATGGGCCCTGTCCTGGCTTACTCCAGCCACAGGAAAAATGGGGAACTCTGAGAAAAAAAACCTGTTATAAACTCAGCCATACAGTATGTGAAGAGGGTAGAGTCAGGAAGGTTTCATAGAATCATAGACTGTTTTGGGTTGGAAAGGACCCCTAGAGGTCATCTAGTCCAACCCCCCTGCAGTGAGCAGGGACACCACTAACTAGATCAGGTTGCTCAGAGCCCCGTCCAACCTGACCTTGAATGCTTCCAGGGATGGGGCCTCCACTGCCTCTCTGGGCAACCTGTTCCAGTGTTTCACTACTCTCATTGTAAAGAATTTCTTCCTTAGATCCAGTCTAAACCTACCCTGGTTTAGTTTAAAGCCATTACCCCTTGTCCTGTCACAGCTGGCCCTACTAAAAAAATTTTCCCCATCTTTCCTATAGGCCCCCTTTAGGTACTGAAAGGCCGCAATAAGGTTTCCCTGGAGCCTTCTCTTCTCCAGGCTGAACAAGCCCAACTCTCTCATCCTGTCCTCATAGGAGAGGTGCTCCAGCCCTCGGATCATGGTGGTTTCACCGCCAACAGATTTTAGGGAACAAACCCATAAAGATAGTTGTTTAAATGGTTGTCAGTATAAAATCTATGGGACTTCAGTGGAACAATGGTAATAAAAGAAAGTTTGTATTTGCCTACAGCTGCACCCAGGGCCATACAGTGGCTATTGGGCATGTTAACTGCAGGACAAAATTTGGGACTCCCCATCCGGTAGTTACTTGAGGTGCTGATTTTTCAGTGGCGATTACAGTGGCAAACAAACTCAGCAGGCTCCAAAATTGTGTCAGCAAGGGATCCGGCTCCAGTCTACTGGGGAGCTCTTTCTTTGGCCATGTGCAACGTGTAGCTCTTTCCATTTCCTACTGCACCCTGTAACATAGTACTCATGTAAGCACTTCTTGAAAAGAATAACCTCTGTCAGGTTGTAGCTCTGTTTGTTAAGATCAAAGGCAACATAAATATGGTAAAAATGTTGGCAAAATACTTTTTCTTTGTGACAAAAGAAGTAAGAGTAGAAATTACGCTTAACTCATGGTCCTACCCTAATTCTTGGTCCTACCCTGAGATGGTAGATTATCTGCATGTCTAGTCTTGATTTGAAGTAGAATCTACACGACACTCTTTTTTCCCTCTCGTTTAGAAGAGTCGTAGTGCTCATCATTTCAGGGCTATGGATGTCTGTAATTATGTTAATACTTATTTTAAAGAATTAGAATTAATTCCCTATTAATAACTCCCTGTCCTACTCATGTGCATTGCCAACTTTTCTTGAAGCTTAAAAACTGCTGAGGGTGGTCATCCGGCAAAATGAAATCAGGCACAGAAATTTGCATGGTTTTCTTAGTCTGAACAATATTTTTTATGCCCCAATTCAGAAGCGTGCTCACCTCTATATGTAACCTCAAGACTGGCCTGACTGGAGGAGATGAAGGAGAGAATTTAGGAAGTTTGCATGGGTACAGCTCCAGAGGATGGAATATTACCCTTTTCTATAAGAAGTGGGACTGGCTGACCATCACATGACTTTCTGCACATGAAGTGCAGGCTGACAACCAAGTTGGAGGGACACAGTCAAGATTTAGAAGAGCAGCTCTTGCATTGGGGTAAAAAACTGGCTGGGTGGCTGGGCCCAGAGAGTGGTGGTCAATGAAGATAAATCCAGTTGGAGGCTGGTCATAAGCGGTGTTCCCCAGGGCTCAGTTCTAGGGCCAGTTCTGTTTAATATCTTTATCAATGACCTGGATGAGGGGATTCACTGTGCCCTCAGTAAGTTTGCAGACGACACCAAACTGGGTGGCAGTGTTGATCTGCTTGAGGGGAGGAGGGTTCTGCAGAGAGACCTGGACAGGATGGATCAATGGGCCCAGGCCAACTGCATGAGGTTCAACAAGGCCAAGTGCCAGGTCCTGCACTTGGGTCACAACAACCCCATGCAGCGCTACAGGCTTGGGGAAGAGTGGCTGGAAAGCAGAAAAGGTCTTAGGGGTGCTGGCTGACAGCTGGCTGAATATGAGTCAGCAGTGTGCCCAGGTGGCCAAGGAGGCCAACAGCATCCTGGCTTGTATCAGGAATAGTGTGGCCAGTAGGAGTAGGGAAGTGATCGTGCCCCTGTACGCGGTGCTGGTGAGGCCCCACCTCGAATACTGTGTTCAGTTTTGGGCCCCTCACTACAAGAAAGACGTGTTGCTGGAAATGTCCAGAGGAGAACAGCAAAGCTGATGAGGGGTCTGGAGCACAAGGCTGATGGTGAGTGGCTGAGGGAACTGGGGTTGTTCAGCCTGGAGAAGAGGAGGCTGAGGGGAGACCTTATCGCCCTCTACAGCTGCCTGACAGGAGGGTGTAGCGAGGTGGGGGTCAGGCTCTTCTCCCTGGTAACGGGGGAGTGGATGAGGAGATAGGATGAGGGGGAATGGTCTGAAGTTGCACCAGGGGAGGTTTAGATTGGATATTAGGAAAAATTTCTTCACAGAAAGGGTTGTCAGGCTCTAGAATGGGCTGCCCAGGGAAGTGGTTGAGTCCTCATCCCTGGGGGTATTTAAAAGACAGGCAGACATGGTGCTTAGGGCCATTGGTTTAGTGGTGGGATGGCAGTGTTAGGTTAATGGTTGGACCTGATGATCTTAAAGGTCTTTTCCAACCTAAACAATTCTATGATTCACACGAGACTAGAAAAATGGAAGAGGTTCAGGCAGTTATATCACAAAGCAGAAGGGAACGGTTTGAAGTGAGCAAGGGAGCATGAAGAAGCAGGGAAAAGGTTTGTCTTCTTGTGACAAAGGAGGAATGACAGATAGGAGACATTTTGGCAGGGGGTGCCCAGTAGAACAGGCACATTGTGGCCTCTGGAAGAAAGAGGCAAAGGCAGATTCAGAAAATTGGATGTGTTTAATCGTTACAGCATTTGAAGAAGCAATTACTGCAGTACCATATTGGAAAGTCAGTAGGTGGCAAAGAATTTAACAGGAGATGCAGCTGAGGGGGATGTTTGACTCAGTGACTGAAAATGTGAAGTGTTTCCCAAAGAAGCAGATGCCATCAAAAGAAGGCAGGGAATGGTGTTTGAGAACCGTTGTCAAAGTCAGGAGATGAAAGGTCAGCAGGACACTATCCTGAAGCTGAGAAAATCTCTGAGGGACTCTGGAGATGGGTGGTAAGGAACTGCAGAGTGGGAGATGCGCTGGTACAAATGGCACTGGCAGCAGCGACTTCATGGAGCAATGAGAAGAAGAAGCTCTCAGTGAAAGAAAGAAAAAGGACAGGAGGAAACCTGTGTGTCCCACAGATGGAACAACAGCGGTCGTGGCACTGAGCCTGTGCCAGCTCCCTCCGACCCATCCACTGGCTGCACTGTGGCACTGGGTAGAGGTACCAGCCCCATAGTGTGGCCACATGCCAATGATCCAGGCATCTGAGAGTCCAAAGGAGGAGTCACTCACACCCATGAATCCTTTCTACCAGCTTCATATGGCTGATACCATTAGCTCCAGCATGGGTACTCTTTCTGAAAAGAACCTTAAGCACTGTAATGTGCAGCACAGCAACACTTGTAAAGAGGCACAGAGCTACCAGCTACTTGCAAGGCTGAGGGGGGCACCCAAAAGTCCTCCTGGAGGAAATGGGGCAGCGTGGACACCTAGAGTGGGACTCACAACAACCAGTGTGCTCTGTTCTTGGGTACAGAGGACAACCAAAAGGATGTGCTGAAAATAGATGTCTCTGTATAGGTAGAAGAATGGGGCTCTGCCCCTTCCAGACAGAAGGAAGAGTGAGGCTGAAGTGTCTGCACACCAAGGAACTCCCAAACATCAGGGCATTTTGGGTAGGAAACTCTTCTGCCTTTTGGAGAACATGGATCTAGAAGGAAAGGAAGCTATGAAAGAGCTTGAGTCTGTAACGCAACAGCAAGGGCATGAGTGGCATGTAGGATTTGTCTCCCAGAGCTGATTGGTTGTTTTCTTTTGGGCAACGATTAAACAGAACCCATAATTAACCAGGGCTGAGAGGACAGGTTGCGTCTTTCATGCTGTGATCCTTTTCTGGCTCCATGACTCTTGCATTACTTGATGCCCTGCATAGAAGAGCATCATCTATGTCGTGACTGGCTGCAGCTGATACCCATTGCCCTGACAGCGGGCTCTGCAGCTCTGAATGGGTGAGGGATTTGAATGGGCCTCCTTTCAGAAAGCTAGCACTGAAAAGACTTCTTTTCCTGACTCCTTGGATGGCTTTAAGAAGGAGACTGTCATGGTTTAACCCGGCTGGCAGCTAAGCACCACGCAGCCGCTCACTCACTCCCCCCTCCCTCAGTGGGATGGGGGAGAGAATCGGGAAGAAAATAAAAAAGTTAGAGCTGTGGGCTGAGATAAAGACATTTTAATAAGAGAAAATAATAATAATAGTCATAATGAGAATGGTAACAGAATATACAGAATATACAAAATGAACGATGCACAACGTAATTACTCACCACCCGCTGACCAATGCCCAGCCCGTCCTGAGCAGCGATCCCTCCCCGAGCAGCGATCCCTCCCCAAGCAACGATCACTCTCCCCGCAACCAACTGACCAACTAACTGCCCCCCCTGGAGCATGACGTTCTATGGTATGGAATAGCTCTTTGGTCAGTTTGGGTTAGCTGTCCTGGCTGTGCTGTACTCCTAGCTTGTTATGCACCTGGCTGAGCAGGAGAAGCTCAAGAAGTCCTTGAGTAGTCCGAGCACTACTTGGCAACAACTAAAAACATCAGTGTGTTATCAACATTCTTCTGGTACTAAATCCAAAACACAGCACTATGCTAGCTACTATGAGGAAAATTAACTCTATCCCAGTTGAAACCAGGACAGAGACAGGCACAGATCTTGCCAACAGAGATGCTAAAGCATGGCTCTAGGCACTTGAGGAAGTCTCTGGTGCCTAAAACTACTGGGTTTTCTCAGGGTGATTTCTTGAACCTCAGTACCTAACTGGATTTTGGATTCCCTGATCTATGCTTTTAAAGCAGTTAAATGCTCATATCAAGCATTTGACAAAGTCGGATCAAGAAGTGCATTTTTCTGGGGTACATTTCTTCTTCTGCGGGAAAGACAGTGTATCCCAGGGGTGTGAAGTTATGGGAGAGTGCAATGTTGTCTGGCCAGAAAGCCAAGGGAATAAGGGCACTGTCATCATGGGGAAAGCAAGGTGCCACTGAAGCACCTCATTTAAAATATTTGGTGGCTGATGAAAATGGAAAAAATTGTGCTGAAAAATATCTCCTGAGAAGAAGTACTTTCTGAAAAAAAAAGTCTATTTGATTTTTTTCTATATAAAATTTCTTATAAACCATCTTAAAAATAAATTTATAATTTGAATTAGGGCACAGCCACATGAATACATTGCCATGAGGTAAGGAAGCACATACGTTTACACTGTACTACTACTGACACCACCTACTACTCTGTGGTAAGGGCTCTTCTAGCAGCTCTTCCCCCCAGGCAGTGGAAGGTATCTTCTCCTCGGTGAGCATGGTGTGACTTGCCAGGTCTTGCTGTGCACACAGACAGTTACCACAGACATGCTCATTCACCGAAAATGCAGAATTCTTGGCAACTCGTTCCTTAACCACGCTTTTGGGGTGTATTTCTCTGATAAATGATATTCTGTGAAGAAGCAGACTGAAAAGCTTCTGTCTCTTCCCTTCCATCCTAACCAACTCTTTCTGCCACAGTAGTATCTAACATTAGCAATGTTTTCATTTGTGCCAAGATAGCTCTCGGCTTGTTATAAAGCACATTTTTCAAATGAAAAACTGTTCTTTTTGAAGTTTTTTATATCTGGATCACTTCAGGGATCTGGCTTAGACAGTGGCCATGGAGGTGTAATGACCACAGATGGGGGATGTTGTGAGTTATGGTGTCAAGCAAAGATGGCTTGAAAAGGGGGAGGAGTGAATCTTATGGTGAAGAAATTATAGCAAATGATAGCTTTCAACTCTTGTGACATCCAACACTCAGGTTGCTGGTACTGCACAAAATAGGTTCAGGCAGGTGAACTGGCCAGTCAAAAAAACTCACTTTAAATATAAAATTGCTATATTTCTGCCAGTGATACTTCAGGAAAATTTAGCTCAGCTTTTTTATGAGTTTGTTAGGAAGCATGGAAAGTCAAACAATCTTCAGGGGATGCAAAAACTCACGGAGCAGTCAACTATGGTGAAATTGGTCGTCCAGTCCACTGCTGGTTGTGTAGCAAAGGGGTTCATTTCTACCCTCTTTTTGCGGGATATTTAGGGATGAAGAACGTGTATCATGCCTGTTAGCTGTAGCCTGGGGAAAAGTAAAAGCAGATTTTATATCGTAACAGATAGGATGAACATGGGTTGCCCGTGTGATGTTATAGTTAAAAGGGCAAAACTAATTCCCATTTGTGTAAGAAATATTGACTGGGAGGACCTCTGGCTTTAGCTGGAATATTACTTGCTTATTGTGTGAAATTCTTGTGTTCAGACTTCAAAAGAGATAGAGAAATATTGGAAGGCTTTCAGAAAAGAGCTCTGGGAAAGATTTGTGGCTTAAAGAATGTCAGTGTACTTCGTTTGTCCAGAAGAAGGGTAGGAGGCAATTTAGTCAATTAATTAAAACTTAGACAAGTGTCTGCATACAAAAGAAGTTCTTGATGGTCTGTGGCTTCTTTGATCCAAGAGAGGGCTTGACGGGAACCAATGCTTGGAGTGTGGAGCAAGATGATATTAGACTACAAATGCAATTCAGGATTCGAGGGGAACAGGTACTTAATAGCTATAATATGTCAACCACTGACCGTATGGTGGGTTCCCCATCACTTGAGGTTGCTATAGACATAGACTCTGGAATGTAGAAATGATTCATTTAATGCAAAAAAATATTTCATGCTACTCTTCTGCAGGTCAAACTTGTTGGTTAGAATTGCTCTTATTGGCTATTGAAAAAACCTTATTTGGTTTCTTTTCCTTCTGAACAGTCATGCTTTCAGATGCGAGGTTTCAAACCTTCAAAAGAAGGAGAAGCATTAAAACTGTACAGAAAGGCCTGAGTGGCTGGTCCTCAAGTGAACACTTGTAGTAACCGTGCTAAAGACCAGACCTGCAAGTAGGATGACTGTTACTGTACAGCGAGGGGCTTGGACCCTGCTAGAGCTGTCCAGGTTTACTCCTCAGCTTTTATTCCAGCAGCTATGCATTATGTCCTAGGGAACTATTTATCTGCACTGCAAGGGCCAGTTATTTGATCAGCTCTTAAAGGAGGGGGTTTGTCTCTAAATTATTTTCCCTTCCCAACACTAGGTTTGCAAGTGTGTATGCGACAAGAGGAGCCAACCGGATAGGACGTGTGTATAAAAAAGCTATTTTTAGGCAATTCACAGATGACACGTACTCCCAGGAGATCCCCAAAGCAGCCTGGCTGGGGTTCCTTGGGCCAGTCCTGAAGGCAGAAGAAGATGATGTCTTTATTGTCCATCTAAAAAACTTTGCTTCCCGCCCATACTCTGTGCATCCACATGGGGTCTTCTATGACAAGGACTCTGAAGGTAAAAGCTGGCTTACCTTTTCCTCTCCTTTTCCCCTGGAGTAGCTAAAAGTTTGTCCAAGTATTTATTATTCTGGCCACTGACATCAGAGGACTTTAGATCACCCTCTCATAAATTCATCAGTAATTGCAGCTGATGACTAAAAACAGGAACAGCCTCGTCTCTTAAAAGTTTTTGCCACAAACCTTCAACGCCTGGGATAAATCCAGTACTGAAACAGGTTAGGTGGGTCTTTTTTTCCTGAATTATAAGTCAATGAAGCATCTTCCCTCCTTCCTTCTACTTCTAGCCTCTTTGAGTGGATGGAGTTCTTGTACGTAAATGCTTTCCTCTCTACAGGGCTATAACAGGCATGATTAAATTTTCAGAATCCCAGACCTATGCATATGTATTTTGGTTAGAGGAGTGTATGGGTTTGCCTACATTCATCACTCTCATTGGTTTTCTGTGAGAAGATACACAATGTTAGCTGACAAAATGTGTAGATGACTGAGGACAGTAAAGAGCCAAGGAAAAATCTGAGCCTGTTAATGCATTATTAAAGCTTTGTCTACAGATAAATAATGGATCTTAGCTCTCAACATTTGTTTTGATGTTTTTACCAGAATTCTGAATTTTTTCACAATTTCTCAGTGATTCTGTGTTTGTGAGTGCTGTTATTATTTTATAAATCCGTGATAAAATAGAAGGAATTACATACTTATTTAAGGAAAAGAATTAAGGGAGGGCTAAAAGCTTCTTTTTTCCTTTTAATATATTAGGAGCACTTTACCCTGATGGAACCGGTGGTAAAAGCAAAGAGGACGACTTTGTTGTTCCCGGTGGAAATTACACGTACACATGGCCAGTAAGGAAAGATTATTCCCCAACTTTGGCAGACTCAAACTGCTTGACTTGGATTTACCATTCTCACATTGACACACCAAGAGATATTGCATCTGGTTTAATTGGGCCACTGCTGGTTTGTAAAAAAGGTACTGACCTAGAAACACTGATGAAGCAAGCCCCTCTGCCAAGCTTGGCATCTTAACAGTCATTTTTGCTTACAGGTATAAGCATGATGGTCTAGAGTCTATCCCTACATAGCCCATAAAAAGGGGCAAGGAATAGCTGGGCCATTCCAGGAGCATCCCAGGGTAGGTATTGTAGCTCTGGGACACCCCCTTCCTGCTCCCCTTTGGCTTCACAAGAGATTTGCCTCGGCTGGTGGAGGGACTGCAGCATGCTCCATGGCCAGCCGGTCGTGGCCAAGACCAAAAATAAATGTTCCAAAACTGGGATCATTTCGGGATGAGCAAAGGACTCATTGCCCAGGAAATGAAATTAGGGCTGGGTGGGTGACTTCAGCACTGCCATTTACATATTTGAAACCCCAATGTTCTTTGTAATTTTTCCCCATATGGATTATATATTTATTTTTGCTCACAAGTTGTATATCACAACCATATGGGAACGTGCACTGAGCAGCTGAGGTGACAGCCTGTCCCATATGTTTTATAGTCTGCTAATTTTGTACAGGAGCCATCAGGGACTGTGTACCAGCCCTCTCCCCTCTATCAGCTGAGCTGCCACCCTCTCTCCCCCTAAGACACGCAACTCTGTCACCTCTTCCCAGTACCTCCCGCAGTACAAAACCAGCTCTGATTTTGTGTACAGAACATATAAGTGAAGCAGGTTTTATATATGAAGAAGAGAGAGACTTTAATGTGGAAAGGACAGGCCTGGTCTTCAGCTTAACTCACACAATTAAAATGTCTCAGACTTTTATTCTCCCGGAGAGCCTTTGAAATCTGCAGAACTGCCTGAATATGTGAAGCTGAGCTGATAACTGTGAGATAATACATGACGCTAGGAGATAGCACATTCAAAACAATCCTAGCCTGAAAGGACAGGTTATTTGCATGTTTGGTCTTGAATTCATCAGAGTGGATATCTGTGTGATGCTACTGCTGTAGTCCTCTGTCCAACGGTGGTGGGTGGCTCCTTACAGGACTGACAGCAAGGCTCTGGGGCTCCCTCCCATAGGATACAGGGGAAGGAAAAGTTTTCATGGGTTCAGAAGTAGACTGGACAATTAGATGAAGCCTAAACCTGCCAACAGTTAATAATAGACTACTCAATATTGCCAATCCTAAAGTCTCAGGTTGTTCCCTAAATGGCCACTCAGATGATGCCAAACTTAGCCTGAATGC
The DNA here is from genome assembly GCF_000687185.1 of Egretta garzetta. NCBI lineage: Eukaryota > Metazoa > Chordata > Aves > Pelecaniformes > Ardeidae > Egretta > Egretta garzetta. The sequence goes on from NW_009260613.1 coordinate 85,083, forward strand.
ATTATATTCATTCTGCCTTCAGCCTTTTAAAATTTAAGTTTCTAGTCCTAGAAAATTGTCGAGGCTTCCTTGTTAGACTGTGGAGAGTGAGCCACATTTAGATGACTGTTCTGAGGGTATGGTTCACCAGCCACTTCAATGCAACAGAAATGCAGGCTATCACTTGCCCCTCCTTAACTCCTGGTCAAAAAAAAGTCACTGGTTTCTGTCTGGATCAGGCCCATGACTTGGCTCACTGTGTAGGCACACAGATGCTGACACTGACTAAAAGACAGGGTTGGGTGCAGTGGGCCAAAGATGGGGAAAAATGGGACCATAGATATTGGCAAGTACTGGTGCTTATGTCAAATCAAAGAGATCTCAAAATATCAGCCTTCTAGAGGCACTCGTCTGTTCAAAGGCTGCTGGAGGGAGGTCAAAATGTCTTAAAAGAGCAAAATTAGGTGAGATTCATCCTGCCCTATAGATCATGGGCAGAGCACCATATTTCCTCAAGTGCTCCAAAGTTATTATCACTTTTAAATTCAATCCCCTCCAAGGCTTTTTTTATCACTTTCCTTTTCGTTTGCAATTTAGGAACTGCAGATGAGACCTCAATAGAAGGGACTGGTGCTGCTAACGCTTTTGCCCTGATGTTTAGCATTGTAGATGAAAACTTCAGCTGGTACCTCGACGAGAATATAAATACCTTCTGCTTAGAACCAGCTACGGTTGACAAAGAGGATGAAGGTTTCCAGACCAGCAACCGAATGCATGGTGAGCAGGACTCTTGAGCAAATGGTGACCTACAGCCATGACCAGGCTCTTTTCATTTCAGTAGGACTTTCTGTCCCTTGTGATGCCTCTCCTTTATCTGTGTCAGCAAGGAATGGGTCAAGATGTTGAAGCACTGTGTTGATAAAAAGCCTCTCCCTAAATACAGTGCAACACACTGGTTTGCAGAAAGGAGATTTGACTTTCATGCCCAGCTCTGCTACTTGTTTGGCATTTCATCTTAGGCAACAGATTTAAGCCATTTGGTGACTGTTTGACCAGCTGTGAAAAGAGAAAAGCAAGCTGCAGAGCACACTGAGATGTGTGTATTGGAAGAGTCCAGCATTTCTCAAAGGGCCTCATGGATGGTGGGCTGGCTGGTACAAGCACTCCTGCCCTTCAGAGATCCATTGGCCAATAGAACTTTATGCCATTTGGAGATCTGGTGTAAGAAGTTAAATTCAGATATTTCTCTGTATTTTGATTGTTCTGTGGAGCCCAGGAGCTAAAATATTTTGCAAAATATGAGTCTCATTCTCCTAGTGTCCTGATACATTGTCAGGTGTGGGAGCTGAGGAAGAGTGAGCTGACTAGACTGATTTGACTGATATCATAATTTTCAAATCTAAATTGCTTAAGCCTGGCATATAATGGTCTATTTATGACTCAAAATAAGATGAAACAGATTTCAGAGATACTAAATAGCTGCAGAACAAGTTAACTTCATTATCAGGCCTTTTTGGTCATGACTTGGCCTTTGCAACATCTTGATATCACCCAGGAAGTTTTTCACATACCCAACCAGAGAATTTGGGTCATTTGATCATCCAGAGCTGTAAGCTGTATTTTCAAAATGTTACTCTTCATCAAAGAGCCTGTGAGGGCCTTATTCAGTGTGGACGTTCAGACAGTTTCTTTTCTGGGCCAGGAAAGGATCATCCTTAGAAATGGGGTCAGAGGCACTTGGCACTTCTCTTTCACCTCTCATAAAGTTTCATACTTTTGTTTTTAGCTATTAATGGTTATATTTATGGCAATCTCCCCGGCTTGGAGATGTGTGCAGACACTTCCTTGTCCTGGCACTTGTTTGGCATGGGAAGTGAGATAGATATCCACGCTGCGTATTTCTACGGCCACACGTTCACTAACAGAGACCAGAGGGCAGATGTCGTCGGTCTGTTCCCAGCAACGTTCATCACAGCGGAGATGACTCCCGGGAACCCTGGGAGGTGGCTGATAACATGCCAGGTTAATGAGCACTTACGAGGTATGCTGCTATAGATCTCCTTGATCCTTTCAGAAGTTGCAACTTCTATTATGCTTGGAAAAGAAACCTGAGAGATGTTTCCAGGGGAAGCAGGATTTGACACTTTTTTTTGTGACTAACTATACACTTTGGAACTATTTCACCAGATAAACATCATGAATATGAGTTTATTCACCAGTGGGAATTACACATGTTGGGCCAAACCTTCAGGTAGTATGAATGACTTGGCTGTATAATTCATATGCAGAAGGCTTGCTAAACCCAGCACTGACACCATATGCTTCCTATGTAAACCAGGGCTTTTGATGAGCAATGAGATGAGCCTTCATCATCACTTTTTGTTGTAGACAAGTACTTACGCATAAAGAAAATTCATGCCAGCTGAACACTTCACAGATTTTTCCCTTCACAGAAATCAGACAAAAATTGGCAGTGTTTTCAGAAACCTTTATGTGAAGGAATTTGATGGCGATGTGATATTTGTGTGGTGTGAGAGCCTGAAAGCACATATCGTAAACTAGATCTCATGACAGCAGGCACTATATAATTATCATATCAGAGATAAGTTGGGAAAATGTTTAAGAACTTGCACATTGATTTCAGTGGGATTTGCATCAGGAAAAACAGACTCGATTCTGGCAAGCAACAAATATCTTTAGTGTAGTAATAACCAGCCTCTCTATTTCAATGAAAGTTGTTGTGGTTTAACTTGGCAGGCAGCTGAACACCACGCAGCTGCTCGCTCGCTCCCCCTCCTCGCAGAAGAAAAGAGTAAAACCCATGGGTTGAGATAAAGACAGTTTAATAAAACAGCAGAGGAAAAGAATAACAATAACAATAATAATAATAATGGTAGTAGAATATACAGAATACATAAAACAAGTGATGCACAATGCAATTGCCCACCACCCACTGACCGATGCCCAGCCCGTCCCAAGCAGCAATTGCTGTCCTGGCCAACTCCCCCCAAGCATGACGCCATATGGTCTGGAATAGCCCTGTGGCCAGTTGGGGTCAGCTGTCCTGGCTGTGCCCCCTCACAGCTTCTGGTGCCCCTGGCAGAGCAGGGGAAGCTGAAAAGCCCTTGACTGGTGTAAGCCCTGCTCAGCAACAACTAAAGCATCAGTGAGTTGTCAGCATTCTTCTAAATCCAAACCACAGCTCTATGCCAGCTACTAGGAAGAAAATTAACTCTATCCCAGCTGAAACCAGGACAAAGTCAAAGGGAGATGATGCTATTTTGCCCACTTCAGGAGGCACTCTGACCCCCAAAATCATTCTACCATCCTTACCCAGATTCAGGAATGAGTAAATAAGACCACTAAAGAGTGTCATTGACCTCGGTGGGTTTCACCTGTGGCATAAAGTACCACCATGCAAGAGAAGGGTGCGAGCATCTGGCCCGGTGTAGGCAGAGGTAGTCTATAAAAACAGAAATTTACCCTAGTAATTGTTTCCAATCCATGTAGCTCCCAGGGAGTTTTGAATGTGCATTTGTATCCATGAGATTGCTGAGTCCGCAGCTGGCCAAGGACTGTCTCCAGACTCTTTCTCCTCCCAGGTGGTATGGAGGCACTGTATGATGTTCAGATCTGCCAAAAAAACCTGTCTCGGCCTTTACCATTCAGTCACAAGAGAATATATTATATCGCTGCTGAAGAAGTGCTCTGGAATTATGGACCTGACGGTTATGATAAATTCACTGGGCAGGGTTTAAATGCCACTGGCAGGTAAGCTTTCTTGTCCTCTCCTGTTGTGTTTTAATTTCAGGAGTCTGGGTGAGACTTCCCCAGTGATTCACCAGGGCTGGGTCCTGCACTGTTATTAATTTTAATTGAAAGGGGCAGGGAGGAATGGATTTAAACAACCTTGTTGGGAAGTCAGATTCGTAACTGTGATGCTCAGAGTTGCCTTCTGGAAGCACTTATCTTGCTCCATTAAGTCCATGGAGAAAGTGAGCCCTGCTGACGTACGCAGAGTTCAACACAGTTAAAACTACATTGAGACTCCTCGGGCAGCTTTCACACTTACAGTCAGTGTATCTCGGAGGTGCCGTGATGGTAGATTTTTCCCCCTGTTATTACTGATGAAGATGAACTGTATTACAGTATCTCCCAGGAAAGCTAATGAGGATTAGAGACACATTGCACACAGGTCATGGCACAGGTCTGGCCCTAAGGTAGTTAGAGGTAAGTTGACATAGATGTCTCCGTAAGCAAATTTGGGTTAAACATGTGAAAGACTGATGCACAATGAATGCCCATTTGTTAACTAATTTACAGCTGTAATCCCTTCGTCTGCTAGAAAAGTGTATGCAAACTACTAACTTGGGGGGTCGTTTCTCCTGTGTCTGGAGCAATAACTTCATCTGAAATGAAGGGTTCTGCCTGAGCCTCCAATTATTTAACCAGTCCAATTTGTTAATTCCACAGTGAATCTGCGATATATTTCACACAAGGGACTGACAGAATAGGAGGGCAATACTGGAAAGTTCGCTATGTGGAATATACTGACGCAACGTTCAGTAAGAAGAAGATTTGGTCAGAGGACATGAAGCACCTGGGAATACTTGGTATGGTGAATGTTTTCCCCTCCTGCCATTTCCTTGGGTTCAAAAGCACATCTGCTTGGATCCCGTGGGGAATTTTGTGCATGCAGCTGCCAGTCAGCCCTCTCTTGTTTAGATGGAAGCATGTTAGAGGGTACTTATTCTAATACCTTCCCTCACTCTTTTTTTTAAGGCCCTGTTATAAAAGCTGAAGTGGGAGATACAGTGCTAGTTACTTTTGCCAACAAAGCCAAAAGAAGCTATAGCATTATGGCCCACGGCGTGAGCTTCAGCAAGCTGTCAGAAGGCGCTCCCTACCTAGATGGTAAGTTTTGACCATACTGCTGTATTGTCACATCCAGAATACCTGAGTCTAAATATCTTCCATTGCTCTGTTGGTTTGCCTTTTTGTGGATGCTAAGGCACAGAAGGGATGATTTGATTAATTTGTATCTACCCTACATGTCACAACCCATGGGACTCCCCAGTCTGCCAATGTGATGGTTCTTCCCCTTGGACATGTACCAGACAGGGTGTCTAAAACTAGCTGAGGGCCATGATGAGCAAATGTCACAAGCACAATCCAGTTTGTATTAGTTCTAATCTAGTATCACTCAACTGCACTCAGTGGATCTCCTCTGGACATGCTCCAGAATTATGAAGCTTAGGATCTGGTGCGATGGCCCTGCTGAGTCTTTGGGTATAGTTATCCACATGGTCTGGGTTGCTTCACTCCTGTTTCTCTAATCCAGGTCAAGCATTGCCCTTGCTTCACTGTCAGGATAGTCAGTGTTGGAGGCAGCTTTTATCTGATTGACCTGGAATGTGAAGCAGCAGTAATCCTTATTAATCCTCATAAATAAGTAAACACTGAAACGGAGCATTTACCAAAGGCTTCCTCTCATTTTGAGCAGGGACCGGATCTTTATCACCTAAGTTTAACCATTAAATGTTAATTGTCATGTTTAATTGGAAGGTACCTTTTTCAGTCAGTGACAAGAAACAAACCCTGCAGGGGGTGAGAAGTCCCATTTACTTTGAACACCATTTTAGGAGACAGTAGGTCACCCTCTGGGGACATGTCTCCATCAACTACCAAAGAAGCCTAGAGTTTGGGTTAGGGACTAAGCTTTAGATGGCTTAAGTAAGATGAGCTGAATCCCATCCATAGTGTTTACAGAGATAATATTGTGGTCTCTGAAAAAGTTTTTGCTGCATTTGCAGCACTGAAAAGAAAGGTAGGTTTCTTGTTGTCTAAATTGCTTTGTTTCCACTACAACACACCAGAAAGAAACTCACAGGACATGATCTCTCTTTTGAGAACTGCTAAGAGAATTAGGCCAACATGTAAAATTCATAACATGATATAATTACATCAATGGAAAAGGCTTTATTAAATTCTGTTGGCTCTAGTTGCTGACCTTGCAACAAAACAAATTTGCATCGTGAAACAACTGGCTTGAATTCAGCCTTGAAGTTATCTGCACACATCCTAATGCCACCCATGGTGGTTGTAGTTCCCTGATGGAAGTGCAGCTTCCCTCTGCTTGCAGTCCTGTGGTGCTTTCATTTAACACTCCCCAGCAATGGCGCCCATCAGCACTGCGCCCTTTGGTGTGGAGCAAAATCAAACCAAATCCTACAATTCAGCAGCAGTGTGCACTGCACACCTCCGGGTCTTTGGAGAGGAACCTGACTCCAGATTCATCAACGACCTTTCTGCCTCTTCTTCTCTCCTTGGTACCCCTTGTGTCTTGGATTTCCATCATATCTATCTACAAGTGTATACATGTAGAGGCCCTACAGGGGCTGTAGGTTTACGCCGAAGGCAAATGACTTTTCAAAGGCTGTGCGTTGTCCGAGTGTAGCTTATTCATGTGAAAATACTGTACATAAATGTACCTACAGACATCTACAGATGTCTGCAGACATCTTTTTTCAATTGTGCTTGCAGGAAACACTCTTCCATGTTGCACTTGACACTTGTCCAGTGTCAGGGGTTTTCTAACTCCAAATCAATGTTCTTTTTATTGAGCACTGCTGCAGGATGAATCCAGTAGTATCAGACACTGTTAAAGCAGTACTCGACTTTGTATTGTGGTTTGTGGCAAATAGAATGTGTTCATATATAATCCTGCCATTTTCACTCGTGTCTACGTTTTCAAGAGGATTCTCTTGGACTATTAGAGAGGACTATTAGATCGGTGCAGTCTGCTGCTGCCAGACACATCAGACTGTGCTGAGAAAATCCAGTCAAGGGATGCCTAAGCATTAAACAAAATTTCTAATTTGATCTTCCTCATAGCAAAGACCAGAAAGGTTAATTAGCACTTTTTTTCTACAAAGGGTGAAAGGCTGACCCCTTTTCCCAACTTTCCTTTCAAGTCCCTTTTGTAAGTCCTCTCTGAGAGGATATCAACACTCTTTTACAGTGGCTAAATTACACGAGTGGCGCTCCATCCACCCTGTGCACAGCAGCAGACAATGGCCCAAATCCTTTAAAAGGAGCTTCCAAAAAAAATACTATTGACCGCCCTCTGGAGCCTGTGACAGAGGTTCCTGTGCATTGCTACAAAATCAAAAAGAAACAATTACCAAAATCAGGTTCGTTCTGAATTTCTGAAAAGCCATAGCTGCAGCTCTGTTCTCTGATGTAGTTGCTTGGTCAGTGCTTAATGAAAAGATGGAGTCTGCATTCATGCTGCAGATTAATCTCACGATAGGGCAGGTAAGCTACAAACATTAGAGGAAGCCATCTAAGAGCAAGGATGAGCTCTGCATGTCTTGTCTAATTGGATCCAGATTATCCAGATAGTGTTGGAAGGTGTCTGGGTGAAGCAGCTAAACTTGTTCTGCAGGGAATGGGTTTGGTTGTCCCCATGGCACAGGACACCAGTGAGATGTCCCCATGGCATCAGCGCCCAGACTATGGGATGGTGCTCGAGCTGTGGCTGCAAGCGGGAGCTTGTCCACAGAAATGAGCAGCTACGTCTGACTCCCAGCTAAGGCTTGTGTTCAGGAGACAAAACTTTCCTGTAACCTTGGTGCTTCTCAATCTTCTTTCTGCAGGCTATCTGAAGCCAGGAGCCCACGTTAAGCCAGGTGAAACCTTCACATACAAATGGAGGGTGCCTGAAAAAGGAGGTCCAACAGAGAGTGACCCCCCCTGCCTGACCTATCTGTACTACTCAGCCACTGATGCCGTCAAGGACACCAACTCCGGGCTTGTGGGGCCTTTGCTGGTCTGTCGGAAGAACACGCTGAATCACGACGGGACGCAGGTGCCCAATATGGACATCTGCTTGTCCCTAACAGCAGGGTGGTGCACTGGTGGGGGTTCCCATATGGGCCAATTTGCCCAGTTCCCAGCTCAGTTTTAAGAGATTAAGCAAATGTCATTCCTCAGGGTAAAAGCTGACCTAAGGGGGTGGTTAGGAAGATGAAACTGTCATTCCCCAGTATTCTGGCTTGTGCCTAGGTTTTCCATCTTTTCCATGTACTTATTGGCAATGAATGCATCTTTCCACCCTAAGTTAGTAATGGACACTTTATTTATCCTTCTGGCTGATGGAAGAGTGCCAATTCCTGTCTCTACAAGGACATAGGAAGAAGGCAGCTGCAGTTTTGGGGGGAAAGAAAGCTTTGTTTTAAAAAAAAAAAATCATTTTTACTTGGGTAATTCTGCATAGAATTTTCTTAATGTCTTGGCTTCCTTCTTGGCTACAGAAAGGAATAGACAGAGAATTTTACCTCCTCTTTTCAATCTTCGATGAGAATGACAGCTGGTATCTGAACAAGAATATCGAAGCATTTACTGGAGACCCTTCAAAAGTAGATGAAAATGATGCAGATTTCAAGGAATCCAACAAAATGCATGGTATGAAACATCTAATATCTGTTAATGTTACCTTTTCTTCAATCATATTAGGAAGATGAGTTGGCATTTTTTTATCATCATTCATAGCTGACTGCAGTGCACCGGAGGGTGAGGTGGAAAGCTGTCAGTCAGCTTATGGCCAGCTCCTGATGCCCTTGGAGGGCACATTGAAAGCCCAGTCACATCAGCAATGGATGCATCCACCTACACCTAGAGAAAGGGAACAGAGTGTCACTTTCAGATGCAAACCTTGCGTCTGTCAAAAAGCATAATGCCAGAGTCAGGCACCAACTGCAGAAAGGGCCAGTGTTCACTGGTGATAAAAATTTCACTGCTGGCCTTGCACTGACTCAGACAATGAAGGTCCACCTGCTCTGCTATGCCAGCTCCCACCTGGGCAGTGACCACCTCTGGAAGAGGAGAGGCAAAGACTAGGGAATGGCCAGTAATATTTTAAACCATCACTTCTGGATGTAAGTGTCTGACTTCAGCACAGACGTCCTCCAAGTTACTCCTGACATGACAGACTTAAGTAAATCACATAGCCTGTCTTTGGTTTAGTTTTCTGAAGAGCACTGAGAACATATATTGTTAGAGAACCTTGGGGCTTTCTGGACCCATCTATTTTACTCTTCTGTTATGAGGTGGTATCTCATACTAAAGTTTTGTTCTGCCATAATATGTTTCACCCAGTGATCACAAAGAGCATTTAAGGATTAGGGAGTTTAGCCTCATAACACCCTTGTGAAAGAAAGTGAGGTATTTTGAAAGTCAAAGTGGAAATCAAAGGTCAAAATCACACAAAAAGGTGCCATCAGAAATGAATTTATAACCTGGCCTCTTTATGGCCCACTCCATGGCCTTAATGATCTGGTTATATATTCTCCAGGATGAAAGGAGGTACCTAATTGATACATTAACTGGTGTCTGTGAGGCATCCTGAAAAGCTCGCAGGAGAAGTGCTACATCACTGCAAAGGGCTATTGCAAGATTTTACAGGCTAAAAAAAAGGTAGAAGCTCAGAGTTTATAGGAATAGCATTTAGATATTAATTTAGTGTCACCCAGTGCGACCTTTGCTTCCCAAAATGCCCCTTTAATTAATGTCACGGCTTGCTGAGTTGCGAGTCTCTTTCTGGGAAGGTGGTAGGAGGCTCTGCGATGAGTTTCCATTGACCTGTTGCCAACCGGGATCTTTCCTTCTCCTCCAGCGGTCAACGGCTACTTGTTTGGTAATCTGCCAGGCCTGGCCATGTGCAAGGATGACAAGGTCTCCTGGCACCTCATCGGGCTGGGCAGCCACTACGACATGCACGGGGTCCACTTTCAAGGAAACACCATCGACCTGAGAGGGACGACGAGGGACGGGCTGGCCTTGTTTCCTCATTTATCGGGGACAGCGCTGATGCAGCCAGACCGCGTGGGTACGTTCATGAACTTATCTTGGTGGCGTGGCACGTGCAGAAATCGGGCAGCCAAAATAACAGTCGGTGAGATGCTCTGCCCTGCACGAGGGAGCCTGGAAGCGTGGAGACTACGGGGACATGGCATAGCTGAGAGTTCAGGCTGGGCTACTTTTCTGGAAAGGTGCTATAGATCAAAAACATGTGTGCACCAAAGAGCAGAGGCTTTGATGACCTTGGGATAGGCAGAGCAGCAGGCAGAGAGATAGCTAATGGGATGCTCACAGAATTGCCATACCTCTCAAAACAGGATTTTTTAGCAAAGATAAAATTCACTGCTATGTAGACTGTCAACATCATTTAAGGTATTTTAGGACTTCAATATTAGTTTTTCAGTAATAGTTAGTCTTTAAGACTTTCTTCAGAAGCATATGCATTAAAGATACTTTTAATTCTCATGTATGATCCAGTGACACATTCTTCAGACTCAGATGGGGTGAATTGCTTGTTGGAGACACCAGAGAAGCTTAATGACAGAGAGTGCAACGGTTCTTTTCTTTACATTGGTGCAACTCTGTTTAAATCCACAGAGTCATCAGAGTTGTGCAAGGCTTTGCCAAGGGCCATCCTTGGCTGGAGCACCTGATAGAAATACCTGTTGGCCTTGTGTACGTGCCAGGGTAGACATCTGGCACTGGTGTCTATAAGACAGCAGGTCCTCTTCTTATGCATATCCCATACATTGCCACCATCTGTCATGAAACTGCACCACAGGATTCACACTAAACAATATATTCTAGGAGATTATTAATTTTTGCCAGCTAACCTTCTATTGGCAATAAAGGAAATTGAATGAATTATCAGATCTTTACAATCACCAATGCATGTGATTTTCTTTAACTGCATGTTATTTTACCTTTTTCATCACTTTTGCCCTGGAAGCACAAGGAATGAGCTGAGATCTAGTCTGGACAGAGCTATGCTTCTAATTTTGGTTCCATCACTGACTCACATACAAGGCAGCCATGGAAGTGCTTTCCGCCTTCACAAGAGTGCTAGCAGGTGGAGCTATGCAGGACCATGTTGTGGTCAACATCTGCTTGAGTAAATGGGAAGGACAGTAGAAAGGTTAAAATCTGCCCATGGACATGCCAAAAGATGCTCCGACTGTCACTGCAGCTTTTGATCATCAAAGCTACAAAAAACCCCAACCTGGTGGTCTGGCCTTTCATGGAGAGAGAGCAAAGGGTCAGAAAGTTTAACTCAGTTGGTTTTATACCATATAGATGCATATAGATGAATGGTTATGAGCAGCATCTTTGTGTTTGTTAGAGGCATTCTTGTATAATGGGTCTCCATCTGTATTGCAAAGTTGCTAAGAGGCCGCCACTACCCTGATTACACGGGGCAATTCAGGGGCTCAGGGGAGAGTCTCACGCACCCAAGGCTGGCACAGCAGCTGCACACTCAGGGACAAGGAAACAGCATCTCTGAAACACACACCCTGCTCCTCTATGCCTTTATCGGTGTTTGCGCTGCACACACCTCCGGTGTCTTCTCCTGCTCCCCGTGGGCACGTCTGCGGCACGGGCAGCACCGGTGAGGACTTACTGGGCAGCTTGTTCCTGCTGCCAGACATCTAATCCACTGCTTTTCAGAGCTCCCTTGGCTAAGTTAATCTAACTCAAATAGTTAGAAGTAATTTGTGGAGATTTCTGAGTGAAGATGGAGCAGGCTAGTGTTTCCTACGGAGCAAAAAGTTACTTGCTGACTTACGGATCTCCATTTGTGTCGGCATTCACATTTCGCTTTTTGTTGAAAAACCTGTTGTAATATAGGAGTTACAGGCCACAGCCCTGCAATGTCTTATGTGCATGTTTACTCCTGAGTGTGTGAATGTCAGCCTGAATCCCCATCTTCTTACATCTTGGGACCATTGAGCATGTGGTGACTAAAGGAGATGATGGGTGCACATCCATTTTACCAACTAGTTTGTCCTTCAGGCCCCTTAATTTTTCAAAGCCAGTGAGTTCTGAGCGATATAAGCATCCCCTCACTTGACTTTCCATGCAGCATCACGGATTGGGTTTGTTTCAGGACAGACCAGAGATGTAAAAGGCACAAGACCTAATTTGCCAAGCCGCTTTTTAAAGTTTTTTTAATTGCCTAAATCTCACGCACTTTCCTTTCCAGGCACATTCAAAGTGGTTTGCAGGACTTTTGATCACTTTGTTGGTGGGATGAAACACCTCTACGAGGTCAGCAGCTGCCGTAATACCACCCGAGCCCAGCAGCAGCATGGAGCCATGCGGCTCTACTACATCGCTGCAGAGGAGGTGGAGTGGGACTATGCCTCAAATAAGAGCTCAGTACCGAAGATTTACAACATCAGCAGCAATGAGGAAAGGTACCCAAAGTAAAAAAAACACCTGTGGGCATGGGGCGCACTTACAGTGGAGGGGGAACTTTGAAGCTTCCTTTCATGAAGCCAGCCTCGTAGTTTTTAGGAGGAACTCTTCGCTGAACAAAATATTGCTACACTGGACACTTTTAAGATGCATCTGGACAGGGTGCTGGGCCATCTTGTCTAGTCTGTGCTCTTGCCTAGAAAGGTTGGACCAGATGATCCTTGAGGTCCCTTCCAACCTGGTATTCTATGATTCTACAATTCTATGAAAATATGAGAAAAGGTAAAGTGACAGCCTCACAGACTAGACAAGTTCACAGGCAGCATTTTCAAATGTTTTCACCTCAGAGTGTCTTGTAATGCTGTTGAACCCAAGAAGGCTTCCAAGTCCCTAAATCCATATGTGTGTTCTAGCCCTGGCTCAGCCCTACAGTGATGCTCCCCAACCCCCTCCTCTCCCTTCCCAGTCTCTCCATCCCAGTGCTCTGGTTTTCACAGAGAAGAAACCCAGGTATCTGCCCCAGATGTGAGCCCCTGCAAGCAGTGCAGATGCATTAGGGAGGTGCTGATTCTGCTTCGCTGCAGCCCCCAGCTCCCTAGGAAGGTCAGGATGCAGTAACAGCCACAGGTGAATCCTGTCTATGCTGCACTGTGCTAAGGAACAAAAAGCGCATGCAGAAGGTACTTGTTCCAGATCACATTGCGCAGGGAGGTCTCTGAGACCACTTTGGTGAAAACAAAAAGGAACAAGGAACATATTTCAGAACTAAACGTTAGAAAAGTGGCTGGGAAACTGCACTTGGTGAAGAGGAAGAGTACAGTGGAGCCAGTAGAAAATATACCTGAAAAGCCACAAGTAATGAAATGTTTCAAGAAAATATTAACTCCAGTATTGTCTAAGGCTGCTGTTGCACACACAAGGTATTACTACAGTAAGTGGTATTCCCGGGGCATTCTTTTGCTTTTATTTAATATGTTGTGAGCCAACCTCGCAACTCCCCTGCCAGGGGCACCGTGGAGATGAGCTGCCAGGAGACAGAGCTGCTCTCAGAAGAGGGTGAAGCTCTCCTTTGCTGCTGGTGGTGAGTGTCCTCTGCTGGCCAGACAGCCCTCTGGGATCCCACAGGAGCAGCAACAAACTGTGGGTGACTGCACAAACCCAGAGGGCACAAAAAAGCATCCTCTGCCAGGTGCAGAAGGCAAAATACATTTCTGACTTTATCTTTGTGCTGGGAAAGCATCCAGCCCTGCACAGTACACAGGAGCAGGCGGGCAGGGTAAAGCAGCCCCCTCTTATCTCAGATGATGGCATTGGCTTTTGCAAGGTTAGGCTTCAGTTATCATCTTCCCGTGGCTGACTAATAGGCGAGATAGTGAAAGCAGCCATCATGGTAAGAGGATTTGGGTTTGCAGGGATGGGCAGTATCTTTTATTGGAGCGGAGGGTGCAGCTAGCCAAAAAGCAAGAGTGGCCAAACCTACTCTTAGCTGGAACTTCATCTCTGCTCTGACAGCTCTGGTGAAGGATCTGTGTTCCCAAAAATTTGTGGTGAATGCAACATGGCCTCAGCTTTACCTGTTTGAAAAGGGTGTGCATTTAGTCAGGATTATCACAGGTGTTATTTGCTGTTTAAAATCTCTTGCAGCGTGCAGGGCTTCACATCAACCAGCACGCTGGACCAAGCCGTATATTCTTATCACATTGACTGTGAATAACGCAGCAGTTACTAGCTTTTAGATATGTAAGGTTTAGAGCTTTGAATTTTTGCCTTTTTATTTTGCAGCTATGGGCACATTTTCCTGAGCCAAGCAGAAGATATGATCGGTTCCAAGTACAAGAAGGTGGTTTACAGGGAGTACACAAATGGCAACTTCACGCAGCGCAAAGTGAGGACGGAGGAGGAGGAACACTTGGAAATCCTGGGCAAGTAGCTCTCACAGCTCACAGACCGAGCCTGATAAGCAAGAGGATTGCTTTCAAAAACCAAAGAGTTTTCCCAGCTTTGTCAACATGGAATAAGGAGTTTCTTAAGGAGTACTAATAGGGAGGATGCAGGAATGGCAATTCTAGGATTTACCTTAGCATCAGAGCGTGTAACATGGTGGAGGCTTTTGTAGGTATATTAAGTCAATATCAAGGGGCTGGATTTCTATCTGAAATTGGGCAAGACAAAATGTTGTGTGTGTCATAAAATAACCACCAGCTCACGTTTTTTATGGGATGAGAGGTGGGCAACAGCTGGTCATAAAGTAGTCAACACTCTCTAGGAATTCCCTTTTTTTGCAGTGCAAAATTAAAAAAAATAGTCAAGAAAAAAGCTGTTAACAGTTTAAGAAATAAAATTTTGAGAGATACAAAAATAATCCACATAAGTTTTCTTTAAAAACAAGCTGTCCAAAGACCTGTTTCCAGAGTGAATAGTTCTCATTGACTGGAAAGAAGAAAAGATTATTTATATATATGGAGCTTTTCATCAGCTGACACAGCAGGCCAGTTTTCATGGCTTCGCTGAAAGAACAGAAAAGTCTGAGGGTTTGGAGAAAGACCATGGCTCCTTTCTAGGCCAAGCTATTGAAAGTCTGATGAAATTCAGAAAAGCAGCATTAATCAACAGCGTCTCCTGTTTCAATTTAGGGCCGTTACTCCATGCCGAGGTTGGTGACTCTGTTCTGGTCGTATTTAAGAACAAAGCCAGCAGGCCTTACTCGATAAGCGCACATGGTATAGAAGAAGTGGGTTGTGAAGAACAACCTGAGACACCGATTACCCTCCCTGGTAAGGATGTTCTTTTTTTTTTTAAATTTGAACAACAAAGGCCATATATAAAAGCATTTTCACACACGAATGATAATCCCTCGTTCAAGCTAACACATACCTATATGTTCCTCCAGACATAATACGCTTAGCGTTTGTTCAGATACGATTCTGTGTTGTTATACATGTAGGTTCTTGATCAAGTGAGCATGCCTGGGCAGAGAACAAACCTTTGGTCTATCAAGGATAGAAACAGGAGTGTAACAGCACTATACGACCTCCCAAAAAGGAGGAAGCAAGCCCATAATCACGGCAAGAGACGTGTAAGCCAGCGCTGCATTTGCTCCAGATTGATGCTCTAACAACATTTTAAAAAATGAGAAATTCAGTGGCAGAGTTGCAGTTGGCAATGTTAACCTGCCTCTTTCTTAATGTACACAGAATTGGCATTTGCATTCAGAGCTGATGCATATCATGCAAAATGGCACTATCACATGATTTAAAAGTCTTTGAAGAAGTGTACCAAATATGCCTCGGTTTCTAGTGAGGAAAATAGTGCAAAATAATTCTGTTGCACTGAAGCAACAGAAGAACAACTGAAGAACAAGAAGCATTGAATCTTGTAGCATTTACATTTTTCATATAGAAAAATACATCTTAAAATTTTTGTACTTCAATTTTTGTCTTCGGTTTTATATTCTAGCAGGAAGCCAAACTCAAACCCAGGCATTACAGTCAATCCAAAATGTACCTACTTTTTCTTTCCATCATCCATGCCATTTTTTTCATGGTATTTGTGAGCTTTGGTGTGAAACTAAATGAAAAGAAATTCTGATGTCCTAAACCTCTCAGGAAGCCGAAATCTCTTTCCTGTAGGTAGCTGTATCCATACCGTGCACACACAAATTCATGGGCAAATGCGAGCCAGTGTCTGCCTTGTTGGGGTTTGATGAATGAATACCTGTGGTTAATATATGGGGGGAAAAAAATTATTTATATGATTCTCTTCTTCTGTTATTTCCTCCACGATGTTGTCGATGCTGTTGTGTTGACTCTGGGAACACTGCTGTCATGTCTCCTGTGTCCACATGGGAGCAGGCTTGGGATGAATTAGACGAGGAAAGGTGCCTGCGTTTGACGGCCAAAGGATAGGACTCTCCAGCAAGACCTAAGGACAGACTTTTCCTTAGGAATTTGGAAGCAGCAGTTAACAGGGAAAACAATTCCCTCAAAACAAGAATAATTCCTGGGACCTTCGGACCCACCACTACCATCTCGAAATCCTCGCTGTCTGTCATCCTAAACCAGGCTGGATTGCTCACCCCAAGCTTCCCAGAGCCCATCTAGTTCTACTAGATCCTGAACTTGTCATCAGTCAGATTTATGTCCTGCTAAATTGTGCTCCCAAGAGCACTGCCAGCTCCTAAAGAGACTGTGGGTGGCATGGTAAAGAGATGTAGAGAGCCGAACTATAGCAGCCTAAGCCAAAACAGCTCTCAGCTGCCACAGCTTTGTCCTCTCCCTGTCCATGTCTCCATTTACCCAACAGCAAAAAGGGAAAAAAACATCAATTTTCCTCTTATTTATCAGTCTTTTCAGGGTTTATGCTTCATTTGCACTTCAAACATAGGTCTTTGATGCCATCTGAAGTGTCTCAGGTTTTAAGGAGAGCCTACAGCCTCCAAATGTCCTGAAGCGAGGAGTAAAAAGTGAGGAAGGTGAAGGACCATGGCCAGGCTCTCTTCTCACATCACACTCTCTAAAAGGGGGTGATGGCAAGTAGGTTATATAGAGGTGGATGGCAAACTGTTCTCTGGTGTATGTCTTCATGGCATGAATGCCTCTGAGACTGAGGCGTCTCTTGTTCGTGTTTTCTGTCCTATTAGTGTAGTGCTGTGTCTTGAAAGCCTTTCTGATCTCCGCTGAAGTGCGTAAACCCATGCTGTAACGAACAGAAGGTGCTTGCCCTGTAAGATTAAATGATATTGCAACATTTACGTGAGACTCATTTCACATAGCATGATATTTGAGAGTCACCGTTTCTTTTTCTGTGGTTATTGCTGTACAGTAAAACCCACTATTGCATGATCCATCAAAATGGTGTAGTGGCTCAGTGACACAAAACCAGGCTCAGTCACTTCACAACCATTTAAGTTTGAAAACTCTCCTTTGCCCTGATGTCCACAGCTGTTGGCAGCTGTTGGGTTGCAGCTGTATTAAGACCACAGCCAAGAGTTCTGTGATTTCCTTGTTTTTCCTTGACTTGTAGCATGTCCCCCACTGCTCCTGGCTTTTGTGACCCTGGAAGACTTTTGGGTCAGAGACTGCATGGTTCAACATTTCTCCACCACTTAAAAGGGCAAGGTGTGATCACATCTTGGTCTCCTATCCTTCCCTGCAGTACCAGCAAAAAACACAAAGCAGGGAAGCACAGCACAGGCAGTTCATCTGAACATATGTGTCTTTGTGTTCAGTGTAGAGAACTCATCCTCACCCAAATAGATAATTTCCCCATCAGATTAGGGTTTTTTTTAAATCAAATCAGAGGTCAGGGAATCTCTGCTCAGGGAGGACGTGAGAGGTGATGGTTTTTGGGAAGGGACAGGGGTTCTCCAGTAACTGCTGAGGAGAGGGGGGCTTAGCTGGAAGAAGGAAGAACTCCCTTGTTGCTCCCAGTCAGAAGGTCAGTATGGACTCAACTCCTCTCTCCTGGCCCTGAGCACCATCTCAAAATCCCAGGGGCAACTCCACATCTCAGTGTCCTTTTCAACTGAGAAAGACCAGGAAATATTTTCTGGAGCTTGGCTCCTGATATCTCTATCTGACCTTAAGCATCGGCATCAGATCATTGATCTGCTACAAGAAAGATGAATAGTCCCATCTCCAAACTTCCCTCTGGGGGATGCCACTGTTGCCAGCATCATTTGCAAACCTCCTTTTCTGGAGGCTGTCTGCCCTCATTTACGCCACTGGAACCTTAGTGACCTCCTAGAAGGCAGAATCATGTCCACATCCCATTGCTGCATGTTACACAGATAGTTTTGATTCAGATCATTTTTTGATGAGGAGGGTAGCAGATCTCAGTTACATACTATTCAAAGCCTCTAATACCCAGCTGCTCTTGGTAAAACTGTTCTCTCTGTTTCAGGGGAAATAAACACCTACAGGTGGAACGTCCCAGAACGATCTGGCCCTGGTAAAACAGACCCAAACTGTATCACTTGGGTTTATTATTCAACAGTGAATTTTGTAAAGGTAACCAAGAAATGGTCATTAAAGATTACATTGCTGTGGATAAAGCACCCTGCCTAGCATAATGTTTCTGAAAGGATCCTGCTTCTCATTTATGCGGGGACCACAGGCTAGAGGAGCGATTTACAGAGCTAGATGCTTTGTCATTTTTTATAACAGTTGCACATGCCTGGGTAACTTAATCTACTGAAATCCCCAGGCATACATCCTGGTAATGTGATTCCTTCCTTAAAGAACAGTTGAAGAGATTTTGGGTGAAGGCAAACACATTACATTAACATATGGTTATGTAGAGAAAGATATCTCTAATTAGACAGAGTTATGATTTTTTTCTCACCTGATAGTTAATCTCTATGTATTTCATAACTGAATGAACTAGACAATTTGTAATGAGTATATTTATTTTATTTCAGGACACATACAGTGGGCTGATTGGGCCTCTTGTAGTTTGCAGAAAAGGAATTCTGGATGAAAGAGGTCTAAGGAAAGACATTGACCGTGAATTTACCCTTCTGTTTATGGTGTTCGATGAAAATAAATCCTGGTATTTGAAAGAAAATATTGAAACATACCTTCATAAGAATCCTGATGATTTTAATTCCACTGACAACTTTGAAGACGGCAACAGCATGCACGGTATGTAGGACTCGGTGGCAGCAGCCAAGAGGACAGAGGTTTATTTTTCACAGCCCTTTTAGGAAGACATTGGGTTTAGCCTGCAATTACCCAACACGTGGCAACTTCATAAACTGCAACTCTGGAAACAAAAAGGTTTCATGAGGCCCAGCCACGATATTTTCCTAACAAGATAGTTTAATCTAATACTCATGGGAAGAGGCTGTCCTGCCAGACTCCCTTTGTCGTTTGGGAGCTGCATTCCTTGCAGGCTTGTTTTGTAGGAGCGTAAGGATGACATGTGAAAACCAGCCCAGGAGTCAGGCGGAGCAGACTGGATGGGGGCAGGAACAGCCCTGGCAAAGCAAACTTCTCTTTCTGCAGAGGGTACCTATTTTAGGCAACAACTCTATTCCCTCTTTTCCCATGTAGCTTCTCAGCAAAAATCCTGTTTGTTCAGGAGTTTGACCTCAGCCAGGGAAAAACCTATTTGATGCTTTTCAAGACAGAAAAATAGGTGCTGTTGTGCACCTAGATGATTTGGAAACTGAAACAAGAATGTGACTGTCCCCTGGCAGTGGTAGAGGTCTCTATGGAGAGCTCTCACCCTGGCCACAAATGCGGGTCCCCTCTCTGCCCGGGCACCCCTTCTGCCCGGAGAGAAAGTGCGAAGGGGGCCTGAAGTGGAGGTTATCATCACCCATACTGCGGCCAGTTCTTAATCAGTCCTGTTTTGTCATTCTTCCAGCAATCAATGGGAAGATTTATAACAGTCTCCTGGGTCTAACGATGAACGAAGGTGACAGGACAAACTGGTATTTGATAGGAATGGGCAATGAAGTGGATATACATACAGTCCACTTCCATGCACAGACCTTCATCTTTAAGGTTGGTAAAATTAAGCAAAGTAAAACCTTTATAGTGTGATGGGAAATTTCTGCAAAAAAGTCCAGGTTCTAGCCTCATTTCACAGCTTGGACAGAGAGCCCTGGGCTCATGCTGAAATTGGTGGGAGTTTTGCATGTGGAGGAAATACAAAATGAATGAGATCCTTGCAAAGCTTCCACCTCTCTGAGCCTGTTATGAAACATGAATAAATGTCACTATTAGAGGGCACAGTTAGATGGGTTAAAATATATATTTCCCCATGGGTATAAGGGAAGATACAGGGAGGAAATCAGAGAGAGTTATGCCTTCTTACAGTATGGTTTTATGTTGTGATAGCTTGATGATGGCAGGACTATCTGTCTTTCAGAGAAACACCTACGCTCAACCAGCACTTGAAGTCCTTAGGAGGGGTCTCCTGGTGTTAATTAATTAATTGATTAAATGAGGGATGTCCACAGGCCTCAGTTTCCCTGTGTGAAGCACACTAGAAATGTGTAACAAGAAGCATTTAATTTGCCTTGAGGAGCTGAAAGTCTAACTGGAATATTTCAGTGCCTGTGGTGGGTATTTGGGGCAAGACTCTTAACGATGCTGGCTTTGCCTTGCCACAGACAGATAAGGACCACAGAGGAGACGTGTATGACCTTTTTCCTGGGACCTTCCAGACAGTTGAACTCGTAGCAGAAAACCCTGGAACGTGGCTTCTGCACTGCCACGTAGCCGATCACATCCATGCTGGCATGGAAACAACCTACACCATCAATAAATCAGGTGCAGTATCAGAAACATGTCCTGGGACTCAGAGGTAGTATCGCAGCAGATCGGATGGAAGGCAGGGAGGAAAGGAGGAGAGCTAATGCCAACGCTGCGCCTGCATGCTGGGGGGGAGCACCTGTAAATTACTGCCACAGCCAGTTAGCATCACCTAGGGACAGGACAACCCCCCCTAATGATATGGCAAAGGCAGTAATCTTTGCTGTACTCTGCAACTTAAAAACAGTTGGAGCTTCACAAGAGCCCCTCTAAGACAGTGACAGCCATTAGTGACCCACAGGTGGTGCAGAAAACCACTGCAAAGCTATTTTTTAGCCTTGCTGCCATGTGATGTGTGGGAGGGTATGCAGGCTGGCCTGGTGCTGTTCCTCCCTGCAATCACTGCTGGCTCATGGGGCTATTCGAGCTCCTTCCTGCATGGGCAGAGACCGGCTGAGATAGACAGAAGATGCTTCAGAAAACGATTGTTCATCCTGCCCAAGAAATAGGTGAGCTTTTAACTAAAAAATATTGGTAAACTTTTTGAGTGGTGTGGGTCCCTTCCACTACTTGTGAGTGAAGTCAGAAGTGCTCTGTGAGCCTCTCCACATCACATAATTTCACTTAACATCTGGGCCCAGCCTCTCTTGCCTGGGTCCCCGCTGTGTTTGTGAATTGATTTTATAACACATACTCATTTGGGCCATGGCACTTCAAATGAACAAGCAAATGTAGAACTGAGTCATAGAACCATAGAATGGTTTGGGTAGGAAGGGACCTTTCAAGGTCACCTAGTCTAACCCCCCTGCCATGGTCAGGGACACCTTCCACTAGATCAGGTTGTGCAAAGCCCCATCCAACCTGGCCTTGAACACTTCCAGGATGGGGCAGCCACAACTGCTCTGGGCAATCTGTTCCAGTGTCTCACCACCTTCATCGTAAAAAATGTTTTCCTTATGTCCCATCTAAATCTACCCTCTTTCAGTTTAAAACTGATTTCTCTCTCTTCTCACAGAGTGGGAAGCGTCTTCAGAAGGAGGACCTGCAAGTGGACCATACGATACAACTACTGCAAAAAATAGGACCACTGCAAAGGGTAAGGATTTCTTAAAATGTCATTTAAAACTCTTCAGACTAACACAAGATTTCTCATGAACTACTTCTCTTTTAACAGATTATGACAGCAAAGGGGGCAATTTTTTTGGCAAAACTTTGAGTCCTGGAGAAGCCAGCCTGATACTCGCAGCCTTTTTTTTCATCGGACTTGTTTTGCTGTCAACAGTATTAACCCTCTTCTGCCTCGTCACCCGCCAAGGAAGCAGGATCCATTACACGGCTCTGCATGACAAAAGTGCACTTCTAACAGATTCCCTGTAAATCCCCACTTTTAGCACCATTCACAGAGCCGCGCTGGATTTCATGACATGCTGCTAATTAAACCGGAGCAAGACATATGCTGATAGTCCTACCCCATAGCCAGCGCTCACAGGAGTGAACATGAGCTGTAGGGTTCAGCTCCAACAGCCCACGTACCTCCCATCACCGTTTCCACTCCTCTGGAGTTCAGCTGAGCTTTGCCCAAGATCAAATTTGGCAGACAAGCAGGGCAGCACGCCTCTCGCCATCCACACCGGCTGCAAAGGATCTACCCACGGGAGTAAGGAGCGGGCAGCGTGGCAGCCGTGCGCTCTGCGCGGAAACACAGGGTTCCTGCTAGGGAATAAATACCACCAGGGACTGTTTTAAGCGTGCCGGCTTCTGAAGGAGCAGATGTCAATGTGGAAGTCCCCGCGGTTTCCTGAAGTCTGGCTCAATGAATTCACTGCCATTTAAGCAATTCTCCTTTTTTTTTTTTTGTCCTGTTAAATGAGGAAACTGTGCATCGGGGACAGATTTTTAAAGGCATTTAGGGACCTACCGATATATTTGAGCACCTGATGGAGTTCAGCAGTGCCCCTGCTGTTAGTTTCTAACAGCTTTTGTTAATCCCTTTAAAAATCCGTCCCTGAGCAACCTCCGAGAAAGTTAGTTGACTTTGTCATTGCTGCTTGTTGTGGTCCTGATTCTGTACCTCTTCTTTACACCGAGTAGCACCTCATTCCCCACCTGTCATGAAGCCATCAGGAGGTTGATCCCCACGCTCTGCGAGGAAGACAGGCAGAATCAGGCCACGCTTAGTGATACTTGAATGTTTATAGCTCATTTTTAATTAGATAGCGCTCACTCTTGCCTGCTCACATTGGCTACAGCTCTTGCAGAGGAACACCAGAACAAACACGTCTGCGAAACGGTTTATCCAAATTTCACTTTGAATGTAAACTCAAGTTGCTGGGGTTATTTTTATTTTATTTTTTCCACTTCTGTATTTTGAAGTACATTCAAGTGGAGGAAACCTTACTGCCCATCACTCTTCTTGTAGCTTAACGGTGTCCTGGATTGATGTCTGGTTAATCAGTATGTTGAAGTTGCTTGGATGTTTCTCAGTTATTTCTCAATTCTTTGTTTTCCTCAGTCATTTAAGAGCACACACATGAGGTAGAACTGCAGGACTGAGCCTGAATAGGAGCTACACCATCGCAATAAACTCTTCCAGACCCCTTCTCTGAATCTTCCCTTTGAGCTGACAAAACCAAATACTCTAAGCCCTTTTGTCTTTCTGTTTTGTAAACGTGAAAATTGAGGTCTCCTGCTCTGTGCAAAACCACTGTCTGTGAAGAACATTCGCTCTCTGTATACATACTAAATTAAAGCCTTTCACCTAAACATACACTGTTAATAAAGGAAATGATTTGGTGCTTTCCTTTTAGAGTAGCTTAATGCATCTGACTTTTTAGAAACAGAATCATGTTCTGAGGATAGGAACTAGCCAGCCAAAGCGATTACAACAATATTAACCCCCCTGTTGTTTGTATGAACCTTCTGGCGCAGTTCATTTCACCTGGCACGCTTCTCAGCTGGACGGCGGCTGTGAAACAGGAACACAGCCTCCAAAGGTCCCCAGGCCGTCACCGCTGCTTGCCCGGGTGGCAGAGCATGCCCCAGGGAGCGCAAAGCATCACAGAAAGCGTCGGGCGTTGCATCACACATTGCCTGCCTGGTGCAGGCCACCCGCCGCCAGCCGTGCCCCGGCACCTGTGCTGAAGGGCAGCGACTGTGTCGGGCTGAAGGACGAGCGGGAGCAGAGAGCAAAGCAACAAAATGAACGAAGGAGGCAAACGAACACGTCACCAGGACCGGCGCGTTCTCCAGAGAGCGCTGCAGGCCCTCCAGCATGAAGAATCGGGGTTGCGAACTTGGGTGGCTGTTGGTACCGGTCCTAGAAGCAAAAGCTCAACAGGTGACAAATGTGAGATCGACCTTTCAGAACTTCCCAGAAGAATAAGCAGCTCTGACATCCACACAGTGCAAGCTGGCAGAAACTGGCGTAAAGAAACCAGAAAAGTGGCCAAAGGAACAAAACAGATTGTGAAAGAATTGATACTTTTTTTTTTTTTCCTTAAAGAAAATTGTGCCTCAGGGAGATTTTGAAGGACTCAACATGTGGATAAGAGACCTGGATGAGTATAGCCTGCTTACATTTCCACAAGACATTTGAGAAAGCCCTTAGTTAAAGCTTCTTAAAGAAATGACATCACCCTGGGGCAAGGGGAAGGGTCCATGGAGGCGAAATAACTGGTCAAAAGACAGAAACAAGTGGCCAGATTTCATGTTGAAAGTCACTCATGGGGTGCTGCAAGGACCCTTGCTCTTCACTGTTTTCTGTAAGTGGTGTGGAAGAGCATGGCCACATTGAGTGACAACCGTAAGTATCTGTAGCATGAAAAAAGAGTGATAAAAAGATAAAATTTGGTACCGATGCATTTAATGGTTGGACTTGATGGTCGTAAAGGAGTTTTCCAACCTAAATGATTCTATGATTTCCAGTAGTGCTTGGGGGGAAAAAAGCAACCCTAGCCCTATGTGCATCATACCATCCAAGCAACCCAGAAATGGCGTATTATTTGTAATGGTTTAATGGCAACGTTAGCTCAAGTGCCTTTTAGTGGCCAGGCAGGCAACCGAATATTAGGAATTAGTAGGAATTAAGAACAAAGCAAACCAGAAAACAGCTTAGTACCCTTGTAGGAATGTCTGGGGCACCTGCATCTGGAATGCAGGGTGAGTCCCATCCCCTGGCTCCATCGGGGAGAGGACACAGCAGCCCAAGAACAGCGCCAGAAGAAGAAGAAAGGGCATCAGTGTTGTAGAATGGCTCTGTATGAGGAATGATTTCCTTGGACTGGGGCTCAGAACACTAGAAAGGGCAATTTAGATAGGCTAGAGGTTCAATAAAGGGAGAGTTGAGTGCGGAAGGGAACAATTTGTCCCTTCTGGCAGAAGCAGTATGAGCTAGGGGAGTGCCACGGGCCAACACAGTGCAGGAGGTGGCTCTTTACACCTCTGCAGCTCCTGGTCCAAGGGGGCTGAGGATGCTCTGAGCTTACAGAGGTTTAGAAAGCAACTGGAAAAACAGACGGGGGGCAATGAATGAAGGGTTATTAAAAGTGAAGGCACCCCACTGACTCCCACAAAAAGTGACTTGAGATGTGGCGGTGGCGACCAAAGCACTTTGAAATGCCCCAGCACATGGTGCCAGGCGATTAAGGGCTTGGAGTGTCTGCCAGAGGATGCAGGGGGTGGAGAGCTGGGAGAAGGGACAGCTCAGGGGGATTTTATCCATGTGGGGGGTGGAGAGCTGGGAGAAGGGACAGCTCAGGGGGATTTTATCCATGTGGGGGGTGGAGAGCTGGGAGAAGGGACAGCTCAGGGGCATTTTATCCATGTGTGTGAACCCCTGGGGAGGGGTGGGGGGGTGTAGTGCAGAGGGAGCCAGGCTCTTCTCATCGGTGCCCGGCGAGCGGCCCCGGGGGCGGTGGGCGCAGACTGCAGCACAGGGATCCCCCATCCCTGGGGAC
>NW_009260613.1:111253-116140 GCF_000687185.1 Egretta garzetta
CGCTTGCCCCCTCGCAGGCCGCCCCTGCCCTGCCGTGCCCGGCCTCGGGGGATTTCGCAGCGAGATCCCGCTGTCATTCAGGGGGGTGGGGGCCGAGGGGAAGGCGGCTCAGCCCCCTGGCTTGGCCTGCGAGGGGTTCAGCCCCGCGTTGAGGCTGCTCCTGGGATGTGGGGCAGGGTGGGCGCTGGAAGCCTTCTCCAAAGCCTTCCCCTGCTCTGCTGCGCTCCCGCAGCTGTTCCAGGCCTCGGGGGATTTCGCAGCGAGATCCCGCTGTCATTCAGGGGGGTGGGGGCCGAGGGGAAGGCGGCTCAGCCCCCTGGCTTGGCCTGCGAGGGGTTCAGCCCCGCGTTGAGGCTGCTCCTGGGATGTGGGGCAGGGTGGGCGCTGGAAGCCTTCTCCAAAGCCTTCCCCTGCTCTGCTGCGCTCCCGCAGCTGTTCCAGTTCACCTTCTGGTGTGGCTCAGTAGATGAAGCTATGCTTTACAGGAGAAGGGCCAAGTTTCCCTAACTATTTTGCTACTTTTCTTTTTCCTCATCCCCAAGTTACAGACGTGCTTGTGCAGCAGCCTAGGAGCCAGCCCTTTTCAGGGTCTGAAATGCTGAGGAGCCTTTTAAATCCAAATGACAAGGATATGTAACTTGGGGGCTCACTTATAAAATCTGTTTGCATGTAAGAATTGCTCTGCATTTAAGTAGCACTATTGGAATGAAGATTTCAAAGGTGAATAAGCAGTACTGACCATTTTGAGATGGGGGGAATCACAGGACTTCCACCCTTTCAGAAATAGTTTGATTTACTGCATGTACCTGTTTATTGGCATTCGGTGTTGTATACCTGAGATACATCATCTATAGGTTTGAGTCAAGTGAATGTCAAGAGAGTGGAAGCTGGAATGGGACCGTGAATCTGGGTTGGATCTGGGCAAAACCTTCATGAATAGCATTAATCAGACACCAGACTGCTTAAGAGATAAGATGGCCTAGACTGGATGGATACAGCAGTATTTCTGTAATCTAACCTGCTGCTTTTAGTTTTAGATCTGCTGCTGATACGTTCACATTTCTTCCCCTTAAAGAAATGAAATAGAGGGCTTGCTTTTTCATATCCTGGCTTGTATACAGGCCCTTTAGTTCTTCTTCCTTCTGCTTCTCCTCTAAAAGCACTGGATCCAGTTTGAAGCAGTGCCTTGTGTATCAAGGTATCTTATGTGCTCTGCAAAAGTATTTCTTTCATTTTCCTTCCTTACGTAAAGCTTCAACACACAGTTGAATTGCAGAATTTGGTAAAGTGGGACTTTCTTTTGGATTAGTTCTCATCTTTGCTAATCAAGCACTGGGGCCTCAGTGCATGCTATATATATTTCAGTATTAAACTAATCCAAATTGCATCTGCAACTGCAGTAGATTCATAAAGCAAGAACAAAAATGCGTGCTGCATCTTGCATGTTCTTTATTTTGCTTACAATTCTGAGAACCTGTTAGAAGAAAACATGGGTTTAAAACCAAGCTCTTCTATTTGAAAAATAAATATGAAAATAAGTATGAGAAATATGCCAGGCCCCTGGCGTGGGTGAAACCGCACCACGTGGTTTCCATACAGAAAGTGATACCATATCAGCCGTGCTGCTGTTATGGCTGTCACCTATTTCCCGCACAGTCCTCGCAGCTCAGCAGGCTGGCTGCTTGCAGGAGATCCCAAAGCTGTTTCCATTAAGGCTCTTTGGGGGATAGAGAGGGTCTTGGGGGCTGGATATGCTGGATATCCCCGGTGAGCACTAGTGTTCAGCCAGTAATAAAATAGAAAGCAAGTATTGGTTTCAAATGCTTCCTGTTATAATTGTGCTTTGAAAAAGCTCAGGAGCGCTAAACTGAGAGAAAATGGTAGGGTCCGTTTTAGGTCTGAAGAAGAGCAACTCGGAATCAGAAGTGGTTGTGAAAGAGGTATGTGAGTCACAGCATGGAAATATCTGGGTACAAAAATTGAACACTGTTTCCAAAAACGAATGCTCAGATCCTATTCCTGTTGGGATAATTGTCTTCCTCCCACCTAAAATTCTCTTGAGCCATCACCTTCCCTTCCCTTCCAGCTCTGCTTTGCTGTTTCGTTGCAGTGCCATGTCAGATAACTGCAATTTTCCTCCTACACACAGTTGCTGTTAATTGTGCAAAATGAAGATGTTTACAAAGGCCACAGAGGTTTTCTGAAGATGCCAAGTAACTTTTAGTTTTGATAAAAGCTTCAGGAAATAAATGAGATTCCAGTTGGGTATTGCAGAGGGTTTCTCCGCATTAGGCATAGAAAACACAGCTGCCATGCTCAGCCAGTGAGCACTGCCGAAGCTCCCGGGCTTAGTGCCTGCACCGCACTTCAGCATCCTTCAGGGGCAGGAGGAAAACTGATCTAAGTTTATTCTTGGTTATATTTTAGAAACCCATGGTCAGCTGCAGGTTTGTGTTGATTTTAGGCTGTTTCTGGTAGTCCTTAGTTGTGATTGAGCTGTTCCCTGCCAGCCCTAGGAAGTTTTGCTGCTTGAAATCCTGAACCTGTTACCTCTTTACAGCTAGACCGTGTTTTATACAATTTTATGTAATTTTATATAAATTTATACTGGTAAGTTGAAAACGGAAATAACAGTAGGATTGTGAGGATTTGAACAGTGTTGTGTATGCTTGTATTACTTATGTTATGGCCTTGTATTATTTCCCAGTATTATTTAGCAGTTCTTAGGGTGAATATACTACAGGTGGTCAGGTAGTACAATAAAGAAACCATATAAATATGGCTAAATCACCCACCCCTCTTAGAGAAAGAAAAAAAAAAAAAAAGATAGGGGCACCCTCAGCAATGTATGAGCCACAATATCAGCAGAAGTTTATCTGTGTCATTTTTCCATGACCACATTTTTTAAACGAGTGTTTTTTAATAACCCTTTGAGCCAGGATTGAGATTCCAGGTTTTAAGCTCTGTGGGTATATATTATGAGATATGCTTTCTTCCTGTAAACACCTTAGCTGAAAACAGAGATATTTATTACCAAGGCACTGCTTGTTGCAGGATACTGCACCCTAAGCAGGTATGGACAGTTGGGCAGAGGCGGAATCGAAACAAGCTGCTTAATTTTGGCAGAGGCTTGTTTCCAAGTTAGTTCTGGGAAAAATATCAGTGACTGCCTTGGGTTGCAGCTGAAAGAAAAGCAGATGTGAGAGCTGTCCAGCTGACATCAAATACTTGCATCTTTTCCCAAAGGAAGGGAATTGGGAATTGCTCATGCGTGCTTAAGCCCAGCGGCTGCTTGCCCCCAAATGTTGTTTGACCTTCTCTGCACCGCAGGCTTTTGGGCACCACTGTGCAGCGGGCAGCGTGCGCTGGCTGCGTTCGCTGGGGCTTCGTGTGGGAGGTGGTGGTTGGGGAGGGAGAGGAGGAGGGAGGGAGAGAGCTGGAGAGGGGAGAAGAAGGGAATCTCATGGCAGCCACCAACAGTCCTTACTACAGGTTCAGTTTGGGCGTTGGTTATGAATGGCTCAGGCATTGCTTGTAGAGAATCATGGAATGATGCAATGGTTTGGGTTAGAAGGCACCGTAAAGATCACCTAGTTCCAACTCCCCTGCCATGGACAGGGACACCTTCCACTAGACCAGGTTGCTCAAAGCCCCATCCAGCCTGGCCTTAAACACTTCCAGGGAGGGGGCATCCACAGCTTCTCTGGGCAATCTGTTCCAGTGCCTCATCTCCCTCACAGTAAAGAATTTCTTCCTAATATCTAACCTAAATCTCCCCTCTTTCAGTTTAAAACCATTACCCCTCATCCTATCAGTACACTTCCCAATAAAGATGAATGAATTAATCCTCTTGTTTTAGCATCTGTTTCTTTTCTAATATTATGAATCACCTTGGAGACCTTCCCAGGACCCAGAAACCATCATGTGTTAAGTAAAGACACCTAAGAAACTTGGGTATAATCAGCATGAAGGTCTGGGTATTGCTACCAGCTTGTCAGGTGTGGCAGGACAGTGGGTTAGGAAGTGCCTGGCCTTGGACCAACCTGTAACATCTGTGTGAATCTGGCAAAATGAAGATTTGCTGCACTAAAAAAGTCTTATTTCCTTCTGATGCTCTCTGATGCATCTTACCTCTTTCTGGAGGGTGCACAAAGATGGAGAAGTGGAGTCTTGCCCTATGCTGCACACACCACAGAGTTAATGCCCCCATCGACCACTTTGGGCTTCCCCAGTGGTGACAATCCTTGCTTGCCCTGCTCAATTTCCACCTAATTTCTGGGAGGTTTTTATCCCCCTATTTCTTTTAGTTCCCACCCCCCTCTCCCAGTTGGCTGCCCGTGGGGTGTGAGGCACTTTGGGCCAGCAGAACACACAGGGTGAAGGGTGTTAGTGGGGAACTCTGGGTGCTGCATCCTGACAGCTTCTGTGGGTGCCACAGGTGCAGTGGTACCCACCTGCAGCATCCCTTATCGTACGTCCAGCTGGGCCCGTATCTCTCCATACAGGATAATCGTGTTTCTCAGTCGTGAGAATCAAATGTATAGAAAGGGGAAAAAACCCCAATTGTGACGCTAAATCATAACAAACATACAAAGAAATTGTTTTAACTCTTGGATTAGGTTCCTTTCCTCTCTTGCTACCCCATTGATGGCCCTCCCTTCTCATCTGCCTCTCCCTTCACACTCACAAGTTGCTGGGGAGGCTTTTGGGAAATGATCCTATCTTGTGACTTCCGTAAGGGCTGGGGGCTAAAGTTAAGTTGGGTGTAATTAGGCCAAAGACTGTTACTATGGCAGCTGCTGGCTGAGAGCTTGAAAAACATCTCCAAGCGCTGCTGAAGCAGGCTGTATGCTCGTAGTTAATGTTTGCACATCTTGCATTTAGTTC
>NW_009260613.1:116415-124212 GCF_000687185.1 Egretta garzetta
CAGTCTGGAGCAGCCAGACAAACCGTGGACTTCAAAGCATCTTTCGTTGGAGGTGCAGACCCCCAAGAACAGCAGCATACGCTGTGCTGCTCTTCAGCATGCAGGGAGTGCTCTGTAAATAACAGAAGTTACCAGCACCAGGAACAGGCCTGCCTGGGGAGCCAGGACAAACTTGTAAAACCATTTACTTTAATTTCCAGTCTAAATTGTCTTCGTGTGAACATCTTCAGCTGTTGGTGAGGAGATTTTTTTTTCTGTTTAACTTCTACAGAGCCAGGTTTATATTTCCTGCAGAAATGATGGTAAGCTGCTTTTGGTGCCAGAATTAATTTTAAAAGCATCATGGCCCTCTGGTGTTGCCTGAGATTTGGGGTACCACCAATATCGTCAGTGGAGCCAGATGGTCATTGCCACTGTTTTGAGATGTTTCCCCTTCAGGTGAAGGGAAAATTTTTTTTTGTTTTCCTTAAATCTCAGTGGTGGGAATTTCATTCACAAGTTTTTTCCCACGAATCAAAAAAACCTATCACTCCGAAGGCAGTGCTTAATAAACACCCAGCTCTTTTCCCACTGCATGATTTTGAGACTTCTCTGGGGGATAACTGGCAGCCCCATGGAGAGGGAAAGATACTTGCTGGCTCTTCTGACCCATTCCACTTAAGCATCACATCCCCTGAGCTTTACATTCTGCCACTACTCCATTGCCAAAGTAAACCTCAGGGAACAGGTACTTTTCTCCCCTGCACCCATTTGTATCTCTCCAAACTTCCTTCCTAAACATAGTGTTTATTCTGTTCCACCCAACCTGCCACTTTGGTTCATAAGAAGCACCTATAATAAAATATAATAAAATAATTCCTTTAGGTCCACTCTTAATGAGTATGCTCACACATACGGTTGCTTCTTCTTTGGCATGCATTGGGACATCTTTTTTACATTTTAAAATCTTTTTTAATGTTGGGGTGGAGGATGTGCCTTGGATGGTGCCTGGCTGTCTGTACATTGTGTATGTGTGCCTCGATTTTCTTGTTTGTGGGTTTTTCTTTAGTGGCTGCTCATGTGGATAATTCTTGCTAGATAAAATCAGGTGTTTGGGTATTGTGGCTAGTTCATTTTGCCTTATGGAAAATTATAGTAGTAATTAAGGGCTAGGTTTTCATCCAAGCTTATGCAAATCTTTCTCCAGTGACTGCAGTGTATTAGAAACCAAATAATTACTTACTGAAGGTTTAATCCTGTCAGCTACAACCACCTGATCCTGGTTCAGGAAAAATAGTTCAGCATATAATTAACGTAGATTCTTGGAAGTACTCTCTGTTAGTTGTAGTTTCTTAATTAGATGTTTTAGGGGTGTGGAGCCACTAGGTAGGAAGCCAGTCCAGCTTGCTGGGTTTATGCTCTCTGGTAAGGGATGCAGCCAGAGGATGCTGAACCCTCTGCATGCCCTGCCTTGCACTCCAGCAAAGCAACTGGATGCTGAACAGGGACTCTCTCCTTCAGATTTGAGATTTTTTGGTTCTTTTTGTAGGTAGGCTTCTTTTTTGGAAAGCATCTACAGGGGCATTAGGGTGGGAATTGCAGAAGTGACTTGTATCCTGCTCATTTAGCATCAATATCAAAAATTTCCACCTCTGGGCAAAAGGAGCTGGAGTAGGCCCATTGCTTGCATCTCAACTCTGGGAAGTCCCAGCTGGGCATCTTCTTCTAGACACCTGACGGCAGATCCTCCCCAAGTGAGCTTGCAAGACGTAGGCAAAGCAGATGAAAAGATGTTACCACGGCACAGGATCTCCACGTGTAGGCAGCCCCATGCCAGTCTTTACAGTGCTGCAGAGGAGCTGCAGCGGAGCCAGTTGCAGAAGAAAAGGATGCTCCTGCTACAGACACAGAGGAGATAGCTGGGGGCTTGTTGGCAGAGCACACGTGGAGACATGCTGTGGCTGGGTGGGGTGACAGCTCGGCCTTGCTGCTCGCTGGCTGCAGTGACTCAGGCACTCTGCACTCAGCTGCATGCCTGCGAGTAATTCCTGCCATCAGCAACCAACTCCATCAGATAATCTTAGTGTGCATCATACGTGGCTGCATACCTGTTGCTGCCTTAAGTTTCCGCAGCTTTTTTGAGTGGTCTGTCTTTAGGGCAACCATAGTAAGTGGCATTTTTTTATCCTCATTTGTTTGCAAAAGTGTAAGTCAAATCCTCATCCCTCCCTCTCCAAAGCTGATTTAGTGCCAGGGAATGATTAAAAAAAAAAGTGCATTGCCAAGTGTGATGATAACTTGGCCAAAGACTGTTGTGGCAACTGCTCAACGAATGCGGTCATTTATTCCTCATTCTTCTCATTGTGTATTTTATCTCCCTGTTGTTGTTATGGATTTGGCTGCTGCCTTTCTTTTTCCCCTTCTATTACTTGTGGGAGCAAAGGATGGAGAATGGCTTCATGTCACCAAGCCAGGACGCTGTTCCTTTGATAGCAGAGGGCTGTTAGCCTTTCATAAACGAGACCTGTGCATGCATGTGTGCACAGTGGGTCTGTGGAAGGCATTTGGCCCTTTGCCCAATTTCTCCTCTAATAAAACCTGCAGATTTTCTTTTTCACTTCCTCTAGAATAGCCCAATATAAAGTAAATTATCTGTATAGATTTATTGCTATTACCCATTTGGAGGGGAGAGAAGGAAGGAAAAAAAGATGGAAAACTGTGACCATTTTCAGATGCATTTAATAATCTGTGTTCTGTGTAGGTTATGCACAAAACCAACCTCTCCATTTAAGCCTTAACATTATCATGGCTTGTGCAAAGTTGTACTTTACATTAGCGAGTGATTGCAGCCAAGACTGCTGTAAGTTAATTAAAAACCACTGCAATAACTGGAGTGTTCCCAGCTTCTGCTTGATGTCGAGCTCTATCTGCTTGGCTCCCAGGTCAAGCTGCCAAAGGTTTCCAACGTCCCTGCTGAAACCCTGGGGACCAGAAGAGCCAGGTTCACTGCTCTGCTGCACCACTGGCATTGCTGTGGCTATGCTGATACGAAGTTGTGCACGTAACTCTTTCTTTGGAGAAGGAGGCTGGTCACATTTTTTTATCACTAATTTTGGAGAAGGAGGCTGGCTGCCTTTTTCCTTACCAATTTAAACACTCTATCACTTTCAGTGGTTTCCCACCCATTAAGGAGAATGAACACATGGAATGTGTTTCTTGTTGCAGATGCACAGACATGAATAGGACAAAGCATCTCTCTGAACACTCCTGATGCTCGCCCTTTGAAAGGGTCACTTGTTTGCTGCTTCAGACCAGGCACAGCCAGCAGCAGGGGGATCGTTAAGTGATGAGAGCAGAGCATAAATGGTCCCTATCCCGTGGAGAACAGACACCCCAATTGCCTGCTCTTTTATTTATTTTTTTTTCTGCAGTGTATTATTTCTTGAGCTTCTGCAGCTCATGGAAATTCTCTGGAAAGCAGAACCCCCTGAAGCTTTGGGAGAGTGCAAGTGCTTGTCTGGTGCCAACTTTGCTAATCACATGAGCTCTGGTCTGATAAACAGCAATTTGTTTTCCATAAGGGAGGCTTGTGACAGGTCAAACCATGTCCTTATGATACTACAGCCCTAGAAATAATTATAATAGTGACTCATAAGGAAAGGCTTTTATTTATAATGCTCCTTGGCTATGCACCATTGTAAAAAGGCTATACAAGTTACAAGGCAAATGCAGTCTGCTGCTGTTACAAAAGAAGTTCTTATTCTCTAAAAGCTAAACCAGCAAAAAGGCATGAATGATACACAAAATACTTTTTCCCTATAAAGCACACAGCGATGCCATTAGCACTAATTTTGATGAATGCATTAAGAAAAAAAAGTAGCAATATTTCCCCCCTCTTGCTCTTTTGATACTGGTGGTGTGTTGGAGGTTGCTCTTGGAAGAGGGGTGTTGATGGAAGAGCCGTGTCCACTTTGTGCAATCATTTGGTGAAACAGCTATCCCATTTCAGCATTTAGGAAAGCCTGCTGGACACATGTGGGTTTTTTTGCTTTCACTACCAAAGCTTCAGAAAGAAAATCAAAAGCCCTTATCCTGTTTTACTAGCTCTCATCCCAGGAGCCACTGATACTCCACATCCAATAACCAGGCAGTGTGCGCTGGCAGCCCAGAAGGCCAACTGTATCCTGGGCTGCATCAGGAGGAGCATGACCAGCAGGTCAAGGGAGGTGATTCTGCCCCTCTACTCTGCTCTGGTGAAACCTGGAGCACTGCATCCAGCTCTGGAGCCCTCAGCACAAGAAGGACATGGAAGTGTTGGAGCGGGTCCAGAGGAGGGCCACAAAAATGACCCGAGGGCTGGAGCACCTCTGCTATGAGGACAGGCTGAGAGAGTGGGGCTTGTTCAGCCTGGAGAAGAGAAGGCTCCAGGGAAACCTTATTGCGGCCTTTCAGGAGGAGGGAGCCTATAGGAAAGATGGGGACAATCTTTTTAGTAGGGCCAGCTGTGACAGGACAAGGGGTAATGGCTTTAAACTAAAACAGGGTAGGTTTAGACTGGATCTAAGGAAGAAATTCTTTACAATGAGGGTAGTGAAACACTGGAACAGGTTACCCAGAGAGGTGGTGGAGGCCCCATCCCTGGACACATTCAAGACCAGGTTGGACAGGGCTCTGAGCAACCTGATCTAGTTAGCAGTGTCCCTGCTCACTGCAGGGGGGTTGGACTAGATGACCTCTAGGGGTCCCTTCCACCCCAAAACATTCTATGATTCTGTAACCACTCTTCCCTGTTGAGGTATGTTGAGGTACGCTGCGGTAAGGCTCAGCTGGTCAGAGCAGAATTTGACCCTAAGGCTGAGTCTGGCTTAATAGCTGCTCTTGCTGGCAATTAGTGCCCTGATCTTAATTTGAAGCTCCTGAGCAGCTGGAGAGGTGCTGGGAGTGAGTGGGAATGATAGTGGTACACCTGGTCCTGGGCACAGCAGGTCACTACGCTGGTGAGGAGAGGTCTGGCATCCTTTGGAGGTGCCCGGAGGCCAAGAGTGCTCTGCCAGAAGTTACATGAGGAAATCCTTGTTTTCACATGTGTAAACTGTACCCCTCGAAGCTCATGTGCAGTCTCAGAGGTAGAAGAAGTGGCAGCACCCTGGGCCAAACTTGCCCTTGCATTGCCACAAGGACTGCTGGGCTGTAGGAATGGTACTTGAGGTTCTTGTTTCAATAAACTTGTTAGCAGTAGGTGGTGTGTTTGGGAAACACAGCGGCATGGTGGTACATGATGGTAGCTGTTTCCTTGGGAAACGAGCCTTATCTGATCACACTTCATATCTGCTGGCTGCCCTTTGGCCAACCCGACTCAAGCGCAAGTGAGAGAGATAGGTCTTGGAGGTCGTGTTTCCCCCAAAACTTGAGAAATAGGCCTAAAAGTCAGGTGCTTCTAATATACTGCCTCAACCCTTAGGATACGTCAGAGTCTGTATGGGAGTTTAACTCTTTGAGTGCAGTGGGAATTCAGTGACTCTCCTCTCTGCCGAGCTGCTGTCTTTTTTGTTCGATCACTTAACCTAATAGCTTTGGGTACCCCGAAATCCTGAGTGTGAGCTTTTCTTCCTAAACTTGATTTCTTTTTTTTATTTTTTTTTTTAATCTTCCAAGGATGTGGTAACTTTTGTTTTGTTTTCCCAGGTGCTCAGATAAGCTGTTTTGCACCCAGCTCCTTCTCCTGGAGACAAGCTGCTTACGTGGACTCCTACTGCTGGGCAGCTGTGCAGCAGAAGCAACCATCCCAGAACAACTTAGAAAACATTCCCCTGTGGCTGCATAAAGTATGTACAGCTCTCCTGGAAAAATTGTCCCCATGTAGAAGCCTGCCTTTGCCTCACTTTTCTTGCTCCTCTTCTCTGCTATAGTCCTTGGCATTGACTTAACTCTCTATTTTTAGAATGTTTTCTTTCCCTTACTTCCAAAGTGGGTAGTACCAGAGAAGGTATTTTCTGCTTTTAAATAAAGGGTCTGTCGTGCTATAATAGCAAATATCACCAGTTAATCTGACACTAGAGTAATGTTAATGTTGCTGTGTTGCCCTGGAGCTAAATGCCTCACCTGGCTTTACCCAGGAACTATTTTAAAACCAGGATACAAGACACAACAACTACCCTAATGCTTGTATCAGAAGCTTACTTTAGGAAAATAGGATAGTAAAACCATTTTGTATTTGTATTGTATTACACTTGGCCAATTTTTCATGGAGAGGAACTCATGGCATTTTGAGAGAGATTACATTAATCACTGGTACCAACAGGTTTAACCCTGTCTTCAGTGTGCTCTGAAGTGAGCTTCCACAGGCTGTTCCCTTGCAAACCATGAGCTGGCTTTCACTGCATCGTCACACTGAATGCGCAGTAAGAGACTTATTTTATGAGTGAAGAGTGCAGTAGGTACTAAGCTACTTGAGCTGGCTCAAAGCAGTTAGATAAGCTTTTGCAGGAGTTACAAACTCTGAGTAAATGCCATGCCAATGCCCGGAGCTGACCCAACTTGAGAGGGACCGTCACCCTGCTTGGGCACTGCTGATGCCAAAGTGAGAAATGCTGCTGGAGCGCTGCAAATTTGGGGTGTTGTGTGCTGCCTTCCCCAGCCCTTTTATTACTTGCCCCAGCAAATAACCACCCTGGCCCCTGGGAGTGGAGGAGAACCCAGTGTCAGAAGGAGCTCAGGTCTGGGACATGAATATCAAAGCTAGATTTGTTGGTTTCTAGCCTGAACTCTTCCTTGCTCAGTTAGTGCTCCATTTCAGCCAGACCTTCAACAGAGGCCAGCCGAAGCTGCTAGGACATCTCACAGGCCGGGCGGCGTGGGTGGAAACTCTACCTGCAAACCTGGATAC
This sequence comes from Egretta garzetta, assembly GCF_000687185.1. Lineage (NCBI taxonomy): Eukaryota > Metazoa > Chordata > Aves > Pelecaniformes > Ardeidae > Egretta > Egretta garzetta. The sequence goes on from NW_009260613.1 coordinate 123,281, forward strand.
ATTGCTGTCCCTTTCTCTTGAGAGAATGAGTTCTTGTTACCCGATTTCTTTATGTTGAATTTTATGCCGTAGTCACCTGCTGATAGCTGTAAGTCTCCTAGTTTGCCAGCCATGACTAATAGCTTAAGTAGTCATACTTTCATGATGCAACCCGTGTTAATTTGCTGACTGGTGCTGTCTCAGGAATTAATGCAGGGCCCTTCTTCCCACAGTTCCTTCATGGCAGCTTAATGGTATGTGATGTTCCCTTGTAAATACCCTGCAGACTGGCTGCAAGAAGTATGTCTGAACAGCATGCTTAGTCACCTACCCTTCCACTGAGCCGGGCACTAGGAGCTGCAGATGCTGTTTGGAGGCCAGTATTAATTAATATCCTTCTGCTGGTTGTTCATCAGCTTCCATGCTTAACAGGTTTCCAGGGAGGGAGTGGTGGTATTAACACCGACCTTTGGTTCTCACTGCGGTGGCAACATCTGAAGGTGTTCGGCTGTTGTTTGCACCCGGGGTCAGCAGCTGCCAGTTGGGTGGCTTGCCTTGGAGGCCAGTCGCTTCTGCAGGAGCACAGGGCTCGGGTTGTCTGCTGGTGCAGGCCGCATGCTGCAAGGTACGTTCAACCTCATGGCTCTGCAGATTTTGGCTAGATAACCATTTTTAAAACGGGCAGAGCAGAGCCTTTGTGGGTGCACAGTGATGTTCGTGGGACAAGGGAGCCTTCCTAACTCAGGTGAGAGAAGATTTGTCGTGGTTTAACCCGGCTGACAACTCAGCACCATGCAGCCGCTCGCTCACTCCCCCCTCCCTCAGTGGGATGGGGGAGAGAATCGGGAAGAAAATAAAAGGTTAGAGCCGAGGGCTGAGATAAAGACAGTTTAATAAGACAAAATAATAATAATAGTAATAATGAGAATGATAACAGAATAATAATGAGAATG